>NW_004524607.1:342540-344888 GCF_000260255.1 Octodon degus
AAAAAAAAAAAAAAAAAAGCAAATCACTCAAGCCAGGTGTGATGATGCACATTTGTAATCCCTTATTCAGAAAGCTCAGTAGGAAGATCACAAGGTTGAAGCCAGCTAGGCTGTATATACAGCAAATACAAGGCTGGCCTACCTTGTACTACAAGACTCTGTCTCAAAAAACAATACCCAACAAGTTATTCTAGACACACTCAAAATCCATTAGGGGACAAGCAAATGATTATTCAAGTAGGGTATAAAACATTTTTTCTGAAATCTTTTCTGAACCTCCATTTAATTTTTTTTTTTTTTTTTAAAGACAGTGTCTTGCTATTTTCCAGTCTGGCCTTGAACTCCAAAATTGTGTTCAACACATAAACAAAAAAAACCTTTTAGTCTTTACGGTAAAAACAAAAATACTATAGTGCAAGTAAAATGTGCAACAGGCCACTGGCATTTGGTCTCATTGCTAATAGTGATTTACATCAAGGAAGAGGAAGCTTCCTGAAAGCCTAAATACTCTGAATTTAAGTATAATGATTACCGAATTAAAAAATAAAAACTTTTGAGAGATGTTCTACTTCCCTTCTCACCATAAATACAAAATAGCTTCTGGGAGCTACTAAATATCTGTCCATGTCACTTAAACCAACTACTGCAATCTAACAGTAGCCAAAAACAGTATGTAAATACATGGACCTATTTCAATGAAATTTTACTAAAAAAAAAAAAAAAAGCTGTATATACCAACCTCTGTACTACTAGTTAATGGACTACTAAGTTACTAAGTCAGTGATTAAAATACATACTTATTTTTGGTAGAATATTTTCCCTTATGATCAAAACAAAATCAGGAAAGCCATCTAAAATTCTTGGAAGTTGAACTACTAACATTCTCAACCTAACCTATGTATTTTGAACCTCTTTCTCAACTGAAATACTCTGTCACCTAATCACACAACTGCCTTCCCAAAGTTCTGATTTAGTGAACTTCAGAAAGTTTTACCTTATGAGCTTTATTAAGACTACACACACAGTAGCCAGTGAGATAGCTCAGCGGCCTAAAGTGCCTGCTTAAGAAAGCTTAGGCAAAGCACAGGGACTATAGTCCAATCCCTGTGCCGCACCAGTCCCGCCCCCAGGGTGGGCTGAGCCAGCCACACACACACACACACACACACAAATTACACACACAAACACATCCCCTTGAAAATGTACTGAAAACACCCCAATGAGAAAGGTTATCAGAATAAAAAATAACTCTGATGGACACACAGGTGCAGTCCCACCCACTTGGGAGGCTGAAGCAAGTGATCAGAGGCCAAGAGTTCAAGGCTAGCCTGGACAAAATACCTAGACCCTGAGAAATTACTACTACACAACTGACAATGATGAAATTCAAAACCAAACTATTTTCTATCAATTAAAACAATATCATTTCCAAAGCTGAAGACATGAGCAAGACATGGGATTGACTATATGAGAACCAGAGAAAATGGGTGATCACTGTTATATTTCCCAATTCCCTGTATCAAGTACTTCAACATAACAGGAAAGGGCTGGTGAGATGGCTCAGTGGTTTAAAGCACCTACTTAGAACAAGCTTAGCAAAGCACAGGGACAGCAGTTCAATCCCCCAGCACCACATGCCAGCCAGCCCCGCCCCCTGGTGGGCTGAGCTGGACACACAGAGACACAGAGACACACACACACACACACACACACACACACAAATAAATAAAAAAGATAACAGGAAGGCCCTATTTATAAAGGTGGTCATTAGAAAATATTCCAAAATGAAAAAAATGTGGACAAATATAAGAATTAAATGGGAAGTAAGCAAACATGATATAATGAGATTCAGATAATAAAATTACTACATATAATTTTATTTATTTTTTGTATTTTTTCAGGGAAGGGACTACAGGACTTCAGGGTCTCACTACTAGATTGGACTCATAGTGACTATCCTATTTACAGTCTCCCAAGTGTTGGGATTACAGGCCCCTGCGCCACCACACCCAGCTTCAATTTCCTTTCAGTGTGCACCGGGGGTGGGGCTGGCACAGCAAGCCCGGGAATTGAATTCCCAGCCCCTATGCCTACTACCAGGCACTTTAATCCACTAAACTATTTAGCTGGTCCCAATATAGTATTTTTTTTTATTTTTTATTTTTTTTTGATAACAATAAAATTCTTCAGAGGAAAATTTGCATGGGTTTAGGTACACAATTTCTGTACAAGTATAGGGAGACATCATCAGATTTGTACTATCACATACATATATTTATGTAGTATTTCAAAGCTTGTAGAACAAAAATGTTATTTTTTTTTCAATAATACACTGCATACATTCTTCC
>NW_004524607.1:356165-363978 GCF_000260255.1 Octodon degus
CCCGAGCGCCGCCGCCTCGTCAGCCCGCGCCGAGACGCGCAGCCAACCCCGCGCCTCCCCGCCGCGCCCGCCTCTTCCGCCCCCGCCTGCGGCAGCGCTCAGGCCTCTGGGTTCCGGGCCGACCAGGTCCTCACACGGCCCTCCCGTCGCTGCTCCGACCGGAAACCAAAACAATTGGCGCCGCGCAGGCGCAGTGGGGGGAGGCGCGCAGGACGGGCTAGGGAGTGAGCGGTTCGCGGGGCGCGTGCGCGGAGCGGCGGGACGCCAGGTCGGCGCCGCAGCGATCCCCGCGAGGCGGCCGGGAGCCGGGATCCCAGAGGGCTGGGCGGGGAAGGGGCCGCGGGCTGCGCCGCAGCGGTAGGGCCCCGGGAGTCGGCCTCCGCGGTGCGAGCCGGGACGCAGGACCTTTGCCTGCCTGTCCATGCGGGCTTGTTTCACAGAACTCACAGATTGGAGTCCCAGTGTGCTGTGTGATGAACAGTAGAGAAGCCCTAGAGAAGCTTCAGACCGCGGGACTGGGGCTCAGTGGCACAGCACAAAGCGCTAGGTTCTACTCCACGCACTTAGAAAAGGATCGTTTAAGGAGCGCTTGGGCGCCTACTGTACGCCAGACTGCATACTTAAGAGTTTCAGACAGGCAGCAGCAATGCCTAAGGTGATGTACAGCACTATAGATGCTGGCTGGGAAGCAAAGATACTAGCCCGGAGGCCGTTGATCTGCAGAGCGTGTGAGGATGGTGTGTGAGCCCCACCTGGGCAAATTATCTACTTAGAAGACCCTGTCGCAAAAACAAGTCCAGGTGGGCAGGGCGTCCAAGCTAAAGTCAGTAAAAACGATGAGATGGAGATGGCTTTGAGAACTAGCTTTGATAAACAAGGCTTGGTTTTCTAGAACGTCTGAGAAATTAACGATGACAGTTTCCTAGTTGCTGATAAAATGGTAATATCAGTACCTGTGGGAGGAATAATAGTGTGAGGAGGAAACAAGAACTAAAAGTGCATTTTAAATGGCTATACAGTTAGGAATATATTTGGGTGCAAGTAAAAAATAAAAGTCTGCCCAGTGGTTTGAATAAATAAGGGTGTCGCTAGGAGAAACCAGCAGGGCTATCATTTCTGTCATCCTCTACACATTTCTTTTTCTTTTTTTCTTTTTTTTTTTTTTTTTTTTTTTTGGCGGAACCAGGGATTGAACTCAGGCCCTTCCCCTTTACAGGGAAGCGCTTATTCCACTGAGCCATCTCCCTGGCCCCACTCTAGACATTTCTGTCCTGATGGTGAAGACAGTTTTAGCCTTCACACCTCTCTTCGGGCAGGAAGATGGGGAATTTCTCCCCCCAACTCCAAGTATATGTTTGTCGGGTTGCTTCCTCATCCCCAAACCTAGTTGTCTTCCACATCTCATTGCCTAGAACTGTAATTTGGGTACGTGTTCCTGCAAAGCTTTTTTAAAGTTTTTCCAAGCTCTAGCACATTGTTCAAGAGAAAAAGGCATTGAGGATGGATATTGGGTCAGACAAATAGCAGACTGTTAGTTAATACTTAAAATATTTCTTAAGACCTAAAGCCCTTGGCTGGCCAAATAGCTCAGCAGATTAAAGCACCTGCAGGCAGGTGAAGGGGCCAGGGTTCTACCCTGGGCCTGTCTTGCTGGCCCCGCCCCCGGGGCCTACTGAGATGGCACTTGAGACTGGGCGTGGTGGTGCAAACCTGTAATTCCAGCTCTTGGGAGGCTGTAAAATGGTGATCTCTTATGAGTCTAATCTAGTAGACGCTGTAGACCCTTCCCGAAAATACAGAAAAGAAAGGAAAAAAAAAAAAAAGACCTAAAGCCCTGAGGGCTGGTCTGATGAATTGATGTTTGTTGAACTTTAAAGAAACTTTGTTTTTTGCTTTTTTTTTTTTTTTTTTTTGACTAAGGAAAAAACAGGTTAAACATTTCTCCTCAAACATTTGTGATTAGTTGCCAACCCTTTTTTCTGTTTTTCCTAACCTGTATTTCTAGGTTCTAGTCTGGAGGCCATTGATCTGCAGATCAGATTTACACTTTATTATTCCTCCCACAGGTACTGATACTATCATTTTATCAGCAACTAGAAAACTCATCCTTAATTTCTCAGATGTTCTAGAAAACCAAGCCTTGTTTATCAAAGCTAGTTCTCAAATCCTGCAGATTTAAAGACAAATGTCTGAAAGAAGGCTGCCATCAGTGTGCTTTGGTCACTGTACCTTTTGGCATCATTAGCTTGAGGGGCTACCTGAAATACCTTCTTCATTCCATTAACTTATTGCCTCTCAGCTTGGAAAGCCTTGAACAAAATTAATTACACAGTCCATGTTAGGAAGATTGTGAATCACTATTTTCTAACAATCACCACTTTAAAATTTTTTTTTGGAATCTGTTAACACCTCCTTTTCATCTATACGAGTGCCAAATTAAGTGTATGACACTCTTAATCATTTTAAACAACAAGGCATCTTTTTTGTTAAGTACTAATGCCAGGAAATGGTATTGCACTAAAATTGCTTTATTTTTGAGATGGGGTCTTGATGTGTAGTGCAGGCTGGCCTTGAACTTTATGTAGACTAGGCTGGCCTCATGGCAGTCCTCCTGCCTCAGCCTCCACAATGCTGGGATTACAGGCATGCAACATCATGCCCAGCTTAAAATTGCATTTTTAAAAACACTATCATTCTACAATAGAAAGCTTTTTAAAAAAAAAAGCTAAAAATGATTGCCAAAAAAATGAAGGTCAATGATACATTTCTAAAGTTCAGTATTTAACTATTTATAATGTTATAGATTAAAACTATATTGTGATGATCTAAGATAATGTTGACCAAATGATATAGGGAAATGAAACTCCCAACCTGAAAGATACCTGGGCTAAGTTTGTGTTCTCTAAAACTGAAGAATGACTTTTAGGAACAACAGAGGTTAAGAGCCAAATATATTTATTTGAAGAAAGAAAGTTCCTCAGAGAGCGACAGAAAGGGAACCTGGAAGCTGTATCTTCCAGGGATTCTTATAGAGTAAAATCATGTGGTAAAGTCTAGGCGTGGTGGCGCACGCCTGTAATCCCATTGCTTGGGAGGATAAAAACAGGATCACTACAAATCGATCGTGAGATCTTGTAGCCCCTGCACTAAAATACATTTTTAAAAAATCATGTGGTAAGGCAGGTCTAAGGTGGAGAACAAGGGAACTGTTGCGTTAGGTGGCATTAGGTGGGACAAAACTGGTCAGTGAGATTACAAGTACCATTCCTCAGGTAAAATTGATTAAATTGGGATCAAATGGGGAAGTGAGTCATATAGCAAGGGGGTATGAATATGAAAGTCCGCCTCTTCCTGTTGGAGGCTGGGTAAGTGTTGGGCTCTTTCAAGGTTATTGATAATCCTGATGCCCATCTCTAGGGAGGTGGCTGCATTTATTTACTCTTTTGCCTTAAGTGTCTATCTCTTCCAAAGTTGCAAAGTCACCTCGACTTCTATATTGTCTCCTTGAGGGCCTAACCCTGCCTGACTGCCTATAATATTTCTGTCTAATTTAGCTGCCTACAACACGAATATTACTAAAATAAACTAAATTTGGCCTTAGGATGCCTCTGTACCTAGATTCCTTCCATAAAGTCCAGCAACCTAAGTTAGTACATGAGGGAAAGCCTACCTAAGTGTACATTTTTGTAATACATACCCAAGCACTTCCAGCCATGGCAGCCATATTATACTAATCATAGGCAGCTAACTGGTCAAATCACAAATAAATGAAATGCCCAGCTGTTTTTGTACATCACTGTTGTTTTCTGTCCATAAATTCTGCCTGCTTACATTGTGAATAGAGTTCTTTAAACCTCTTCTGGTTCTGATCGCTGCCTGACTTGTGAATTGTTCTTTCCTCAATTCAACTTGTAAATTTGGGAATGGGGGTAGCTCTTTGTGATACAGTATGTACATTCATAAGGCCCTGAGTTCAATCCTTAGTACCACCACCCAAAAACTGTGAAAGTAATCTAGAAAATTTAATTTTTCAATTTTTAAACAATATTTTAACCTATTTAAAAATTTTGAATTTGTGGAAGTTGCTAGAGCCAGCTCTCAGGGGACAATTCTTTCCAGAGTTTGTAGCAATGAATCCGTCCATCTTGCTTCCCTGGAATACAAAGAAAAAATCTAGATAACCTGAAAGTGATATAGGGATGATACAGGTCTTCCAAATAATGTATGGGAAATACAACTCCCAACCTGCTAGATGTGCAATATGAGTTTATGTTCTCTAGAACCAAAGAATGAATTCTAGGAACAATGACTGTTTAGAGTAGAAAGTATTTACTGAAAGAAAGAAAGAAAAGCATTTATATAAGAAAGACAGGGCCAGGGAGATGGCTCAGTGGAATAAGCGCTTCCCTGGCAAGCGCAAGGGTTTGAGTTTAATCCCTGGTTCCACCAAAATAAATAAATAAATACATAAATAAAATATTTATATCCCTTTGTGGTTATTGGGAAAAAAAAAAAGAAAGAAAGGGGCCAGGGAGATAGCTCAGTAGAACAAGTGCTTGCCTGGCAAGTGCAAAGTCCTGAGTTCAATCCCTGGCACTGCCAAAAAAAAAAAAAAAAAAAGAAAGAAAGAAAGAAAAGACAGAAGGGATCTCAAGTGGGTTGCCAGAGATTCTGCTTCTCAAGGGACATTTAAGGAGTAAAACCATGAGGTGAAGCAGGTGGACAGTGGAAGAAAACTATAATGAACCAACACAATTACAAGTATAATAGCTTAGGTAATACTGATCCAGTGGAAAATCACAAGATGAGTGTGAAGTGGGACAAAACTATAGTGAACCAATAAGATTAAAACAAGTATAGTTGCTTAGGTAATATTAAGTGGGGAACAACTTGGAAAGCAAGTCATGTAGCAGGTGCACAAGGCATGGATAAGGACTTTTTTAGAAGTGGTGAGTTAAGCAGGTTTTGGTCCGGGACCCACAGTGATTGATGCCCATTTAGAATATCAGCTACTGTTGCTCATCCCTAGGGGAAGAATGTGGGTGCAGTCTTCCTCTTTTTCTTGAACCCTGTCCTTTAGTGAATGTGCCTCAGGCCACAGTTGTCTTCAGCTCTGACCTTTCCAGGATCCAGCCCAGTCTGATTGCCTACATTTGGAAATAATTTAGTTATAATGAAAGCATAGCACAAAGAGATTGTGGCAACAGAAAAATTCTATATCTTGATTGTGTTGTATAAATCCAAAATCTATACTTACTATAAAACTTAATAGGGAGATAAAATGGCAGAGGAAATTCTGGCAGCAAAATGCAGCCTCCTTGAGACCTAGAATCAAGACACCTGGCGAACAACCACTTGGTAAAGAAGAAAAGTGCAGCCCTGGGAATTAAGGCCAATAATGTTGCAGACAGCTGAGTTAGATAGAAATATTATAGGTAGTCAGACAGGGCTAGGCCCTTGAAGGAGATAAGACAAGATATGAGAGATGGATGCCCCTGCTGTGGGCCAGACCTGAAGACCAAGGATCAAACAAATGCTCACTTCCCTAAAGATTAGCGTCCAGGATTGATCATCACCCTGAGGAAGGCCAGAAGAATCATTAATCCAACTACTACCAGCTAGCTACTGGACAAAGTCCTATGCTATATTTGTGCCCACTTGCTATGTGACTTGCTTCCCCATTTGGTCCTGGACTTAATCAATTTTATCTGAGCAATAGTGCTTCTAATCTCATTGGTTGACCATAGTTTTGTCCCACCTCATACCCACCTAAGCGAGTTGTTATGTTCTCCACCTTAGACCCACATGGTTTTACACTATAAAAGTCCCTGGAAGAGACAGCTTCCAGGGACCATCCACTCGGGGTCCCCCTCCTGTCTCTCACATGGGAGCTTTCTTTCCCCTCAATCAATATATTATCATAAACTCCATTTGTTCCTAAAATTCATTCTTCAGTTTTAGAGAACATGAACTCGTTCCCAGTGATACAGGGAACAAATGATCTCTGGTGGGGGACCTCCAAATGATATAGGGAACCTCCAAATCATATAGGGGAAAAATGAAACTCCTCACCTGAAAAGTATCTGGGATGAGTTTGTGTTCTCTAAAACCAAAGAATGAATTTTAGGAACAAATGGAGGTTATGAGCAGAATATACTTATTGGGGGAAAGAAAGCTGTCCCAGAGAGGGACAGAAGGGGGGCCCCAAGTGTGTGATCCCCAGGAAGCTGTCTCTTCCAGGGACTTTTATAGAGGAAAACCATGTGGTGAGGCGGGTCTAAGGTGGCAGAGAACACGGGAACTCACTTAGGTGGGCATGAGGTGGGACAAAACTATGGTCAACCAATGAGGTTACAAGCACCAGGGACAGGGGTTTCATGCCTGGTACCCCATGCTGTGCTGGCCCCGCCCCTGGGTGTGCTGAGCCAGCAAGCAAGTGTGGGCATGGTGGCAGATGCCTGTATGCCAGTGCTGGGGAGGCTGAAAACAGGAGGATCGTTATGAGTCTGAGTTGTATAGTGAGACACTACAAATACAAAAATAAAAAATAAATTATAAAAAGAACTCAACCAATAATGAATGCTGGAGAGGCTTCTGGGAAAAAGGAACCCTTCTCCACTGATGGTAGGAGTGCAGACTGGTACAACCATTATGGAAATCAGTATGAAGATTCCTCAAAATGTAGGATTGGAAGTCCCATTCAAGCCAGATATTCCCCTTCTAGATATTTTTCTACAAGAACTGAAATCATCATACCACAGTGATATGTGTGCACCTATGATTATAGTAGTGCAATTTATCATAGCTAAATCTTAGAAGCAACCCAAATGCCCATCAAGTAAGGAATGGATTAAAAAGGTATGCCATTTTTTACACAATGAAGTATTATTCAGCTATAAAAATAGATAAATTTGAGGCTTTTGTAGATAAATGGGTGCAGCTAGAGATTATATTGTTAAGTGAAATAAATCAGATCCACATGTGCAAACACCGTATTATCTCACTGGTGTGAGGACCTGAAAGGGTAATTAAAATCTAAAAGGTACAACAGATACTGTGAAAGCGAAATAATTTTTTCAATGGGAAAGAAAAATTGGGATGAGGAAAAGGACAAATGAAAGAAGGAAAAAAGATATATTTAGGTATATCTGCAGAAGAGTTTGTATAATTATCAATTTCTGCTCATCTTTTTTTTTAAAGCTGTCTCTTTTTTATTATTTAGACGTATGTTGAAAATGTAAGTGAAATTTTCAGTTGCTCTTAAAAAAGTAAACAGTAATTAATGAATTTACTGTTATACTCAAAATCGTCTACGCTTAAGATGAGAGTCTTTGCTGATAGAAAGGCGCTGCTCCAAATCCTGAATGGTATTATGAAGAATTGCAATTTCCTTGTTTTTTTCTTCTTGAAGATGTTGAAGCTTCCTTCTGTAGATACTTTGTGGGGAAATAGTAGAATCTGGATAGGATTTTGATTTAGTCTGAACTCTTGCTAGTTTGGCATCAAACTCCAGCTGTAGTTTGCCTATCTCATTTTGCTTTTCCTTTTCTTGAGTTACTAACTTTGCATTTAACTCTGAAATTTCCATCTCTTTTTTCTTTATTAGATCTTTGTGCTTTTCTTCACTTAATTCAACTTTTCTTTGCATATCTTGATAAAGTCTGCTTATTTCTTTCTTATGTTCCTCCTCTTTGATTTTGATTTCATTTGCAAGTTTGGTGATATTATTTTTATGTTCCTGTTCTAGAGATTTTAGCTTTTCATTTATCATATCAGCATTTCTTTTTAGTTGTTCATTTTCACCTTTCAAATT
>NW_004524607.1:364233-368038 GCF_000260255.1 Octodon degus
AGGTTCATATGCAGAATAGTTTGGATGATTGTATTGCCATTTTCTGCTGGTCTTTTGAAAGGAGCAGTTAATGCTTAAGTTTTTTTCTTTTTCTTTTTTTTATTTTTTATTTTTTATTTTTTTTTATTTTTTTTAAGGGAAGGATCTACAGGATGTTCAGGGTCTCACTAGATGAGACTTGTGATCTGCCTGTTTACATTCTCCCAAGAGCTGGGATTACAGGCATGCGCCACTAAGCCCAGACTCAATTGCTGTCTCAGCGAGCCCTGAGTGTGGGACTGGCATGGCAGGCCCGAAGATTGGCCCCTGCACCAGTCCGCTGAGCTATGTGGCCGGCCCGCCTATTACTTTGCTTAGTGAAATTTTGTATTGTTTCTAATACTGTTTTGTGGGTTTTTTTAAATCACTATTTTGTATTCTTTTTTTTGTGTGTGTGGCCAGCTCAGCCCACCCTGGGGGTAGGGCTAGTGTGGCATGTGGTGCCGGGGATCGAACCGTGGTCCCTGCGCTTTTGCCTAAGCTTGCCTAAGCAGGCGCCGTAGACCACTGAGCTATTTCGCCGGCCTATTTTGTATTGTTTAAAAAAATAAAAAAATAAAATTCCATTCATAACCCAAATTGTTTATACACCAAGCTTGTTGTAATTCAAGGGTCCACTGTAACTTTTAAAGAGCTCAAAATGATTTTATTGAACAGATAAAGGATTGTACTAATAAAATGTTTGACAAGCTTTAAGAGGAAGCAAACAATAAACTAGTTGAGTTAAGCAAGACAATAAAAGACATGAATGACCACTTTGGAAGAAACGAAAGCATAAAAAGAAAGCAAGCAGAAATGAGAATATAAAAAATTCAGTGGAAAATGTCAGTAGCAGAATTGACTAATGTGAGGACAGAGTGTCAGAAATACAAAAGGTATCTGTAACAGAACATAAATTCAATGATAACATGCAAGCTGGATCCAATAGCTGCTGGTAAACTAAAAATTCCCTCAGAATTATGGAAATTTTTTAAAACCTCAAAAGGTATAAAAAAAGTTTATTCGCTGAAATTATAGAAGAAATATTTCTAAATCTAGGAAAAGAATCTGGTATTCAAGTACATGAGTCTTATATAACCCTAAAAGCTTTGACCAGAAGAAAGAACTAAACTACAATACTTAACAACCAAAATTCCAGAGAGTCAACAAAAGGAGAGAATATTGAAAGGTACAGAGAAAAAACAAGCACCCTATAAATGCAAGTGTTAGGTAAGTGGAAGCATGAGGCAACACCCAGAGTACCAAGGCTGTGAGAAAGATCAGATTTTATTCACCTACATATAGGTAGGCTGACATTTGAGGGATATCAGAAGCTATCTGGAGGGGAAACAGTCTACATATGAATTTTATTTTATTTTTATTTTTTATTTTTTATTTTATTTATTATTTGAGAGAGAGAGAGAGAGAGAGAGAGAGAGAGAGAGAGAGTGTGTGG
Organism: Octodon degus; assembly: GCF_000260255.1. Lineage (NCBI taxonomy): Eukaryota > Metazoa > Chordata > Mammalia > Rodentia > Octodontidae > Octodon > Octodon degus. The sequence continues at coordinate 365,708 of NW_004524607.1, forward strand.
TGTGTGTGTGGCCCGCTCAGCCCACCAGGGGGCGGGGCCAGCTGGCATGTGGTGCTGGGGGATTGAACCGCGGTCCCTGATGCCTTGCCAAGCTTGTTCTAAGTAGGTGCTTTAGACCACTGAGCCATCTCTCCAGCCCCTACATATGAATTTTAGATTGAACTTGGAATTTCAAAGTGGATGCAGTGTTTGAAGTTAAAGCTATGCAGACAATCAGGTCAGATGTGGAGATAGAATTGGTGCCAGATCTAGTCCTAAATGTCTTTATTGCCCTTACTTGTTTACCTGAAGTGACCTATGGTTTCCTTGTTTACAAGGGAGATTTAGGGTCCCTCAGATCTCTTTCAGGTCAGGCCTGACAACAAGCCCATCAGGGTAAATGGATTTTTCAGCAGACTGTAAAGGCTAGTGGAGAGTGGAGAGAAAATTTCAAGCCATGAAACAACTGCCAGCCCACACTTCCTTTTTTTTATTTTTTCCCACACTTTCATATTTTGTAAAATTATCCTTCAAAATTGACAGAAAAATAAAAAATTTCCATAACAGAGAAATCCCAAAGAAATCCATGACTACTAAACCAGCATTGCAGAAAAATACTTAAGAGAATCCTAGTCAGAGACAGGAAGCCCACCAGTACCAAAGAGTTGAAAATGAAAGTATATATCTAACTGAGACAGTAGTTAAACAATAGGAAAAAACCTAAAGGAATCAGCAGTGGGAAAATAATGCAATGAAAGTGAAAGAATGGAAAATGATATTATATTCAACAGGAACCTGGAAACAAGGAGTAGCTAGCTAATTTTCAGATACACTACAAGGCAAAACATCAGAAGAGATGAAGATGGCCACTGCATCCCGCTAAGAGCAACAATTCAACAGCAAGAGACAATAATTATGCACAGCTATGCACTGAATGTTGACATATCCAATTTCATAAAACAAAATTCTATTGGACTTAAAAGGATACACAGACACCAGTACAGTCATAGGGGGAACTTCAACACCCCACTCTAACAATTAGACAGGTCCACTAGACAAAAAATAAACATCAGAGGTAAACCACATCACTGAATAACATGTCTACAGAGTATTTAATCCAACAACAGAATACATTTTTCTCAACAGCACCCAGGACTTTTTCCAAAATAGAGCATAACGTAAGCCATAAAGCATACTTAAGTAAATAAAAAGAATGGAAAGAATCTACAACGTACTACTGTGGAATGAAGCCAGAAATCAACAGCAAAAGAAGACGCTAAAACTATACAAAAACATGGAGATTAAATATTACATCATTGAATAATAGATCAATCACACAAGAAATTGGAATGAAAATGTTCCTAGAAGCAAGTTACAATGGAAGTACAATGTAACAGAATCTGTGGGTCACAATGATAGCAGTTGTAAGAGGGAACTGTTATAGCTACAAATGCTATAAATGCACATATTAAAAGAACAGAGCAATCTCAGTAAATAACTTAACGTTGCATCTCAAGGTCCCGGACAGAAAAAACAATCCAAATCTGAAGATAACAGGAGAAAAAATATTATAAAGATCAAAATGAAAGTCAATAAAATTGAGACTAAGCTGGGCCTGGTGGTTCATGCCTATAATCCCAGTACTCAGGAGGCTGAGGCAGGATAACTGCTGCAAGTTTGAGGTCAGCCTAGGTGACAAAGTCATTCAAGGCTAGCCTGCACTACATAGTGAAATCCTGTCTCAAAAAGACAAGAAAGAAAGAAAGAAAGAAAGAAAGAAAGAAAGAAAGAAAGAAAGACTAAAAAACAATAGAAGGGAGTAATGAATCAAAGAATTGGTTCTGGGCTGGTGATAGCTCAGTGGCTTAAGTGCCTGCCTGGCAACCACAAGGTCCTGACTGAGTTCAATCCCCAGTACTGGGAAAAAAAGAAAAAAGAGTTAGTTCTTTGAAAGGATGAGAAAGAGCTCTATGGGTGTGAGAGAGAGGAGGGAGGGAAGGGAAAGGGAAGTAGAAAAAGGATCAAAGTGTATGCGTGTGTATCAATTCCCTATGATGAATATATTTACTATGTACTGCAAACATGTACTAATAAAAACTGAAATAAAACAAAATTTAATGGAACAAATACAGATATGTTCACCTACCAAGAACAAATAATGCCTAACAAGAAATGAGTTTGTACAAAAGGTAAGCCAGGCATGATGCTGCTATTGTTACTAAAAGGGTACCCTGAATGACAGACTCACCAGGAACTCTATATACTATTTCTATTATTTTTGTGAGCTTCTAGTCACATCAGGATTGAAAGTTCTCAAAACCAACATGAATCTTTAAACAAATATTTAATCTT
>NW_004524607.1:368183-376508 GCF_000260255.1 Octodon degus
AATCCTTTTGGGTATAGCGATAAAAGGCTAATAGAAGAACTGGTGTATTGGGGAAAACGCCCAAGCAAAACAGTTGCTAGTTAAGTTCTATGAGATTAATACATACATAGGAGTCTGACAATGCAGATGAATGGTAAGGAAGGCTGTGTGTGTGTGTGTGTGTGTGTGTGTAAGAGAGAGAGAGAGAGAGAGAGAGAGAGAGAGAGAGAGAGAGAGATGGAGCAAGGTGGATGGAAAATAGCCCGCAATGAGTATAGCAGAGATCATGTCCTCTGGTAGATTTCACTATTATCTGATTTCATTGCATATAGTACTTTTCTTTGCTTTTATGAGTATCAAAAATTAAATCCTTTATGTAAGCTCTCTGAAGACAGAAACAATTTTTCTTTTCTATTTTTTTTCAGAAACCACTTTTCTATCCTGTTGACTTTTCAGTTTTACAGTTCCTATTTAGTTACTTGTAAATATTTGTTGAGTAAAGGAGGTCATTGGCCATGAACGGAATGACGGGCCATCAGGAGAGGAAGGCAAGGAATAGATAGATGATGGAAGACCACATCTGTTCATTTGGACCATATCCTAATGGTAACAGAGACCCATTGGAGGACTACATTCTGATTTATATTTTAGAATAATATGAAGAATAGCATAAGAGAAACCAAATGTAGCAATGTCCCAAAAGGTAAAAATGCAACCTGAGTAATATGTGTCTTAATTACTTCTCTTGCTGGGATAAAATACTCAACAACACCTAGAGTTAAAGGGTGGGGTGGCGAGATAGCTCAGCAGACTAAGTGCCTGCTTAGGCAAGCGCAGGGACTGGGGTTCAATCCCTGGTACTGCATGCCAAGCTGGCCCCACCCTCAGGCACACTGAGCCTGTGACAGAATCTGGGCATGGTGGTGCACTCCTGTAATCCCACACTGGGATGGCTGAAAACAGGAGGATAACTATGAGTCCAAACTGCATAGTGAGACCCTGTACCAAATACATTAAAAAATAAAATAAAGTTAACAGGGAAACGATTTATTTTGGCTCACAGTTAGTAGAGGTTTCAGTCCATAACTGGCTGTCAGAGTGGCATGGCAGAGGGGCATCACAAATAGGAAAAACAGTTCATGGCATGTAAGGTGATAGAAGGCAGCAACTGCAGTAAGAAGCAAGCAAGACAGCACGCCCCTTTCTATTCTTTCTATTCTGTAAGGCAGGTAGCACTCACAGCCAGGGTGAGGCATCCTTAGCCATAGTGTTGAACCATTAATCCCAGCATCACATGCTTCATTCCATTACCATATACCCTAGATCAAGTCATCTCCAAAAAGCCACATGTATAACCGCTTGGGCCTGTGGAGGGGGGCACATCTAAATACAAGCTATCACACTAAGGAAAACAAGCTAGGCTGCTAGAAATTGCCAGTCCTGTTCTAGGTCCTGTGTGTTTACCACCTGATGAGTGTCTAAAGATTTTGTTTTGCTCCCATAATAACAGCGGGCCAGCCAAATAGCTCAGCGGATTAAAGTATCTACTTAGGCAGACACAGGGGCCAGGAGTTCAATCCCCAGGCCTGTGTGCCAGCCCTGTTCTGAGACAGCTCACTGAGACGGCAATTGAGACTGGGCATGGTGGCATGCACCTGTAATCCCAGCACTTGGGAGGCTGTAAAAAGGAAGGTCACTACGAGACCCTGTAGACCCTGTCCTAAAAATACAAATAACTAAATAAAATAATAGCAACAACCAAAATAGCTAATTGGCATGTTACCCGCCAGCCACTCTTAATGTATCAACTTATTTAATCCTCAGAACAACCACTACAGGTTGCTGGTACTAGCACCACTTCACAGTTAGTGAGGCACACAGAAACTGAGTGGCTTACTTTAGGTCATGGTACTAATTGGTTGCAGATCCAGTGTTCGAATCTGGACTGACTGGCTCAAGAGTCTCTGATGTTAGCCCCTCTGTCTTGAAGTCTTTTTTCTGTTTAGCCAATTGTATCTCAGGGGCTGGGGATTTAGTTCAGTGGTAGAACCCTTGCCTAGCAAGGAAGCCCTGGGTTCGGTCCTCAGCACAAAAAACAAGAAAGAAAGAAAAAAAGACCAAAAACAAACAAGGCTACTGCCAACTGTATTCCAGTATCACTCTAGATCTTGGGAAGTACCATGGTATCTCAGCAATATGATTTAAGTAGTATGAGCAGAATGAGAAGGAGGATGTGGTAGATTGCCAACTGGTGGTCAATTTGTAACACCCAGCTGAACCGAGCCAGTGTGGTGCCGAGTATGAGAGGCCCACCTGAGGATTGTTGTAGGGAGTTGGTTTTCCTGGAGGAGCTTGCCATGCCGGCTGTCCTGATGAACTCAGCTGTTCTCATTGAAGGGGAAGTTCAGGACCTTGTTGCCAATAAGAATGGCTCTGATTCACTCTGGGGGAGTTCTGGTCTCAGAGGTGCACTGCTCAGTCTCCGGGAGAAGCCTATTGTTCTGGCTTTCCTGATTAGGACTCAGCTGTTCTCATTGGAGGAGCTTGGGATTTGTTGTCACTAAGGATAGCTGTGGTAGCTTTGGAGGGAGCTCTGGCTCTTACCTTGAACATTGCTTCCTGGCTCCCGTGCAGATCCCTCAGTCTGGTAGCACAGATCCACATCCTTCTTGCACAGACTTTCTAGCTTCAACCACTGACCTTTGGGCCTTCCCAGCTCATATCTCTGAAACAGGCTTGCATGAGACAGTGTTGTGCGCTCTTGGCCTCCAATTGGACTTGTGGGGGGCATTGTGATGGGCTCCAGGTCTTCAGCTGGGCTCGTCCAGGATCCAGGCCCTCATCTGGATCCTTTGGTCTTTAGTGAATAGATTTCCTGCACTCTTTTTGGTTATATGACTCTTTGGGTTACTATTATAAAATAATTCCTTCAAAAGTAATTCTATAAATTATGTGTCCTGTACTGTTCCCCTTGCAAACCCTGACTACAAGAGAGGAGGATTTTCCTTTTCTTTTTTTCTGTTTGTCAGACAGAAAAACATTTCCCAGCATCCTGAACAGTTGTCTTGGCTCTGGGGGAAAGACTGTTGTGATTGGTATCCAGGCATTAGTTGGAGGCAGTGAGAGAGAAGGGAAAGGGGAGAGAGAAGAGGAGAGGGGAGAAGGGAGAGAGAGAAAGGGGAGAAGGGAGAGGGGAAAGACCCACCTCTGAGCACATAACTTTTCTCTCTGAACAAAATTTTGGTTCTCTAAGAAAAGAATGAATAGATGAGACCACCAGCCAAGTCTGTCACAAGGTAATCAAACTATGAAACCGACAGGAAATCAAAGTGCATAAACACTGAACTGAGTTCTAGCCTCAATCTACCATTCAGTAGGCACATGATAATATAATAGCAAATTATTTAACCACTCTGAGCCTGGGAGGTTAAAATCCATCAATATATTTCTTAAGGTTGCATGAGACCTCAAGTCAATATAGATAAGGTACCTAGCACAAATATATGAGTCATCCTGATATAAATCTTCATAGTGTATATTTTCTACATATTAAACACAAAGATTTGGAATTGTGGTTAGTGGTAGAGCATCTTCGTATCATGTGCAAGGTCCTAGACTTGATCCGAAGCACCACAACACACACATCCCTGAATTACCATTATTCAAACTTCAAAAAAGGAAGAAATTATGAGGCATCCTACAACATACACAAGAGGTTGAAGACTATGCTCAGTGGAGTAAAGTGGATGCAAAAGTGGATTTGCGCACCATAGCTTGAGCTGCATACCATAGTACAAGCATGGTATGATTCCATTTACATAGCGTACCAAAGTAGTCCTAGAGGCACAAAGCAGGGTGACGGATGCTGGGAGTTGGAGGAGGGAAGGATGAAGAATTATCCTTTCATGGATACAGTTTGGAAAGAAGAAAATGTTCTAGAGATGGAAGTAGTGGTGGTTGCACAACAGTGTGAATACCACAGAAATATAACTTAGAAATGGCTGAAACTAGAACATTTTAAAAAATTTATTTTTATTTTTTTGTTGTTAATATATGGTCTCCTTATGCAGTTCGGACTCATAGTGATCCTCCTGTCTCAGCCAACCCAGCGCTGGGATTATAGGCATGCACCACCAGGCCCAGTTTTGGTGGCTGGCATGGTATGCCTGTGTTTCTGGGGCAGGCACCACATGCAGTACGAGGGATTGAACTCAGGACCTTGTGCTTTCCTGGCAGGCACTTAGACCGCTGAGCTATCTCCCCAGCCCTAGAAATTTTATGTATATGAAAGGTGGTAGGATATGCCACCCCAAAGCCTGTCACTTTGGCAGAAGAATTATTTTAAGCTAAAGGCATTTGAGAACCATCAGGCACAAGAAGGATATTCTGACCTCTTCTTTTCTTTTTCTTTTTCATTTTTAAAAATGTATTTAGTACAGGGTCTAAAGGGTCTCACTACATAGATTGGACTTGTAGTGATTCTCCTGTTTTCAGCCTCCCAAATGCTGGGATTTCAGGCTTGTGCCACAACTCCCAGTCTCAACCACCTTCTCAGGGTGCCCCAGGTGGTGGGGCAGGCACGGCACACCGGGAATTAAACCCTGGTCCCTGCATCTGCCTAAGCAGGTGCTTTAATCTGCTGAGCTATCTGGCCAACTCAGACCTCTTCTTTCCTCTCCAGAAAACACTACAGAAAATTTTCATGTGAAAAATACCCTCCTTATACCAGAGGAGGAGGAGAGAGACCATTATCATCAGAGATGGGGAGTCCAGACTGCATGTATTCTGTATAAACAGACCTTGTTAAAAATTGGCTTATTTTCCTTCAGTGTCTCCATTATATATTTATCTATCTATCTATCTATCTATTTATCTATTTAAATTTTTAAAAAATATTTTATTTATTTATTTAGTGTGTGTGTGTGTGTGTGTGTGTGTGTGTCCAGCTCAGCCCACGAGGGGGCGGGGCTGGCTGGCATGTGGTGCTGGGGGATTGAACTGTGGTCCCTGTGCTTTGCTAAGCTTGTTCTAAGTAGGTGCTTTAGGCCACTGAGCCATCTCACCAGCCCCTCCATTATATTTTATTTTTCCATAAATCCCCTTTTCCTCAAACTAGTAAATAGCATTTATATTTTTTATATTTCTTATTTTCCTCCATTTCTTCCCCATCCCCCTTTACCTCTTTCATGCTGAGATTGAGCCTAGAGCCTCAGACATGTTAACCAAGCACTCTACACCGAGCTATCCTAAGCCATTTTATTTATTTCTTTTTAGATTTTATTTTGAGGTAGGATTCAGGCTGGTCTTGAACTGTGATCCTCCTGCCTCTGGCTCCCAGGTAGTTGGGATTACAGCTACATTCCTCTAGTGAGTCTTCATTTTCTACAGGAGTTCCTGTGTACATGTAAAAATCTCCTGTCAATCTGTTTTATATCAATTTAATTCACAAACCCAAACATCCTAAGAGGAAAGTGCTTTGCCTCCTCTGCATATATTTAACCACACACAAAATAGGTTTGTAATGAGTGAAATTCTGATATGTGCTACCACATGGATGAACTGGAAACACTATGTTACATTACCTAAGCCAGACACTAAAGGACGAATGTTGTGATTCCATTTATATTTGGTAGCTAGAGCAGTCTGATTCAGAAAGCAGGCTGCTAGGGACATGGGGAGTTAGTGCTTACTGGGCACAGAGTTTCTGTTTAGAATGGTGACAAATTCTGAAAATGGGTAGTGAGGATGCTGCACTAATGTGGAGCATTTAGTAAATTTACTAAATGTCACTGAGTTGCATTGAAAATAGTTAAGATGATAAATGGTATGATATGTATGCCGAGGAGATTAAAATATGCTATTCTGGCACACTGGTTATTTAAGTTCAACCCTTGGAGCACAGCAGACGCAAAAGGATAACTTTGAATTTTGTACTTTGTTTCTTTTTTGTAATTTTTAAAAATTTGAGCTGAATATGGTAGGGTGTGCCTGTAATCTCAGCCCTCTAGAAGCAAAAGCAGGAAGATCTGGATGAGCTTAAGGCCAGCCTGGGGTGTGGGCTACAGCCTGGGGCGTGGGCTACAATGTGTTCAAGATAAGCATGAACTATATAGGAAAACTCTGTCTCAGAAAAAAAATTGGCAAGAATTGCACATATTTATGGGATATAGCACATTATTATTATTATTATTATTATTATTATTATTATTATTATATTTGGGTATGCAGGGTCTCACTGCATAGATTGGACTTGTAGTGATTCTCCTGTTTGCAGCCTCCCAAGCACTGGGATTACAGATGCGTGCCATCATGCCCAGTCTCATTAGCCATCTCAGTACACCCTAGGGGTAGGGCTGGCACAGGGCTGGCACACCTCAGGGCATGCTGAGACTGTGATTGAGACTGGGCATGATGGTGTGTGTCTGTAATCCCAGCGCTTAGGGGGCTGAAAACAGGAGAATCATTACAAGTTCAGTCTATGTAGTAGACCCTTGTACTAAATACATTAAAAAATAAAATAAAATAAGGTAACTTGACAAAGTATTATTTTGTATAATGTTTTTTTTCTTCCTAAGGGAAATGCTTTAATAATCAAGCAAGTCTTTAGTATGTTATCTAACAAAACAATTACTACAATAGTAGCAGGGGAGACAATATACTTTTATTTGATGACTGGCTACATTCTTCACTTTTCAGGGGTAAAAGTCTTCTTGTTTTGGGAAAATGCTTTAATTGGTATATTTGTTTTGTAGATGCAGTCCTGTAAACTGGATGAAATCTACCATGCACAAAAAATAGACATTAAGTTCTGAAATTCTAGTAAAAGGATCAACTGGACAAGTGGAAAAAAGATGCACAGCACTGTGGCAGGAAGCTGGGATCTAAGAGAAAATGTCTAGAGGTAGAGATTAGGGAGCACTTTGTAGAAGGTAATTTCTAAGATTGTTTACTATAAAAATTGTTTACTATACTATTTTGTGATATAAATGCCCTCCAACACCACTTCTATCCTGTCCCCAAGCCATGATTAAACTAAGCACACAACTTTGATTCTGTGTTCAAGGGGTTAAAAAACATGGGAAATGACATAATAGATCTTAAGAAGGGAATGCTCTTGCTTAAAACATATGGTGAAAACTCAGAACTCAACATCAGGCATCAAAGAATCATGTTCTAGGTATCCCAATAGATACTTAGAAGAACTAGTGGCTGCTTGACTTGTACAGAATAGGGAAAGGAGCCAAGCTTTAAACCTCAGAGGATATTATCCTAGCTGACACCCACCTTGGGTTATGTATATGTTTGTATAATGCATAATGCCTCACTTCTCTGAAAGCCCATGCACAGTCTGACATTCCAGAGGTTATTACTTGGTACAGAGGAAAGGTCTTTGGAAGAAGAGCTGGGAAATGTAGGGGATGACAGACAGTATGGCTCAGTGGTACAGCGTCTACTCACCTTGCCTGAAGCTTTGGGGCCAATACCCAGCACCCCCACCCTACCCCCCACACACACCAAAAATGACTTAGGAGCTGAGAATTTCAGTTCAAGTGAATTAGTTGAGGAGTAAAGCCAAACTACTTTACTATCTTTGGTCTCACATTTTCAATTTATAAAGAGAGATAGTGAGAAACCACCTTTGAGGTCTGTACTACTTCTAGATAGCACTTCCTTCTACATGTTCTAAAGTTAATTGTGAGGCTGGGTGTCTTGGTTACTTTTCTCTCATTGCTGGGACAAAATACCTAACACCCAAAATTAAGGAAGGAAGATTTGTGGAGGTTTCAGTCCATACTCAGATGGCTCCAAGGCAGAATGATACATAGCAGAGGGCAGCTGTTCATGGCAACACAAAACAGCAGGAGCAAAGGGAGGACTGGCAGCAGAGAACAAGCGTTCTTCCCTCCCTTATCTTGCATTCGGGCTATTTGCCTGAGGGTAGATATAGCACAATAAGGGTGGAATTAATCACAAACTCTAGAAGCCTATCCCAATGACTGCATGAGACTTTCGGGGAATATCTAGACATGAGCCATAACACTGGGCATGGTGGCATATACCTTTAATCCCAGCACTTGGGGAGCTGAGGCAGGAGGATTGGTGTGAAATCAAGACTGACCTGGGCTACAAAGTAAGCTCAAAGACAGCCTGAACAGGATAGTGAGACTCTGTCCCGAAAAACAATAAATAGCCTGCCTGGAAAGTGCAAGGTCCAGAGTTCAATTGCTGGTACCGGAAAAAAAAAAAAAGTGCTTCCTGGGCCAGGGATACAGCTCAGCAGCATGAGTGCCTGCTTGGCAAGCACAAGGTCCTGAGTTCACTTCCTGGTACAAAAAAAAAAAAAAA
>NW_004524607.1:377988-383205 GCF_000260255.1 Octodon degus
TGTAAGTAGGATCACAAGTCTGCATCTTGTACAGCAATTAACCACTAGGAAGAATGTATGCAGTGTATTATTTGATGAAACTGTACTTTCGATTTGATTTGAAACTGTCTCATTGCTATATGTTTATCAATAAAACTTTGAAAAGAAAAAAAAAAGAAAGTATAGAGCTCACTCTAGAGACTAAAGATAAGCTCCACAGAATTTCAGAAGTTAGGAAGTTTTCATCTTCTAGAGCCACAATGAAATCAGAACTCAGAAGAGTAAATGTCAAATACCAAGCCCCGGAAAGAGTAGAAGACATAAAGTCTCAATGTTTCTACTCACTTGCCAGAGTTCAGCATATTTTCAGTTATTCATGGTAATATTATATGAATTTTGCTTGTTACAGTCTCTTTTTGAAGACAACAATGTGCAATGTACTAATCATTGAAACTGTCCTACTAATCAGTTTTGAAACTGTCTCATTGCTATTTGTTTCTCAATAAAATTGATAAAAAAGAAAAAAAAATGTAATACATCTGATAAAAAGAATGCATGATAAAAAATCATATGATTATCTAAATAAATATGGGCAATACATACATATGTTCAGATAAAGCCCTAGACAAATCAAGTATAGAAGAATCATACTTCAACATGATTAAGGTTTCATATGACGAACCTACAAACCAACATGATACAGATGCAGAAAAGATGAACACATTTCCTCTAAAATGAGCAATAAGAACAGAGAATCCACTTTCTTTTTGTTTCATGCTCTATTATCTTTAATTAAACAGAGACCTCTTTATCATGTCATTAGAGACCATTTCACCCACTGCTCTGCTTGGCTTCCAGCCTCTTATCTCTCTCTTCAGCAATGGTGAGGCGGATTCCTTTTCCTCGTGGAAGGGAAATCCACGGCTTGCTGCCTTTGTCAATGACAAAGATGCTGGAGAGCTGGGTGGCAAAGCTGTTGCTGTTGGCATCTTTCACATGAACCACATGAAAAGAGCCAGGGTTCTTCTCTCTGTTGGTGATCACTCCAATTCTTCCCAAGTTAGCACCTTTGGTCACCATACACAGGTCACCAGTGTCAAACCTGATGAAATCGGTGATCTTGCCAGATGACAGATCAATCTGGATGGTATCATTGACCTTGATGAGGGGGTCAGGGTAGCGAATGGTGCGAGCATCATGGGTGACCAGGTGAGGGATCCCTTTTGTGCCCACAAAGATCTTCCTCACTTTGCACAACTTGTACTTGCCTTCCTCAGGTATAATCTGATGAACAGCAAAGCAACCCTTGGTGTCGCAGATCATACGGAAATGCTCTCCTGTCTTGTTAATGTTGATGACATCCATAAAGCCAACAGGATAGGTTACATCAGTTCAGACTTTGCCGTAGATCTTTTTTTTTTTTCAAAGTTTTATTGACAAACAGATAGCAATGAGACAGTTTCAAATCATATCAGAAGGACAGTTTCAACAAATAATACACTGCATATATTCTTAGTGGTTAATTGCTGTACAAGATGCGGACTTGTGATCCTATTTACAAACACCATTAGAACAAATCATTCTATTCATTAAGAGAATGCAACTATATATCTATCCCAACCTCTTTGAATACACAGATACAAAATGGACATTCATCGGTATACCCCATTTTTCCTAAGTTCCGTTATTGAATATTATAGGTGTGTAAACTCAGCAAAATATTCTAAAAGAGTCCAGTAGCCTATAATAGCATTGGGTCTTATATTTAACTGGCCATGTCAGAAATTATTGACCTGAGTCCCCCACAGCTCAACATAACAGCATGGCTTTATTTCCTATATTTTGTCTTCATACTTTTCTACTGGATGGTTAAGACCAAGGTAAAGCAGGACCTATGCAACAAGAGTTGTAGCTTTTTGGTCTGAGAAGGTCAGTGAAATGCCCTCAGGATTTGTCCTGAGATCCTGTACCTCAGATTGTAGAACCTTCATCAGTGCAGCCATGTGGATGACTCACGGCCAATGTGCTCTCTGTGAAAGCCTGAGAGAGTGTCTTCTCCCCATGTGACTCTCCTTAGGCACACTCTATGTCATCGATCACTTTCCTCTTTGGCCCCATAATCTTCTTGATCAGAAAATTTGGGACACTACCGAGCTACATGACATTACAGTACAAGTTCTCATATGTCCTGAGTCTTAATTGACCTTAGAAGATTAGTTTGCCGTAGATCTTAATGAAGCGCTGCGTGCAAATCTTCTGTACTTTATCTCCTGTCAGAGTATACTTGAGTCTGTTGCGTGGGAAGATGATGAGAGGCAGACATTCTCTCAGCTTATGAGGACCGGTAGATGGACGAGGAGCAAACACACCAGTCAATTTATCCAGCATCCAGTGCTTTGGAGCTGCTACTCACTTCAGATGCTTCTTGGGACCATGAACCATAGCTGAGCTCTAGCCAACTTCACCATCCTCACTTCTAGCAGTGTGGTTCCTAGCATGGCACCCAGGCTCCTCCACTTCACTGAGAATCCACTTTCACTCCTCTTATTCAGTATTATTTCTTTCTCTTGCCTGATTGCTCTGGCTAAAATTTCTAGTATTATAAAATTATATCTATTAATGTTTTATTTATACATATTATATTCTCATAGAACTGGGGAAGGGAAAAGTCCCACTCAAGTGAGATAATATCTTCTGCAAAATCTAATTAGGAGTCACCAAGTTATGGTTATTTCTTAATTCTTGAGAATTTGAACATCATCACTGTCCAGGTAATTGTTCCTGTTCTAGTTCTGGTATCTTCTGCCTCTTCGAAATGCCTGACTACCATGATGCATAACTGGGTACAACGATGCACACTGTATAAACCAATCCCCAACTGACAAACTATTCTGCTTTGGTACTTCCTGCTTGCTTATCTTATGTAAGCCCTAGACCACCAGCAATCAGGCCTGATGGTATTCTTTTTTTTTTTTCATTCTTATTCTTTTATTTATCTATTTGATACAGGGTCTTGCTATGCAGGTTGGACTCGCAGTGGTCCTGTTGTCTCAGCCTCCCCAGGGCTGAGATTACAGGAGTGCACCACCACATCCAGTTTTGGTGGCCTGGAGGGCATGTCCAGGGAGGTGCCAGCATGGTACGTGGTGCCAGGGATCAACCACAGTCCTTCTGCTTGCCATGCAGGTGCTTAGACCCCAAGCTACCTCCCCCACCCCTACAATCTTATTTTTTTTTTATTTTTATTTTTTTTTTAGGGAAGGGTCTACAGGGTGTTCAGGGTCTCACTACTAGATCGGACTCAGAGTGATCCACCTGTTTACAGCCTCCCAAGAGCTGAGATTACAGGTGCGTGCCACCATGCCCCGTCTCAATTGTCATCTCAGCGCGGGGCGGGGGGGGGGGGCTGATGGTATTCTACAAACAATCCTGATCAGTGACTGTGTATATAAATAAATCTGCCTCCAAATTCTGAGTATTGTTTTGGTGTTTCTGCTTGTTGCTACAGTGCAGTAAAATTCATTAACATATATGCTTAAAATGAGTGTTGATGGCCAGGCATGGTGGCGCACTCCTGTAATCCCAGCACTCAGGAGGCAGGAGGATTGTTGCAAGTCCAAGACCAGCTTGGGATACAAAGTAAGCTCAAGGCCAACCTGAACTGCATATGAGACCTTGTCTCAAAAAGAAAAAGAAAAAAGAATAAGTGTACATAAATTAGACCTTAATATTTTAGTCACTCTCACTGATAGGACACAATCACTAATACCCACAATTTAAAGGTAAAGAGTTTTATTTTTTATTTTTATTTTTTAAAAATGCATTTAGCACAGGGTTTCACTACACAGATCAAAGTCATAGTGATCCTCCTGTTTTCAGCCTCCCAAGCACTGGGATTACAGGTGCATGCCACCACACCAGTCTCAATCTCTTTAGTGTGCCCTGGGGGTGGGGCCGGCACAGCACACCAGGGATGGAACCCGGGCCACTGTGCTCTGCCTAAGCAGGTGCTTTAGTCTACTGAGCTATCTGGCCAGCCTGAGAGGTTTATTTTGGCACAGGGTTTCTAGTCCTTCGTTGGCCAGCAGCAAGGCAAGAAGGCCTGGTGGGGGAAACTAAAACTAGAGGTTCCATTTGACCAAGCTCCCTGGAAAGTGCAAGCGCCTGAGTTCAATCCCCAGTTCCACCAAAAACAACAAAATAAAACAAAACATTTGACCAAGCTCTTCTTTGTATTTTCCTGAAAGTATTAAAAGCATCATGCCACCATGATATATGCACACCCATGTGTAGGCAGCACAGTACAGGGACAGCTTTCCTATGATGAATGTTATCATTACATGTACCTACATGGTACCCACAAAAAATTAAAGATCAGGAAATAAAGTATTTAGAAGCAAAAAACAGAATATCTAGTAACTAGTGAATAGACCTTTTCAAGATTACATAAATTGTTTACAACATTTGAAGTATACAAGGCTATAAGGCAAGTCCTAACAAATAGCAAATTATTCATGGCTACAAGCATTTAATGGGCAAATAAATTGAGCAGGCACTTATTCAAAGGAAGTGGCCAATCTTTAGTCATTAGAGAAATGCAAATGTAGTCCAAACTATGCTGAGATTCCATCCTACCCTAATCTGAAAGACTATCACCAGGAATTAAAAAAGAAACTGTCAGAACAAATGCAAGGGAAAAGGAATCTTTCTATACTGCCAGTAGTCGTATAAATTAGTACAACCATTATGAAAATTAGTATGGAAGTTCCTCAAAAACGAAAAATAGAGCTCCCATTGGAAGGAGCTACACCACTCCTTGGTACATAGTCAAAGGAATGAAAGGTCAGAATCCTCCTGGGCAACTGCATATCCATTATTGTGGTAAATCCACAATACTTAAACTCTGTAGATAAATGGATAGAGAAAATGTGGTATATGGACTATTATTCAGTTATAAAGGAGACAACCCAGGGCCGTGGGATCCTGAATAGACCCAGAGCCCAGGCCCTGTGATTGAGTGAGATGACCTGGGGCCCGCAGATCCCCATTGGACCCAGAGTGCAGGCCCAGCGGGAAACCCTTCAGCAGAATTCCCTGCAAAGAGGCTAGAGGCAAGACCCACCCAGCTGTTTTAGCAGCAGAACATCTTGCCAGAGTGACACAAAGGGTTCAACTCTAATGCCTGCAGCAGAAAGAAGTGGAACACAGCAGCCAGATCCAAACAACACCCACCTGGAG
>NW_004524607.1:385685-392211 GCF_000260255.1 Octodon degus
ATTAAAGTACTTCAAGTTTGTATAACTAGAAAATCTTACTTTTAGTTTTCAAAAGTATGTTTGCTAAGTATAAAATTCAAAGAGGACAGATCTTTTCTTTTCTTTCAGTCCTTTAATTAGTCTAGTTTCTTATACACTTGGTCCTTTTTTATTTCTAATGTGGAATAAGGTGCTATTTAATTTTGTTCTTCCATAGTTAATATTTTTTATGTATATGCTTTAATGATTTTTTTCTTTATAAGAAGTTTTGGACAATTTCATTTTTGTGTAACTTGGTATGATCTTATTTTAATATCTTGTGCAAAAGGTTCATTTTTTTGGATATATGGTATTATAAGCTAAACTAAATTCAGAAATTTTATATCTTTATATACTTATTGCCTACTCCTTTCTACTTTAAGAATTCTAATTATATGAATATAAGTTTCTTGGTTTTGACACAGTGAACTATTATGACTGATCTGTAAATTCTTCATTTTTATTTTGGACAATTTTTATTGTTATATTCATTTATGTTTGTAAATAATTTATTTTCAGTTTGCAATCTATTAAAATTAAAAGAAGAAAAAAAGAATAATTTCTTCCCTGGCAAGTGCAGGGGCCTGAGTTCAATCCCTGGTTCCACAAAAAAAAAAAAAAAAAAAAAAAAAGAACGGTATTTTATCATTTGCAGGAAAATAGCTCTGAACATTGTTATGTTGACTGAAGTCAGCCAGACTCAGAAAGATAAACACTGTATGTTTGAACTGATATGTGTGATCTAAAAGCATGATGAGAAAGCAGAAAGAAGATTTCATCTGACAAGGGCAGAGAATGAGGGGCTTAGGCGGGAAGGTATGGACAAGTGAGGGGGGATGGAGATGTAAAAAAAAAATCATAAATATTGAAATAAAGGACTGTGAGACCTGGGGGCAGAGAGGAGATAAAAATTAAAACATGTCATATGGATGCAGAACTCTGCCAACATAAATCCTATTCATCTATATAACCAATAGTCACTAAACAGTGTGAAGGAAAATAAAATTATTCATGGCTAGTCAGATGTGATGGCACATATCCATCACTCAGGCACCTAAGGCAGGACAACTATAGGTTCAAGGGCATATTGGGCTACATAGTGAGACCTTGTCTCAAAGAAAAAAAAAAAGCCAGGAGTAGTGGCACATACCTGTGATCCTGGCACTTGGGAAGCTGAGGCAGGAGAATCACAAGTTTGAGCCCAGCCTGGGCTATATAAGTGTGTTTATTTTATTTTTTTTTAATTTTTTTTCTTTATTTGAGAGAGAGAGAGAGAGAGAGAGAGAGGTGTGTGTGTGTGTGTGGCCAGCTCAGCCCACCAGGGGGGCGGGGCTGACTGGCATGTGGTGCTGGGGGATTGAACTGCGGTCCCTGATGCTTTGCCAAGCTAGTTCCAAGTAGGTGCTTTAGACCACTGAGCCATCTCTCCAGCCCCTATAAGTGTGTTTAAGGCCAGCCTGCAATACATTGTGAGAGACCCTTCCTTTAAAAAAGAAAATCATAAAACAAAAGTTGGGGGCCAGCCATATAGCTCAGAGGATTAAAGTGCGTAGTTAGGCAGATGCAGGGCCCTGCCCCTGGGTCACGATGACACAGTGATTAAGAGTGGGCATGGTGGTGCGCCTCTGTAATCCCAGCACTTGGAAAGCTAAAAACAGGAGGGAGGATCACTACAAGTCTGAGCTATGTAGTGAGACCCTGCAGACCCTGTACTAAATACATTAAAAAAAAAAAAACAAAAAAAAACACAGGACAGGTAAGAGGCAACTGCTGCTGGAGGATGAAGAAGGAGCACGTGCTGCACTGTCAGTTCTCTGCCTGGTACCCTCTTTTCCGAAGCCTCACCATCAAGAGTGTCGTTCTTCCACTTCCTCAGAATGTAAAGGATTATTTATTAGATGATGGAACTCTTGTGGTTTCAGGAAGGCAAGATCCACCAACACGCTCTCAGCCAGACAGTGATGACAAAGCCGAAGAAATACAGTGGTCTGATGACGAGAACACAGCCACACTTATGGCACCAGAATTCCCAGAATTCATCACTAAAGTGCAGGAGGCTATCAATTCCCTGGGAGGAAGTGTCTTTCCTAAGCTTAACTGGAGTGCCCCACGGGATGCATACTGGATAGCAATGAATAGTTCCCTCAAATGTAAAACCCTCTATTTTCTACTTTTCAAGAGTTCTGACTTCATCACTCGTGATTTCACTCAGTCCTTTATTCACTGTACTGATGATTTGCCAGGCCCTTGTATATAATATGAGCTTGTTCTCAGAAAATGGTGTGAATTAATTCCTGGAACTGAGTTTCGATGTTTTGTCAAGGAAAACAAGCTTGTTGGCATTTCACAGAGAGACTACACACAATACTATGATCACATTTGTAAACAGAAGGAAGAAATCTGCAGATGCGCATACAAGACTTTTTCAAGAAGCACATACAGTATAAGTTTTTAGATGAAGATTTTGTATTTGATGTCTACAGAGACAGTAGGGGAAAGGTGTGGCTCATTGACTTCAATCCATTTGGTGAAGTCACAGATTCATTTCTGTTCACTTGGGAAGAACTAATAGCTGAGAAAAACTTGGAAGGTGATTTTAGTGAAGGAGATGCTCAGGAGCAGGACTCTCCAGCTTTCCGTTGCACAAATAGTGAGGTTACAGTACAGCCCAGACCCTATATAAGCTACTGACTGCCCAAGGACTTCGTGGACCTGTCCACCGGGGAAGATGCTCACAAGCTCATCGACTTTCTTAAGTTGAAATCAGCAAGAGGATGACTGATCAGAGAGCTAGAGTTCAAGAGCAGGTGAAAGAGACAACTATGGCTACTTCCAGAGACTGTTTGGTGGCCACAACTTGTGACCCTGGCAGGGGGGAGATTTGCAGCTTTTTATATCATGTATGTTCACCTGGAGAAAGTAGGACTTTGTTACTTGTAAAAATAGCATAATAGTCTGATCTTAAATAGAAAACCATACTGTTCTGAGAATAAAATAACTTTCTATGAAAAAAACAAAACAAAAACAACAACAACAAAAACCAAAATTAGCCAGGCATAATAGTGGCTCAAGTCTATGATCCCAGTACTTAGATGACTGAGGCGGTAGGATCGTTGCAAGTTTGAGATCAGCCTGTGCTATAAAGTGAGCTTAGAGCCAGTCTGAACTGCATGGCAAGAATTTGTCTCAAAAAAGACCAAAAAAGAAGAAAAAAAAAGTTATTCATGACTTATAAACCATAGTCTCAACCAAACCAAACCAAAAAACCTAAAAAATCTATAGTCTCTGACTGAAATGCAATATACTTAGAAATCAAAGTAAAAAATTAAATATAGTAAAGTGAAAAACCTATTGAAATCATGTTTCATGAAATAATGAAAAATATAAATTAGAAAAAATAATTTTAAAATTATTCAGTGCTGGGGTTAGAGGTATGCACCACCATGCCCAGGTTCCAGCCCGCACGGTGTGCTGTTTCTGGGCATGGAACTCAGGACCTTGTGTTTGCCAGGTAGGATTTTTAAAATTTATGAAAATATAAATAAAACTTGTAAAATGCAACTAAAGAAATATTTAGAAGGAAATTTACAGTTGAACATATATATGTATACAAATAGGGGAAATTAATTAGCTTTTTCTTTAGTTTTTCCTATATGAATCAGTAAAATTAATTAATTAAAATTAATTAGCTTGCTTTTATTGTCCTACTCAAGAAAAGCAAACAGAGGAAATATAAAAACATTTTAAAATGGAAATAAAAGACTGATAATTCTTTAATACACATTATACAAAAGAAACACAGAGGATCAGAAAAAGGCTATTTCAGGGGAACCACTCCCTTGAGCTTCCCTCTTGACCCTCTCTCGGACAGGAGCTTTCTTTCCCTCAATAAATATATTCTGCTCATAAAAAAAAGTCATTTCTTTGGTAAGACTAATGCAATACAGTCCTGCCAAGCTCAGTGACAGGAATATGTTGTGAAAAATGAGTTTTGTGTTGATTTCATTATTGTCTGACGATCACAGTGTATACCTACCCAAGCTGGGGATGATGGATGAGTGTGTCCTCAGATGGCTACGTTGGGGGGAGGTGAAATCATTCTATATATGTGGTCACCCCCAGACTAAGAGTTAAGGAGAGTGTGAGCAGATGGATAAACAAACAAACAAACAAACAAACAAAAACAACAAAAAAACAACACAGAACTATTTTAAGGATCAAAACAAAGGCCTATTTAGAGATAATATAAGCATTTTTGAAGACCAAAAATGAAAAAAGAATAGATACAAAACTCAAAAAGTGTGAAAATTTTATACCAAAGAATTGAGAAACTCAGACCAAATGGAGAATTTTCTAGAAAAATGTAACTTGTAAAAATTACATCACCTAGGGCCATGGAGATAGCTCTGTTAAATAAGTGCTTGCCTGACAAGTGCAAGGTCCTGGTTCGATCCTCAGTACCACAAAAACAAAACAACACCACAAGAATTATATCACCCAGCCTGTAATCCCTACATTTCAGAGGTTGAGGCAGGAGGGTTGCTGTGAGTGCAAGGCCAGTCTGAGCTACATAGTGATGCACTGTCTAAAAAAAAAAAAGAATTACATCAAGAAATGGGAAAAATGAACATGTAAGGCTAGAGCTCTACCACTGAACCACACTCCAGCACTTGGAAAAAATGTACACATGAAAGGCTCCAATTTGTCATCCTCCTGCTTCAGCCTCCCAGAGTTCTGGGACCAGAGATGTACCACTATGCCCAGCAGTAACATATTTTTTCAGAGAATTTCTACTAAATTTTCAAGAATTAGCTAGTTAATCCTTTTATATATTTTTGGTACTGGGGATCGAACTCAGGAGCTTGTGCTTGCCAGGCAGGCGCTTATGCTGCTGAGCTATCTCCCCAGCCAATAATCTTTCTTATGCGAATGAGTTAGTGGACAGAAAAATTTGACAAATTATATTAGTCAGCTTTTTGTGCTGAAACAAAACTCCTGACGAGTACAACTTATAGGAGAAAACATTTCAAGCCCTCAGTTTCAGAGGTTTCAGTCATGGTGGGCTGGCTCCATTGTTCCTAGGCAGCCCCATTATGACAGGGAGGGTGTGGTGGAGCTGCTCATCTGATGGCAGTGGCCAACAAACATGGTCCAAGCGCAGAGATGGAGCTGAGATCCGCCCTCCAAAGACACTGCCCAGTGCCCCACTTCCTTCAACCAGGCCCCACCTGCTAAGAGCACATTTGGCCACAAACTCTTCCACGGAGTAATTGGTTAATGAAATTAGTGTCCTCCATATATGAATCTTTGGAGGACACTTATATTTAAAGTAATCCAGGTCAGCCCACTTAGCTCATGAAACTACAGGGTCTTTTCTTGAAACCAAGAAAATATGAGAACTGAAATGTTAGAAAACATGAGTGGGGTATAACCCGATGGCAGACTACTTGCCTAGTGTGGAACAGGCCCTGAGTTGATTCTCCAGGAAGGAATGAAGAAGGCAAGGAAAGAGAAAAATAATCCTAGAAAATAATTTTATCTACTAGATTACAAAAACCCTAAATACTATGTCAGGAAATAGAATCCTGTGAATTATGTAGTGACAGGTTAGGAGAATCCTAGAAATATAAGGATTGATAAATGGAAGACAAATCCAGGAAGGAACATGCACAAGCAGTGGGAGTAGCTCGGTTGGGAGGAGACTTCACTGCCAGGTGTGAGGCCCTGGGTTCATCTCCACAAATGCAAGGATTGTTAACAAGGTGAAGGAGGAAAAATGATCATTGTAGTAAAAGTATGAAATCATTTCACAAAGCTCAGCATTCCTTCAACAGTTTAAAACATCAGTCAAGTCATGATAAAAGAAGCCCTACCAGTATGATTGTGCGTGTGTGTGTGCGTGCGTGCGTGCGTGCGTGTGTGTGTGTGTCTGTATGTAGGTGAATGGTGCTGGGGATTGTACTCAAGGCCTTCACACTGAGCTACATTCCTCAGCCCTTTTAAAGCTTGCTTTCATTTTGAGACAGGGCCTTGCTAAGTCATTAAAATGCCCAGGCTGGACTCACACTTTCAGTCCTCTTGCCTCAGCGACCCAGAGTTTGGGAATTATAGGTGCGCACTAACATTCTCAACATTAACAATTTTTTTGACCAGGTATTGAGCTCAGGACTTTGTGCTTACCAGGCAGGCTCTTAAGCTACTGAGCTATCTTATCTCCCCAGCCTGATCAATTATTCTTACAAAAGTAAACTACAATGATACTTTACACTGAATCCCTAGAAATTAAATACAATAATATCTGCTCTTTTGTGTGTGTGTGTGTGTGTGTGTGTGTGTGTGTGTTACTGGGTTATGAACCCAGGGATGTGCTACCACAGAACTACATCCCTTATTCCTTTTTTTTTTCCAAAATTTTATTGATAAACAGCAATGAGACAGTTTCAAATCAAATCGGAAGTACAGTTTCAAAAAATAACACAATGCATATATTCTTCTTAGTGGTTAATTG
>NW_004524607.1:400306-403924 GCF_000260255.1 Octodon degus
TTTTTTTTTTTTTTTTTTGAGAGAAGGTCTCACTAAGTTGTACAGGTTGGTCTTGAACTTTTAATCCTCCTGCCTCCATCTTTTGTGTAGCCAAGATTACAGGCATTTGCTATCTGCCTGGCTTAGTGGGCTTATTTTTAATTCAGTTTTGTACTGAAGGTTAAGACAAATAACAGAAACATTCATTGGGAGGAAAAAAAAATGAGGCTGTCATTACTTGTAGATGACATGGATGTGTTTATAGAAACTCTAGTAAAATTGACCCAAAATTTAAACTAATAAGTGAATTAAAGTTGCTGGAATATAAAATCAATTTGTAGCTGTCAGTAGTATTCTCATCAAAATTAGAAGAAGTAAACAAGTCAGTCATAGTAGCAAGAAAAAAATAAAACTAAAACATATCTTCATGTGAAAGCAGATGCAGATAATAATTCCAGGAGAGTAATAGGGCTGGGGAGATATCTCAGCATCATGTGCATCTGCCCAGGAAGCGCAAGGCCCCAGGTTCGATCCCTGGTACCACAGAACAAACAAACAAAGAATTATAAATCAGAATCTTATCTTTAAGATTTAGCCAGGAAAAGGCCAGAGGTACAGTTCAATGGTAAAGTAATTGTGTGAGGCCCTGGATTCAATTCCCAGCACCATAAATAAAGAAAAAAGTTATGTGGAAGATAGATGTCACCCTTCTGTATTTAACTAATCTATAATATTTCATAATCTACCTATACTTGAATTTATTTGTCCATTATCTTGTTCGATGGTTATCATATTTAAGTGGTGATATTTTTTAACATGTTCAGCAATGCTGCTGCAAACAGACACTTTAATAATTCAAGAGCTGCTGGTTCAGAGGTTATGACACATTCTCAGTTGTAGATATTGTCAACTAGCTCTCCATGAGGATTTATCAACTTCTGCTGTTACCAGTAGTGTACACAAGCCACTGCTCCTCCCGGGGCACTGTTCTTGGGATGCCTTTACCCCTCCAAGGTCCCAAGGGATCAAATCCCAGTGCAAATGTAGGCCCAGTTTCAGCTTCTTCCCCACAGCTGGAACTGTGCCTGTCCCCTGCAGGCACTCAAAGGCCACATGGTGAGTGAGTCATGGCTTCCTGTGAGGCTCTGCCTCTGTCCTTAATGGGGCTCTCGGGAAGGGACTATCCTTCCACCTGTGTTTACTTGTCCTGTCTAGCTGTGAGTGTGCAGTAGTGGCAGAGGCCATGCTTAGTACCTGTGAGACCTTGGGTATAAGCCTCAGTACCAACAAACAAATGATTATTTATTTGCTTGTTTCTTATTTGGCATTCCTGATGATCAAATCCAGAGTCCCACACAAGCTAAGCAAGTTCTCTATCACTGAGCTCCACCATCCCCCGCTCCTACTTCATCTGGAATCAGAATCAATAACTGAGGGGAAAGTAGAAAATCATTCTATTTTATAGGAGGACAGAGACTGAAACAGGAGCAATATTAACCATCCAGTACTGGAAAGGCCCTGGCCTTAGGAATCCAACGTTATGAAATCATTCCCCTCTCAGCTACTAGGATAGCAACTTCCCATATATGGGCTGAATTAATCATCCGTTCTGAACTGCAGGGTGCTTCACATGAAAGCAGATGCAGACAACAATAACAAGTCAGCAATCTGATCACAGAAGATAGATATAGCTCACAAACTGACTGCTCAATACCTAACAGGGACCTTGAGGCTGCACGTGCAGATGCCCAGTGAGTGACTAAAAACAGGCGAAAGCTTGGCATTGCCACCTTCATTCATGTCTGCTTCCATATTCCCTTAAAACTTTTGGGCCAGGGCTGGTGAGATGGCTCAGTGGTCTAAAGCAGCTACTTAGAACAAGCTTAGCAAAGCACAGGGACAGCAGTTCAATCCCCCAGCACCACATGCCAGCCAGCCCCGCCCCCTGGTGGGCTGAGCTGGCCACACACACACACACACACACACACAAATAAATAAATAAAATTTAAAAAAAAAAGACAAATTTAAAAAAAAAACAAAACAAAAACTTTTGGGCCAGATCCCTGCTCAGCTGTCCACCCAGATTTATTATCACACTCCCACTAGGAGTTCCACTAGGCATCCCATGGCTGTCCCACTGGCTGGCTTGTACCACTAGTGTTACTTCAATTGATCTTTTTAATCCTTAAGTTTCTGTTTTACTATATCTATTATATCTTTCAGGTTTTATTTATTCTTTCAGGTTCTTACACTAGGGAGACAATATGATATTTGCACATGTGGGTCTGATTTATTTCACTTACGAATATAGCTTCTTAAAATTTAATTGTTTTCATTTTTTCCTCTTTTTTATGTATTTGATACAGGGTCTACAGGGTCTCACTTCATAGATCAAACTCATAGAGATTCTCCTGTTTTTAGTCTGCCAAACGCTGGGATTACAGGCGCATACCACCATACCCAGTCTCAATCGCTCTCTTAGAGTACCCTGGGGGCAGGGCCAGCACAGCACGCTGGGGATCAAACCCCAGCTACTGTGCTCTGTCTAAGCAGGTACTTTAGTCCACTGAGCTATCTGACTGGCCCTTTCATTTTTTAAAGAGAATACAAAGGTGCTTGGGAGATAGCTCAGTAGAATAAGCTTTTTCCTGGCAACCACAGGGTCCTGAGTTCAATCCCTGGTACCACAAAAAAAAGAGAGAGAGAGAGAGAGAGTACAAAATAGTATTAAAACAGAGATATTACATATGCACAGAATTTCGCTAACCAAAAATATGAATTTAACAGTATTTATTGAATTGCTTGGTGTTGTCTTCAAATTAACTGTTCATGTTACTAGATAATATGCATGCAAATTGGAAGAAGAAAAAAAGAAGAAAGTTATAAGAAATTAAGAGAAAAAAAGGGAAAAAAATTGAAAAAAAAAGGAAGAGAGAAAAATGAAGCATCAACTGTTCCTTTCCACAGATGAGCCGAGATCCAAGTACAATTATCCAAAGCATCCTGCTCACACACATAGATACATCTCCTTCCCTCACTCCCTCTCCTGTCCTTGTCCTCCTGTCAGTAATTCCTTCCTTTTGAATGAACTCATTCCCTTTTCACAGTATCTATTATACTCTTCAGATTTTATTTACTCTTTCAGGTTCTCACTAAGGAGACAATATGATGTTTGCACATGTGGGTCTGATTTATTTCACCTGAGAGTATGGTCTCTAATTGCATCCATTTACTGATAAAAGCCTCAAATCTATGCTTTTTATTTTTAATTTATTTTTATTTATTTATTTTTGCGGAACTGGGGGTTGGACTCTGGCCCTTGTGCTTCCCAGGGAAGGGCTTATTCCACTGAGCCATCTCCCTTGTCCTTATCCTTTTTAATAGCTAAGTAGTACTCCACTGTGTAAAAATACCACATCTTTATCCATTCCTCAGTTGATGGGCATTTGGGTTGCTTCCAAGCTGCTATAAACATGAGTGCACATAAATTGCTGTGGCATGATGTTTTCAGTTCTTCTGGAAAAATACCCAGGAGGGGAAAAGCTGCATTGAATGGGATCTCTAATCCTAGTTTTGTTTGTTTTTTATTTTTATTTTTATTTTTTTTTATTTTTATTTTTTTTATTTTTTTTCTACAGT
>NW_004524607.1:409314-412222 GCF_000260255.1 Octodon degus
GCGCCTGGGCTGGGACTGGTCCCGCCGGCGCAGGGTAGCAGGAAACTCTCCACACACTCACCGGACCTGGGCTAGGACTGGGTCTCTAAAAGCTTATTTGTTAGCCTGCTGCCTAAATACTACTGGGTAAGCGAAGTCACCTTACTAGTTATGGCCTGATGATAACCATTTAAGTCCTATTAAGTGTACATTATTTTAAAAAGGAAAGTCATTCTTATTTCACCTCAGGCAAGTTTTCCTCCAAGATTCTAGACCATGAGGTGTCTATTTTCTCATTTTTTCCTTGTTTGTTAATTTTGTCCAAACAGCCTTCAGTAGGTTTTTTTTTCCCCCCAAAAAACAATAATGTGCTCCTTGAATCATTTAAAAAGAAACACTATTTTTATTTTATTTTATTTTTTTGAGACAGGGTCTCACTGTGTAGTGTAGGCTGGCCTTGAACTTCCAGATCCTCCTGCCTCAGCCTTCAGAGGGCTGGGATCATAGGCATGCACCACCATGCCCAGCTGTCCTTCATTTTAAAAGAAAACACAGTGGCTGAGTTGTGTAACTCAATGGTAGCATGCATGCTCAGTAGGTGCACTAGGTCTTGGGGTCAATCCCCAGCTCCAAAACAAATAGAAGCATTTACTTGTACCAAGTTGAAGGTCAACTCTGCACTGTTTCTGTATAAGCCTCTTTGGTTGGCAGATGACTGCCATCATATTAGGACTTCCCCGTCATTCTGCACCTGAGCACGCCTAGCTCCCCATACACTTTTGTGGGGAGGGGCATAATGGGACGCAAATCCAGGAAGGCTCTACCACTGAGCTACATCCTAAACCCTTTTCATTTTAATGTATGTATGTATGTATGTATGTATGTATGTATGTAGTAAGGATTGAATATAGAGGCTTTGCATTAAGCTCTATTCCCAGTCCTTTTATTATTTTTTAATTTTTAGACAGGCCTTGCAAAATTGCCTATGTGAGACTCAAAACTTGGCCTCAACCTCTCAGAGTGGTGGGATTATAATCCCACACCATTACATCTGGCTCAAATTTTACCTTTTAACAGGAACTTCAAACACTGTCTCGGCTGTCATTTCATAACAAGAATGACAAAAATGAGCTAACACAGGATAAGATCAGAAAAGTGTTAGTCACTGATTTACATTGGAGGTCTTTAATTCCACTGAAGCCCTTCAGATCCTCACCTGCTCCTAGACCACAGAGAGACTGCAGGCACTCTGGGTCACGGGGTCCCAGATGGCTGTTGGACCTGTGCCTAAATAGGCCTGGAGCCCCTCCCTGCAAATGTGTGGTTTTTTTTTTTTTTTTGTTTTTTTTTTTTTGTGGAACCAGGGATTAAACTCAGGCCCTCTGAGCTATCTCCCCGGCCCAGTGTGTCTATTTATGAGGATGTGTTTGTGTGCAGGCAATTTCTCAAGACATGGTTGTGCAAGAACAGTGCCCAGCCACCACCCAAGCTCAAGTAGGAGGTGGGAGCAAGTAGGTCAGGCTTGGGAAACCCCTGTAGGTCTCACCCACAAGGATACATGCCCCTTACCCACCTGGAGATCCAACTCTCATGCCCCGAAAACCTTCCTCCTGGTAGGTCTGTTCCCCTGTGGCATGCCTGTCTACACCTGCTGTACTCCACCTAAGTACTCACCGCTGATTTGCCCCAGCAAAACTCAGGGCACCACAGCCCCACTACAGAGATTGTAGCGTGGTTCCAACATTTTATAAATGTGGCAGGACGGTCATGTGATGCTTCTGGCGCTATGCAGCCTGTATGATAGGTATAGGGTGCGCATGCGCAGGCTTTGACTCCCTAACATGAGACTGCTATCCCTGGAACTCTGTGGGAAGACTGTGGATTCAATCCTTGGTACTGGAAAAAAAAATTTTTTTTTTAATTATAGCTAAATGGTAGTTTATCTACTAAATACATTAAATGCTTTTCTTGATTTCCCATGCCAACAAAGAGGTATTATTGCTATCCTTGTTGCAGAAAAAAGAAACTGAAGCTCTCAAGGAATCTGTGATTGCCCAGGATTCCTCAGTTGCTTCACAAGAACCTCATTCTCACCTTGGAGGTAGCTAGTGGTAGAGCGGACAAAGGACCAGGAGCAGAAACAGTTAATGTTGAAATAGTGGGGCTGGGAGATGGCTCAGTAGAGTAAGCGCTTGCCTGGCAAGTGCAAGGGCCTGAGTTTAATCCCCAGTTCTGCCAAAAAATAAAAAATAAATTTAATGTTTAAATAGTGCAAGACTTTGCTAATGCTTTACAATGTCAAGTCACTCATTAGGAAACTAGGAAGTAAATACTGACCTGCCCTGTTGGCATATGCCTGCAACCTGAGCACCATGGGAGGCTGAGGCAGGAAGATTTCAAGTTTAGTGGGTTTTGGTCCTGAGATGTTGGGCATGTCCCCAGTGAACCTGCTAGTCTCCAACCTAAGCGACAGGCCCATGGCTTTATTGCTCCTGGGTCTGTGGGAGCCTTCAAGTTTGTGGTGATTTGTTCCACAGCAGGAGAAAACTGGAGGGGGTGAACTAGATTTCCCACCTCCCCTCAGGCCCATCCTTCCCCTAGGCCTGGTCCTGCCAGCAGGGTAGGGGGCACAGACGGTCCCCTGCTCTGGGACCCAACTACCTGGGTATGAATCCCACTGCACCCTGGGCTGTGGGTACATTTCTTGGTCTCTCTGTGCCTCCCTTTCCTTGACTAACAATTGTGTGTGTGAGAATGTAACAGTAAGAAACCATATATATGTGGCCACAGAAAGTTGAGAAAGAGTCACATTATGGTTTCATATAGATGAAAATTTATTATAAAATGACAGCAGAAAAGCAGTCAGGCTCAGGTTGCTTTGGTTCGATCCCCACAACACAAGACAGCCAGTCATGCCTTGAAGGCATTC
>NW_004524607.1:412322-416215 GCF_000260255.1 Octodon degus
GGCTGGCATGTGGTGCTGGGGGATTGAACCGTGTTCCCTGTGCTTTGCTAAGCTTGTTCTAAGTAGGTGCTTTAGACCACTGAGCCATCTCACCAGCGCCTCTAATCCTAGTTTTTCTAGGAATCTCCACACTGATTTCCATAGTGGTTGTACCGGTCAGCACTCCCACCAACAGTGGAAAAGGATTTTTTTCCCCACATGCCTTCCAGCATTGAACAAATTAATTTTAAAAACTCACCTGACGGGACAGTCATACATGTACCACTGGTGTGGCTCAAGTGTTCAACAGCAAGACATACAAACTGTGACCCCATTGTGAACTTGTTAGTCGCTTAAGGAGCCCCATCTAAAAACTAGTCACATCTGGCCTGCTAACCCTGCAATAACCATGCTTATGGCAATCCCCTTCAAGACTGAAGACACCCAGATAAGAGCAACTAAGGCCTAGAACCGTACCTGCTCCATTGCAGAGATATTCGGTCTCCAGTTTTTACAATGTCTAGTCCCAGACCCCCTGGAGCAAGGCTGAGAAGTGTCCCCAGTTCTCTTAAGCCTGCAGCCATAGGTTGATTACAGGAAAATCACAGCCTCCAAAGTACCCTGCGATGAGGTTACCCCACCCAACAGAAATGGGAACCAGACTCACAACCTCAGCCGTAAGGGCTTCTCCAGCGCCTCCTTGAGGAGCCAGGCCTGAGATCACAGTCAGCCAGAAATGGTTCAACCAGGACTACTTACACTTCCAGTCTTGGAAACGTTCGGCTAAGCTGCTCCAAGCTCCTCCTGGGAACTTCAGTGGGGCCTTGTCTCCAAACTGGAGGAGGTGCTTGGGGATGTGGGAGCACTCTGGCTTCCATTACCAGGACTGGAAAAAAAATCTTTTTTGCCATAGTGGGAGTTGAACTCAGGGCCATGTACATAGCAGGCTCTACTACTAAGCTACATCCTTAGCCCTTTTGAGATTTTATTTGGAGACACAGTGTTTTTAAATTGCCCAGATTGGCTTTTCTTTTTCTTTTTTTGAGACAGGGTCTTGCTTTGCAGTTTTAGCTGACCTTGAGCTCACTTTGTAGCCTCAGCTGGTTTTGCACTTGAAACAACCCTCCTGTCTCAGCCTCCCAAATGCTGGAATTACAGGCACAAGTGACCTCACTGAGCTCCAGATTGGCTTTGAATTTGTGATCCTCTTGCCTCAGTCTTCTGAGTAGTTGGGATTATAGATGTGTGCTACCATTCTTGGTTTTAAATACTTTTTTCTACAAACCAAATCAAGCCAGCATAATTTCTTTCAATACCTTTTATTTCTAATACGAAGGAGCATGATAATGCTTGTAGATAATTTTTCTAATTCTTTTTTTTCATTTGGTCACAGGAATCGAACTCAGAGCCTCACAGCTGTCAGGAGGTGCTGTGCTACTGAGGTACTCCCCTAGCTAATTGTTCTATTAAGCTGATTGGTACATTTTAGGTATTCAGAATGATTACAGTCATTATAGGGAATTTGCAAATGTATACGATATAAATTGATTCTCTTTTCTCTCCCATTCCTCTACCCTCCCTTTAACCCCTTTCCCTCTTTATTTACAAAAGTTTTGTTTCCAATTTTTTTTCTCATCCTCCCCCCCAGTTTTCCTTCTCATTTGGACATTATCTTCCTAATTCACAATATCTACTATACATTTTGGTCCTTACTTACACTTCCAGTTTTTCACACCAGAGGAACAATGCAGTTATTTACACATGTGTGTCTGACTTACTTCACCTAATAGAGCATGGACTCAAGATCCACCCACTGGCATATAAATGTCTCAAGCTTATGCTTATGCTTGAATAGTACTGCATTGTATTAAAAAAGCATTTTATTTATCTAATTATCAGTTGATGGGCATTAGAGCTGTTTCTGAGATTTAGCTACTATAAATTGTGCTGCTATACACACGGGTGTGCCTAAATTGCTGTGGTATAATGATTTTATTTTGTTCATGAGGATACCAAGAAGAGGAATGGGTCAAATGGAGCCTCTACTAGTTTTTTGAGGACTCTCCACACTGATTTGCACAGTGCTTGTACCAGTCTACACTCCCACTAACAGTTGAGAAGGCCCTTCCAGCATTTGTTATTGGTTGATTTCTTTTTTAAAAAAAATTTATTTATGTGTGTGTGTGTGTGTAGTGTGTGTGTGTGTGTGTGTGTGTGTGTGTGTGGTGAGCTCAGCCCACCAGGGGGCAGGGCTGGCTGGCATGTGGTGCTGGGGGATTGAACCGTGTTCCCTGTGCTTTGCTAAGCTTGTTCTAAGTAGGTGCTTTAGGCCACTGAGCCATCTCACCAGCCCCAATTGGTTGATTTCTTGATGATAACTATCCTTTCTGGAGTGAGATGGAATCTGTGTTGTTTTAATTTACATTTCTCGAATGACTAATGACATTAAACATTTTTTTCATAAATTTATTTTCCATTTTACTTCATCTAAGAAGTGTGTCTACTCATTTCAGATGCTCATTTTTTAACTGGGTCTTTAAATTGGGGGGATTCTGATTTTTTCAGTTGTTTTTTTTTTTTTTTTTTTTTAAACAGGGAATTGAACTCAGGCCCTTGTGCTTGCCAAGGAAGCGCTTTATTCCACTGAGCCATCTCCCCGGCCCCTTCAGTTCTTGATATAATCTGGACAATAGTCTTTTGAGGAGCAGCTGGCAAGCCCCCACCCCCTTGCCTGCCCCCAGGGCACTCTGAGATGGCACTGAGACTGGGCGTGGTGGTGAGTTCCTGTAATCCCACCTCTTGGGAGGCTGTAAACAGGAGAATCACTGCAAGTCCAATCTAGTAAAGAGACTCTGAACACCCTGTAGGCCCTTCTCTTAAAAAATAGCCAAAAAAAAAAAAAAAGTTGGGGAGATGACTCAGTGGAATAAATGATTCCCTAGCAAGCGAAAGGGCCTGAGTTCAATCACCGGTTCTGCCAAAACAACAACAACAACAAAAAACCCCACCTTTTTTTCTGTACTGTGGGCTGTCTGCTTGCAGGTAATTTCTAGATATTTAAACACTTCATAATTAAAATTTTTCTATTATCTCTGCTTCAGAAAATCTAATTTTTCATCACAGTGATACCCAATACGTTCCTATGATATCCAGTAATAAATGTATCTGATGCACCACAAACCTGTACCCTCCAGAGAAGTAAAAGCTTATTTTTTTTTTTTTAAAGGAGAATAGGTTTATTTTAGCTCACAGTTTGTAAAGGTCCTGTTGTAGTCAGGCGATACAAGGGAATAGATTTAAAATAAGACACATAATTGATAGGATTATTTTATAATATTTGCACAAAGAGTCAAATGCAGAAGAGTGCAGATCTGTCCAAACAGTAGAGACTCAAATAATCCTGCTGAGGGCCTGGACCCTGCAGTAAAGTCCTGCGTGAGTCCTATAGCCAGTGATGATGTCTGTGAAGACCTGCAGCCCATGATGACATCTCATGCACATCTGTATTAAGGAGCTGCATGCAGAAGGCCCAAAGGCCAGCAGTGGAAGCTAGAATCTGCAGCAGTTAGGGGAAGGGTCTCTGCTGGCCAGCTGAGGGATCTACATGGGAACCAGGAAGCAATGCTCAAGGTAAAGGTCTGGAGCTCCTAGCAAGAAGAGCCATGGCCATCCTCAGCAACAGTAGAGAGCTGAGCTCTTCTGACAATGAGAACAGCTGAGTTCACATCAGGAAAACCAGCATGACAAGCTTCTCCAGGAGAATCAACAGCACACTGTCTTCTCTTATGCTGTAGTCAACAGTTCTCAGATGGACCTTCTGTACCTTGCACCACGCTGACTCAGTCCAGCTGGGTGTCACAAGCTGCTCGACCACAAGCATTAATCGATCATAGTTCCCACAGTCACCTGGCTCC
>NW_004524607.1:424170-546599 GCF_000260255.1 Octodon degus
GGGCTGGCTGGCATGTGGTGCTGGGGGATTGAACCGTGGTCCCCGTGCTTTGCTAAGCTTGTTCTAAGTAGGTGCTTTAGACCACTGAGCCATCTCACCAGCCCCCTCTCATTACTTTTAATCTTTTCCCTGACAGGCCTGAGGGGAGGAGGGAAACCCAATTCAATGCATGACCAAAACCAATGCTAGTGATGATGCCACAGGCTTGTCACTTAGGCAGGCTCATGACCAAAACCAAGCTACTAGAGGGCTGGGCTCCTACCCAGAGGCCTCTGGGAGAGACCCTGCACACTTGTGAGGTTGGTGAGCACAGCTCCTGTGGCTGTGAGACTGAGGTACCCATTTGCTCATCAGCACCTGGAGTCATCATATGGCCCTGCGCCTTCACCATTAAAGCCAGCAAAGGCACATGGAGTCTCTCGCAGGCTGAGAACCTGATGTCCTCTTTGGTTACCAGCCAGGGAAAACTCTGGGGCTCTCGTGGTTTAATTGGAACACTGATCACCTCCTTCTCCCTGTCTTGTAACACTTCAGTGCCAGTCCTGGAGAAGCAGGAAGAGGGGGCCTGGGCTGTGCTGGACGCGCTGCACACCACAGGGCAGGCCAGGTTGGGAAGATGGGCTGGCGGGTAAGGGGTGGTGTTGGTGAAGTAAGTGCTGTTCAGATGTTCCAAGTCCCGGGCTGGGACAGGCAGGGAGCCAAGCTGTGGCTTACGAGTTGGCTTTATGAGCTCAGGTCCTGCTCAGTTTGGAGGTAACAGATGTATGGGAACATCAGTGAGCGTGGCTGATTGTGTGTGTGTGTGTTTGCGCACGTGTGTGTGTATTGTTGGGGATGGAACTCAGAGGCTTGGGCATGCTCATGAAGTACACTAACTGAGTTCTAGCCCTGTGTGATTTGTTATCTAGTAGCCTTGGTGTGGGATCCAAAACTTAATAATGACGAGTGGAAGGTGACTCCCCTCACCTTTTTGTTTGTAGAAGTCTTAAGGACACAGTGGTAGATCATTTGCCTTGTCTGTGGCAAGCCTGGAGTTCGAGCCGCAGAAAAAAGGAAAAAAAAGTTAAAGCAAAGTTAAGTCCTCAGAGTTCTACCCTGGACCATGTGTGTCTGGGAAGTCCTTTTCAAGACCTAGACCAGTAGCACTGGCAGATCAGTGGGATGGGTTCATTTGGTCCTGGACTGGCTGCTCTTTAAAAAGGAAGAGGAAGAAGTGGCAGTGTTTCTGGAACTCTGACTGAGACACACTGCCTTGGAGCAGGATCCAGCACACTGTAGCTCAGTGAGGACAGATACGCTGTTCTCCCGGCACCTGCCCACCCTGCCTCTGTAGCCAGAGTTCAGAGATGACTGCTTGAGCAGACTGGGCTTAGGCAGCAGGAGGGGAGTGGCCAAGCTAGCCCCACGTCCTTGGACCTCTTGAGTCACGGACTAAGAATTCTGGGACTCCAGCAGTGAGGTCTAGGCAAGCTGAGTATAGCGTAGCCATGTGAGGCTTCGTTGCTGTCAGTCACCTCTGTCCCCAGAGCAGTGAATTGTGTCAGGTCAGATAGCAGCACAGCTGTATGTGAGCTGTATGTGGGGACAGCCGGTTCACACTGCTGAGTCTTAAAGGGTCACGTGGACCTGTGCAGCAGCTGTGTGAAAAGCCCTCCCTGTCCATGTGATGAGTCCAAAAAACATCACCACACATTGGTGACAATGGTAGGCCTTTTGGAAGGACTTGGGTAAAGGAAGGAGTGTGAGTTTTCATGGCTAAAGTATTCTTAGCTTGAACCATATGCTTGGGTTCTTCAGAAATAAATGACTATGTTTGAAAAATAAATCACAAGCTTTTATTATCCTCAACAACACAGACAGCCAACCTGAAGCCAGGGGACGGAGCTACACTAGAACAGCGCACTCTAGACCAGGGCAGGCCCACATGGCCACCCAGAGTCCCTGGTCCTACTGCTCATGAAGGCCACAAAGAGGTCCCAGGTTCCTAGACATTAAGAGCTCTCCTGTGTGACATCAGGGAGGCCTGGCACGGGGAAACAGTGCAGCGTAACTCAGGAAGTGGTGAATATCTCCACAGACCTGATGTCCTCTCCTCACTGCTCTCCATAGGTCCCCTCCATTCAGGCCACAATGCTGGGTTTCTGAGGGGCTCAGCATGGTGTCTACCTTACTCCGAGTCCGAACTCTCATTTGACTTGGAAGATTTCTGCTTCCTTTTCTTCTTCTTTTTCTTTTCCTTCTTCCTTTTCTTGTGCTTCTCCTTCTTCTTCTTCCTCTTGTGCTTCTCTCTACACTCTGAGGACCCGGAGCTGCTCTCGTCGTCTTCTGAGGTGGAATCGGCCAGGAGCTGTTTCAGCTGCTGGATCCTAGGCGTGCAAGATCGGGCAAAGGACTCTTGAGTTTCCACTCAAGGCAGCTTCCTCAAATGAGTAAATGACTTAAAATAAGTATTAGGGTAGGGGGAGCTGTAATAACCTTGCTAAACACAATATTGATTTTCACCGTCCTAGTATCTCTCCATGTTTGTGGAGCCACTGAACTGTGACTTCTAACAGCCACATGCACTGAAGGTCCCCTACCACTCAATCTGCCAGTCATCACCCTCCCAAAGGGGTATGATTCCATGCAACCAACTGAAAACAAGCCCCTCTTTTGAGCACTCTATTTAATCATATCGAAGAATAAATTATAACAGAAAACACCTATAATCCCAGGTCCTAAGGCAGCTGAGACAGAAGGAAGACTTGAACCCATGAATTCCAGACCAGCCTGGATAACATAGCTCACTCTGAAAAAGATCAAGGCTGGGCATGTGGCTCTACGGTAGAGAAATTGCCTAACACATGAGGCCTTGGGTTTCATCCCTAGCATCACATACTAAAAAGTTCAGATCCTCAGTGATATTGGCAAAGATAAACCAAATCACATGAAAGAATAAACTGTACAATGCAAGCAGATGCCAAATAGCAGTGCCAATTGAATTCCAGTGGCACAAGTAGGCCTGGCCATGCCCACCACTGGACCCAGGCCCCATGGGAGCATACTGGCACGCCTGTCCCTGCTCTGGCTGCCCAACCCCACATTGGCCCGCTCAGCCTCACTTTCCCTGCCACTTACAGCTCAAGCCCGAGGTTCCAATATCACATGAGAACGGTTGTTCCAAGTCCTACTCAGTTTAAGACCAAGCAGATATCACCACTACCAGGACTCACCTCACGTCCTTCTCATGTCTCTTGTTCTCCCGAATGATGTCGTACATGGGATCTTCATGTGCCTTAAGGGTCAGAGAAAGGTAAGGTTTGGTTAGGCTTCATGGACACTAGTGAAGTAAGAAATATATGCCACCAAAATAAACAAGGTTTCTGGGGTTTTTTTGGTACTGGGGATCGAACTCAGGACCTGGCACTTGCCAGGCAGGCACTTTTGACGCTGAGATGCATCACCAGCCCTTAAACCAGGCTTTTAAATCATTTGATATAACTTTATACATAACATACTCAATTCATTTTTTAAAAGCCCCATCAATGTAAACTTACCAAAGATACAAAAGAAACTTTCCAATTAGATAAACACAGGGAATACCTAAATATTCTTGATGAGGAAATAACTGCATAATACAGTGGCATGGTCCCAGAATAAGAAAGTAGCCAAGTTGAGAATTACTGGGCAGATGACCAAGACACAATATTAAGTGAAGCAAATGCATTGCAATATGCTACAGAAGAATGACTCATCCATGTGTACATGTTGTAGACCCAAGTAAGTCAGGAAATACATATATAACACCCCTGACACCACTCTGCGGAGGGAGGCAGGAATGGAGTTGGTGGTAAAAATCCTAAGGCGAGGTTCCCATTTAATAAGGCAAATATGTTCTGTCTTTAATTAGTCTTTTTGAATCAAGGTTTCACCATGAAGTTCAGGCTGGCCTTGAACTCACTTTGCAGCCCAGGCTGGCCTCAAACTTGCAGTGATTCTCCTGTCTCTGCCTCCTTAGTGCTGGGATTACAGGTGTGCACTACTATGCTCAGCTTGGCAAATATATTCTTATATCATTTAGATGATTTAAAGTGGCTTTATATGTAGGGAAAATGCCACGCAAAGTATCTCAAGTGCCTTTTTAAAAAGCACATGTTTCTCATACAAATTACCAAAACACTAAAAAATTTTAAATCTTTTTCTATGAAGAGATAATTACTATTAACATTTATTATGGTAATGTATGCCATTTTGCCCTTTACAATTTTTTTTTTTTTTTTTTTGTGGAACCGGGGATTGAACTCAGGCCCTTGCGCTTGCCAGGGAAGCGCTTATTCTACTGAGCCATCTCCCCGGCCCTACAAGCATTTTTATACATTCTTCTAAAACATAATTGCTAATGTCTAAAAACTTACTACATTACAATGTTGTTATACTAAGATGCTGTTTCTTATATTACTTTAGTTTATTTTTTCTTAATCATATCAATATATAGTTGCTAATATTAGGCCTATATGGGACAGGGAGATAGCTCTGCAGGCTAAGCAACTGCCTGGCATGTGCAAGGACCCAGATTTGATCCCTGGTACCACATGCTGTGTTGGCCACTGAAACCAGGCATAGTACTGCAGGGCTATAATCCCTACTCTGGAGAGGCTGAGATAGCAGTCCTATAATCCCAGCTCTGCAGAGGCTGAGATAGCAGGATCACTCTAAGTCCAAACTACATAGTGAGACCCTGTATCAAATGAATGAATGAATGAACGAATGAATAAAAGATTTTTGAAAAAAAATTAGGCCTATAAGAGTTTTGTGATATAAGATAGCTCAGTGGCTTAAAAACCTGCCTGGCAAATACAAGGTCCTGAGTTTGATCCCTGGTACCAAAAAAAAATAAATAGTTTTGTAGGTACGGGCATTACATCCATATGGTAAATTTTTAGCAGTTGAACAACCAACTTAAAAAATATGTTAAGGTTTTTAAGATTTATCAACAAATTGTATTTCATATTATCTATACAAACTGACATCTTACCTTCATTCTCCTAGGTCCAGAATTGTTTTTCAAGTTGGGGACAGCATCTGCAGGCAGAGATGCTGTGGGATGTCCCCCTCCACACACAGTTGTCTGGAAGCTGACAAACTCTTTTTTTTTTTCTTTTTGCAGTACTGGGGATTGAACTCAGGACCCTGCACTTGCCAGGCAAGTGCTTATTCTACTGAGCTATCTCCCTGGCCCCATAATTGTTTTTCAAGTAAAACGAAAATGCAAAACTGGAGGCTGGGGAGATAGTTCAGTGGCATAAGTGCCTGCCTGGCAGGTACAAGGTTTTGAGTTCGATCCCCAGTTACTAACCACAACCACCACCACCCTGCCAGAAAGCCCCCACAAAACTTAGAAAGTCCTAAAAAGTCTGGAGGAGTCTTCAGGCTTGTGACATATGCTGAAAACCCAGTACAGTCACCAAGCAGCCCAGGCCACAGGACAGAAGCAGTCACTGAATGGTGAGGTGCCACCAGGACCCCTGGGAGTAGATTCTGTTAAAGTGAGAAAATGACATCTGCTCTACCATCATCCAGACAGGACACACACACACACACACACACACACACACACACACTTCTACCTGAAAATAGGAAGACAATCTTTAGATAAAACCTGAGAAATAAAAGTTCTGACTTTAATTATGAAACATGACTTTTTATTAAATGGGAGTTGAATAGATAATGTCTGCTTTAGGAAAAGTCACTGTTTCCAAGGCAGAAGCAAACAGTGTAATATGTAGTTTTTTGATAGAGTTAACTCACACAAATGCGTCACAGTGGAGAAGTCAATGTCACACACCCTGGCCAAGAGTCTTTGGGGAACAGGTATAGAGTGTAG
Organism: Octodon degus; assembly: GCF_000260255.1. NCBI lineage: Eukaryota > Metazoa > Chordata > Mammalia > Rodentia > Octodontidae > Octodon > Octodon degus. The sequence goes on from NW_004524607.1 coordinate 430,034, forward strand.
GGCGCCGGCCAACTCACCAGTGGTCACCATTGCTGAGAAATGTAAACTGACACTTCAGGTTTACTCACCACTCTGAACTGTTCCAACTTTTGGTTGCCTTTGATAAAGAAAGGGCATTCTTTGTCACCTGTTCGGTGACCATACCGTTTGCAACGCCAACCTAAAAACAAATAAAGAGAAATATACCTATTAAGAGCTTCACCAAAGAGGTCATTTCAGTAGATTAAAGTTTTTCTTCAGTAGCTTAAACTTTAAAAGCAAAGGCAACCAGTGGATGGATGGCTTTTGTAAGCATCCTTGACTACTGCAGTTTGAGAAATATTCCATCACCAAGTATTTGTGAAGCAATTCAGTCACTTAGACCACTGAACTATCTCCCCAGGCCTTTTGTAAAGCAACTCAATATATCACTAAAAGCAAATTAATTTTTACATATCTCAGTATATTTTGGAGAGTATTTTCCATTAATCAAGTGGCTCTGATTTTCACTTATAAATTTAGACACAAGAACAGATAGATTATTTCTCAGGTTGAATCAACTACTATACAGATCCCTTACCTTCAAGTAAATAAAGTTACTAATTCTCTTAAGATGTTAATGCTGTCAGAATGCTAATGTAAGTTTATGCAGAATAGGGAAACTTTTTGAAGAGGTTTATGAGAAATAACAAAGCCCTCACAAAGGAGTATGAGGAATACACAAGCACGTTTCAAGGCCACATGGAGAAATGACATCTTCAGTGAGTATCAGTGATTATGGACAACAGGCATTGAGCTCTGGGGAAAAGGAACTAGGAACACAGCCAACTTCTCTCACCCGTGTTCGTCACTCATTTCCATCTGGATGTGGGTCAGCACCCAAATAGGTTCTTACTGAGCTCGCTGTTTTCATACAGTCTCCTAATTTGCTCTACAGTCAGATGAACTGGGCAGATGAACACAGGTGGATGTGAAGCAAGTTAGGAGACTATATGAAAACAGCAAGCTCAGAAAGAACCTGTCTGGGTTCTTTGAGTACTGATCAACATCAGGAAGCAGGAAGCCAGACCCCAGGGACGATCGGCCAATTTTTTTTTTTTTAAATGTATTTAGTGGGCTGGGGAGGTGGCTCAGTAGGATAAGTGCTTGACTGACAAACTCAAGGATCTGAGTTCAATCCCTGGTTCTGCAAAAAAAAGAAAAAAAAAAATGAAGACAGATATAATGAAAACACAGAATCAAAAATTACACTATGTTAAATGTATTTAGTACAGGTCTACAGGGTCTCACTACATAGATCAGACTTGTAGTGATCCTCCTGTTTTCAGCCTCTTAAGTGCTGGGATTACAGGCATGCACCACCACAGCCAGTCTCATTTGCTGGCCCAGCAGGGTGGGGATCGAACCCTAGTCACTGTGTTCTGCCTAAGCAGGCACTTTAGTCCACTGAGCTATCTGGCTAGCCCAAGATCAGTCAGTTAGGTTTGTAATGGCAACCACAGAAAACTTGTATGATACTGAAAGAAACAACTTGGCAAGGCGGCACATGTCAGTAATCCCAGCTACTCAGGAGGCTGAGACAGGAAAAGTACAAGTTGAAGACCAGCCTGGGCAATTTAAAGGAATTCTATCTCAAAATTAAATTAAAAAATGGCTGGGGATAGATAGCGCTCGAATGCTAAAATGCTGGTCTAACATATGTGAAGTCCTGGGTTTAATCCCCAGTGACACACAAAAAAAGGGAGAATTTTCCCTATTTTTTATTGGAGCAGATGCAGGAATTATTGAAAAGGGAATTCTGAGGAAGAAGTGTCTGTCTCTGTGGGAAAGATGAGTGGATGTGAGAAGCCGTGGAACACCGGTGCTAAGATAAGCACTAGATACCTGAGATACTGTTTCTGCTTAAAATCAATGTCCGATTCCAGGGAATATGACTGGTGCAATCCCATGCATGGTCCACAGCAAAGGGACGGCTCAACAAGAGACTTAGTCATGCAGGCTCTTAGGCTACTCAGGAATAATGATAAATAATTTGGGTTTGAGAAGATGTACGAGGGGCCTCCTGAGAGTGCAGCTCAGTGGTTAAGTGCTTATCTGTGTGTGAGGCCCTGGGTTTGACTCCTTGGCACTGTAAAAAATAAAATAAAGAAAAAAGATGCACTGGCTGACAAGATCCTGAGTTCTACCCCCAGCACCACAAAAGATAAGTAAAGCTGCACTGGTGATTTGTAGACAAGTTAAAAGTTCTAGAATCAGTTTTCTAATTAATGCCCAAGTTCTAGAACTCAATGCAAGTGTGTGCGTGCGTACATTTTCTCATCTGAGAGGGGTCTGAGTTTAATCAGATTTATATTATGTGGAAGAAAAGAGCAGCAAAGGCCGCTCAGGATCCAAAAGCAAAAATATCCCACTTTGGAAACTACCACTTGTGACCACGTGGATACATTACTTGGGGTTCTCCAGAGCCTTAAAAGGAACAAGTCAGGGAGATGAAACATAAGCTCCATTAACTTCTTAATAAGAATACTTGTGAGGGCTGGGATGTCACTTACTAGGAGGGCATTTGCCCAGCATGTGCCAGGAGCTGGGTTCAACCCCAGCACTGCAGGAGAAATGTGAAATCTTTAGCAAAATACAAGTTACTATATCTCCATACGAAACAGCATGGAGGGCTGAACTGGGATCCTCACACTGAGGTGCACCCCTAGCTCCTTTTGTGGTTTTTTTGAAACAGGATCCTGCTAAGTTCTCAAGTAGGCTCGAGTTAAAATTACCATCTTTGTGCCTTGGCCTCTGGATTACAGGTAAAATTTTTTAAAAGAAAAAAATTACAGATCTCTAGGTGATAGTGGGAACTTTTCTGCTTTCATCTCCTTCCATAAAAGTGATGACGATTCAGGCTAGGGAGATAGCAGGTGGTCATACCTGCCTGGCAAGCACAAGGACCCGGGTTTGATCCCTGGTACCACATGCTGTGCCCACCCTAGAACAAACTCTGAGTGTACTGCCAGTCACCGAAAGTGGGTGTGTTGGTGCATGCCTGTAATCTCAGCACTGGGGAGGCTGGGGCAGGAGGATCACTACGGAGTCCAAACTGTGTAGTGAGACCCTGTACCAAACAGAGATAGATGGATAAATGATTTTTAAAAATGATGAAGACTCATCTAAAAAATGATATACCATAGTGAGGCATGGTGATGTACATCTATTACTCAGTTACTACGGAGGCGGAGGCAAGAGGATTCCAAGTTTGAAGCCAGACTGGGCAACTTAGTATGAGTCTGCTCTCAAAAAATAAAAAGGGCTGGGGTGCTGGGCATGGTAGTGGACGCCTGGGTTAGATGACCAATACTGTGAAAACTTTGTCCTCCTGCATGAGCCATCCAAACAGCTGGGATTCCAGGTGTGTACTATCACATCCAGCCTAAAGGCCACTCCCAGAGGAATCATCCTACCAGAAGAAGAGAATGCAGAGACAAAAGGTGTGGAGGGAACACTCAGACACAGGAAAACAGGAGGCAGGAAGGAGAACTGGCGGACGGTGTGTCTATCCTGTGAGGCTGCCATACTGAACGCTACCACTAATGGCTTAAGGATAGAAACCATTTCCAGCTATGGAGGTCAGATTTCTGAGATCAGAGCAAGGCAAGTCTGTGGCACTGGTGTGGAACGGCAGTTCTTTCCTGCTTGCAGATGACTGTCCTCTCCCTTTGTCTTCCCAGGGCAGAGAGGAAAAGAGAGCTCAAGACTGACAGAAGAAAAAGGGGGATAGAGACTGACAGGTTCTGGCTCTAGTATAATTTGTTAAATCATCATGGTGGTCACCTAATATGGCTAAAGCCCTTGAAACAAAAGCCCATCTTCCCCAAGACCACCTGCTCCCTTCTTTTCCAACTTAGCCCAGGGTACAATTTCCTTTCATTCTTCCTGCCACCTCAAGGAAGACCCCCAATCAGCTCCCTCAGGTATATCTAAACATCCTCAAACTTCACCCTTGACAAAAGGCCATAAAAGCCTCAGCCTCCCTTTGTTCCAATTGAGAGAATTCCTTATCTTCTGCACATTCTCTCCGTGTCCTCAAAGACAATAAAGCCCCTTTCCTTTTTCTTTCTGCCTGTTTCTCTGCTGCACCAGGCACCTGAAAAAACATGAAGCTTTCTAGTGACTTTTTTTAAAAAAAAGGTTACTAATCACATCATGATAGCCTCAATCTCATGACCTCACCCAACCCAATTCCTGTGCTTCAAGATATGAATTTGGGAGAGACAGGTGGGAGTAGATGGTAAAGGCAGGTCCCTGCACAGCGAACCAGACGATGAAACTTACAGAACACCTCAAGTGTCAGAATCAAAGGTCTTGGATTCAAGATTGAGAATAAATTGATGTTGATTTAAAAACTAATATATGGAAAAAAATAGCAAAACTAAACTAAAAAATACTGTAGCATTCATTTTGGGATGGGGACATTATGTAGGATAGAGGGAAAGTAATCTGTTTATTCTGACTTACCTCTGAATATAACACAACAAATACCAAATTAACCACTGGGACATAATTACTGGGAAAATGAGATTCAGTAAGGGTACTTGTCTAATGAGGGCAAATGCAACAGCCACATTCTCATCTTTCATTGCACAATCAAGAAGTAATACCTAGATGGCATGGTGGTGCGTAGTTACAGTGCAGATCTAAAATGTAACTCTTAAGTCTCCAAATTCAGAGATACGACTTTCCAAAGGTAACTGGATCATGAAGTGCTGTACTCATCAATGGATTCACCCATCAGTGAGTCTATCACTCAACGTGCTGTGAGGAGATGGGGCTGGCTTGGAGGTGGACCACGGGCAGGTGGCCTAGCAGGTGCACTCCTGTCACGGTTCCTCCCTTACTTACTCCGCTTGCTCCATACCATACAGTGGGCAGTTGTTCTGTTAGGCCTTACTGCCATGGTGTTTCTGCTGCAGTGCCAGCTAATTATGAGCTGAATCCACTGCAGCCGTGAAATAAATGACTAACAGGGCCAGGGAGATGGCTCATTAGAAAAAGCGCTTGCCTGGCAAGCACAAGGGCCTGAGTTCAATCCCTGGTTCTGCAAAAAACAAACAAACAAATAAAAGACTAACACAGACAGATACCATGTAATCTCAGCTATATGAGAAGTTGAGGCAAGAGGACTGCAAGTTGGTGAGTGCAATCTCTAGTACAGAGAAAGAAAGAGGGAGTGAGGAAGAGCAAGACATGAGAAAAAAAGAAGAAAACCAAGTCTAAACCTAAAACAACAATAACAACAAAAGCTTTTTCTTTTTTTGTTGAAATTAGGATCCTCTCACTAAGCCATATGCCCTTTCCCCATCCTCCTTTTTTTAAAATTTTGAGAAAGGATCACACTAAGTTGCTTAAGCAAGACTTGAACTTCTGATCCTCCTTTCTTTTTTTTTTTTTTTTTGAAATTATTATTATTATTATTTTTATATATTTTTTAATTGAGAAATAAATATGAACGAGACAGTTTCACAGCTGATTAATTGATCCTCCTGTCTTAGCCTCCCAAGTGGCTGTCCCACCATGCCTAGCTAGAAAGCTCCTTGTGTTTTTGACACTTTCACAATGAATTCCTAGAACCAGGCTTGGTTTTCTCATGGACAGATTTAGAAAACACATAACCACTATTTGCCTTGCTGACATTTTTCTCATTTTAGACAATCTTATAAAAACAAATCCGTCGAGACAGCCTGGGACCCACGACAGGCAGGGTTTAGTGCTTTCCCACTTACTTGTTAGCAGGAGCTGGGACAGCCTGGTTTTGCCAGAGGCTGTCTTGTAGGACAGTCTGTGACACATCAGACACTGTTCATTCCAACTCCTCACACCTGCCCAGAAGGCAGCTATACAGGACCCTACATGTGTGCAGACCAACCTATGGAAATGGCTTTGTTCTGGAGGACAGTTCTTGTGCTCCTGAGGGGCCTGGTGACATGAGAAAAAGTACCACTCACACTCTTGACAGAGGGGACCAATATGCCAGGCTGCCCTTCTGCACGCCTGAGTGTATTCCCATGAGTATGCTTTGTGGGGTACCCCGGGCAGCCTAGTTCCCAGGAAGGACCCAGGATGGGCACAACAAGCCAGGAACTGAAACTGTGCAGCACCTCCTCCTCTAGCCATGGACACCAGGCCTTGGCTGTGACACAGATGCATAGAGGTCACAGAAAGGAGCAAATGCGTCTGTACAGTGTGCACGTGACTAATGTGTAACAGGTGCTCCTGGAGCCCCACTGTACTCACACTGCATCACTTTGACCTCCTTTCCCAGTGGCATCCAGAGTCCTTTTGTGGGCGCGTGAGCCAGGAACTCCCGGGCGTGCTCATTGCCTGGCACGTCAGGAATGCAGTCTTCTGGCTTGCTCTCATCTTCCTGCACGGAGGTGGGAGCACGTCAGCAACCTGTGCTAAAGCTTGGGCTCGCTCCTTCCTGCCTGGAACCCACAGGCCTGGCCTGCTCCTGCTCATCCTCACTAGCCTCGTGAACCACAGAGAAAAGCAAGTCACACCTAACAGGAGAGATGAGGAGGCAGGTAGGAAAGGGCTACACCAGAAACAGATACTGGTAGAGGAAAGCTCCTGGTGAAGCCCTGCCTGTCCTCCACATAACCCACGAAGGATCTGTGAGCTCCACATTCTCACTCCTAGAGCCATCTCAGCACTTTGGGAGGCCAAGGCAGGAAGATTGCAAGTTTGAGGCTAGCCAAAAATAACTTAGATCTTGCCTCAAAAAATAAAAAGTAGAGAAGGGCTGGGGATAAAAGTTCAGTGTAAAGGCCCTGGGCTCAATCTCCATTACTACAAGAAAAAAAACAACAACAACAAAAAAAAAAAAACAATCAAGATCAAAAAAGGTTCCCAACCTGCAAATTGTGGAGTGTGCCCAGGTATAGGAACTAACACACCCAGGTTTCTAGAACAATGGAGGGTGCAAGTTATGTCACAACTGCTCGCTATGCTGAAGGCCACAGCCATGCAGTGACCAGTAAGTAACTACACTTAAAACTGAGCTGCTTTTATTCTTCCTTTCTGATTTTTAAAAAATGTTCCTGTGAGTATTAAATCTATACTAGAGGAGCTGGGTATGGTAGTACACACCTATAATCCCCCAAATTCAAAAGACTAAGGCAGAAGGATGGCCATGAGAGTCAGGCCAGCTGTGGCTACATACGTAATTCTTTTATTTGTCTTTCTGAGACCAGGTCTTGCTATCCAGCTCAGGCTGGCCTTGAGCTCACTTTGTAGCACAGGATGCTCTTGAACTTGCAACCATTCTCCTGAGGGCTGGGATTACAGGTGTGCTCTACCGCACATAGCCTTATGTAGTTAATTCAAGGCCAGCCTGAACCACATAGCAAGACCCTGTCTCAAAACAAAGAATAAATAATTTATACTAAAAATAATGATTTTTAGAAGTGTTTTTTTTTTTTTAAATTGCAAGGTACCTATAAGATGAGACAGATTTCTTGGCTTTTGCCTGTGGCTGTTGATCCTCCCATGCAGCAGTCCCCGACGGCACCTGGCAAGGGTTACTACTGCCCAGAGGCTGCAGTGGTATCTAGGCTTCCTCAGGGGGCACTGTCTGAGCTAAGGACCATAGAGACCCCAACACAGTAGCCTGAGAAGCTGGGGGAGCAGACAAGGAAAGTGGTGTGGCACTCAGGACTGCAGGTTGGCACAGCACAGCCCTCAGCGGTGCCTGTCTGGTGGCTGCGGGGCAGAAGCAGGGGGCTCAGGACGGCAGGTTCACAGGCTGTGCACCCATCTCCCAGAGCAAGTTACTGCGTCTGCAGCACATGGAGCAGAACAACCAAGAGTGCAGGCATCGCACTGACCTTGATCAGCCCAGGAGGAGGCTTCTCATAACTGGAAAGCAAACACAAAACCAAAACTCCGTCAGCCACGTTGGCAGGAACATAGCACACTTCAAAGCATGAAAGGTAACTTCCAGGTCAGAATGCAAAGGCTGTTTTTAGTAAAACTTAAGGCCGTATTATAATCTGTTAACAAAACAGGCTGAGCATGCCGACCCTATGTAAACCAACTGGTACTATTACATCACAGCCTGCAGAGATCCAGAATTTAAATTCACTGCAAGAGTCAAGTATTGTCCCAAAATAGTGATTTTAATTTAGAAGGAGAGAAAGCAACAGAATGCAGAAGGTGATTCCAGGACCATGGTGGCTCTGTCTGGTGATCTACCTAGCTCCCTACCATGACTCTCCAGAAGTCAGGTGCCAGGGAAAGGGTGCTCTGTGTTCTACCACAGCTGGGGGAGCCAGGGCAGAGGCCCAGAGGTGGGCCTGCTCCTGCTCAGCCCTCCCCCCATGCCTTCTGCTATGTCTGGGTTCCAAATGACCCAAGGCTCATGCATTCAGAGTGGGTCTCTGGGAGGCAGCTGGATCAGGGGGCATCACACTCAGCAGTGGATGTGTCCACATGTAGTTCCAGCTGACTGTGCTAGAGGAGCAGAGGCCTGGCTGAAGGTGAGGAGCCCAGCTGACCTGGGTGTGCTCCTGTCCCCAGCTCCTCCCTCTCTGTCTCCCTCTCTGTTGTGCCATTTCATTAGGTCATAAGTCTCAGAACACAAGAGTGACTGCAATACTCTCCCTTGGCAGATGTATGTGCCCTGAGGATCCTATCCACAAGCTATAGCCCATTCCCTAAGACACTGTGGGAGTCGTAGGGCCCTGGCATCCAGAAGTCGCAATCCAGGCCTGCACTCTGGCCCACTTTCACTTTCTGTCACTCTGCTGAGACAGAAGAGGCTGCTAAGTTTAATTTGTCAAAAGTTTTAGTTTTAATACTTTCTTTGATTGAGTAGCAAACACCATGTAGGCCAATGATCACTTTCTGACTTAGTAGCCATGAGGGGTAAAGCACCTCATGCCAGAGCACAGGCCAAGGTAAGGCTGCTGTAGAGGTGATGGGCTTCTGCCAGTCACTGTGTGCCCGCCTCCACAGCAAGCCTTACCTGTATACAATCATTAATGTAGCTAGAATCCAAGAATGTTCTACTGTATGTTTGTCACTGGTGAGGACAACATAAATATTTTACAGAGCTTGAGTCCAGCTTTTTCTAAATTTTTTCCTACCACGATCACTGCTCATTTATTTGCATTAAGAGAGACTGGCTGTGGTGGTCCATACCTGTAATGCCAGCACCCAGGAGCTGAGGCAAGAAGACTGCCCCACATTCGAGGCCAGCCTGGGCTACACAGTGAGTTTAAGGTTGGCCTGGACTATGCAGTGAGACCCTAACCCAAAAATCAAAAAAGAAATGAGAGGTAAGAAGGGACATTAAGGAGGGATGAGGAGGGAAAGGGGAGGAGTGGAGAAGGGAAGGGAAGACAAAGAGGGGAAAGAGGGGCAACACCTCTAGAGAGCAAGGAGCTAAGGATGTTGCTCAGTGATAGGCCACTTAGGCCTTGGGTTCAACTGCTAGAACTCCCACAATGTGTACGTGCATGGCTCCTAAGTTTAGACAACACCCACCCAAAGGAAAACTGCTGTCGGGAGGAGAAACGGAAACTGTCTGGCCGTCTCTAAAGCAGGGGCTGAGCAGAAACTAAAACCACACCTGCGTGTTGATATCTGAACCACCATATGGTGGGTGCACAATTAATTTAAGGAGAGGAAAAACGTCCAGCCAAGGTACTGGAGGCACACACCAACAGATGTCAAACTGACAGAAACCAAATCTATAGTTTTTAATCAGATTTTCTTCTTGCGGCTCTTGAACACCAGCACCCCAAAACACAACTGCAGGACACCTGACCATCCCTGGTTGGCACATTGATTATCTGGAGCAAGCATTGTTGATAAATTGCAGATACACGAACAGGTCTGAACAGCTGGGTTTCGTCTAAAATGGACCACTACCTAGGACGTGCTCGGGAATGACGGCGCGAGCCCTCGTGCCACCGAGGTCCGGAGGCTCGGCGGGGACAACCCGCAGCGCCCAGCCAGAAACACCCACCCCGCCCCCGCCGTCCCCAGCCCCCCGCCCCCGTCAGTGACACAGACCGCCCCACGCGACGCCCCGCGTGCGACCTCCACGACTGGACCTCTGTGGTTGTCTCCCCGCCGCGAGCCCGCGAAGCCCCCCACCCGGCCGCGCGGCCACAGGCCCGGTGGCTCCCGTCCCGTAAGAGCGGCCGCGCTCACAAGTGCTCCAGGTGTCGCAGCTCCCGCAGCTGCTCCGCGTCCCGTCGCTTTCGCTTCTGCTCCCGGCGCCGCCGCAACTCGTGCTCGGGTTCCCGCGGCCGCCGCACGGCGCCCGCCCTCGCGCCGCCGGGCTCCGGCCGGGACGACATAGCAGACCCGCGCCGCGCCGCGGCCAAGATGGCCCCGCCTCCGCGCCGCGCGTCCTTTCCCGACCGCTGTCGCCCCCTGGCGGAACAAGGCGGAGCCGAGTAGGGATTGGCCGCGACCCTAGCAGGGGCGGGGCAGGGCGGGGCGGAAAGGGAGAGCTGACGAAACTTCCCTGGGACGGAGAAGGGCGGGGCCTGAGGGGCGGGGCCAGCGTGAAGCCTGGGCGGGATCTGAGCGACGCCCGAGGGGCTTCTTGGGGCCCTAAGTAGGGCGGGAGGGGGCGTGGCGCGCGCCAGGGAGTGCGCCGGGGCGGGGCGGGGCGGGGCGCGAGATTCGGGGCTGCCTGACTCTTTGGCCCCGGTCTCTTTACACAGATGAGACTCGTAGTGATCCTCTTTCTCACAGCCTCCCAAGTTTTGGGATTACGGACGCGCCGCACCACGCCCAGTCTCCATCGCCCTCTCAGCGCCCGGGGGGTGGGGCGGGGCCGGCATAGCTTGCGGGTATTTATTTATTTTTTTGGCGGAACCGGGGATTGAACGCAGGCTCTTGTGCTTGCCAGTGAAGTGCTTAGTCTGCTGAGCCGTTTCTCCGGCCCCGCGCTGTCCATTTTAGAAGTCAAGGCTCTAGGTGTAAATGCTCTAGTTTTCCTAAGCATGTGATTCAAAGTTCAAACATAGTGTATGCTGTCCTCACCAAGGTTTGGCTGCTGGAAGTGAGTTAAACCCTTAATAAAACTGATTTCATCGATTTTCCCCCCAGGGTTGGGCTGAAACCCAGGTCCTCACCGCCAGGTAGGCAACAGCTGTCGGACTGAGCTACTACCCTAATCGCAGAATTACTTCCATTTAAAAAGCGTAACTTCAGGGCTGGGGATGTAACTCAGTGGTAGGCAGCTTCGCTAGACCGCGCCAGGCCCTGGGAACAATCTCTAGGATCAAAATAATTAATAAAAAAAACCAATATATCCGCGGATGGTATCCTGATTTTATAGGCTCAGAGAAGAAAGTTACATGCCCAGTGACATAACTATTAAGGTGGGATACTGAAGTGTCAGGATGTGTGCAGAAAATGAAATGAAACTTTAACATAATGAAATAATCTAAAAAGGAAGTGAAAATAACAGCACAGAGACCCACTTGCCTTAAAAGTGGTATTCTCTGTGGCTAATACCTAAAATATATAAGGGGCTTTTTAATTTTATTTTTAAAATATTTTTAGGGAAGAGTTTACGGGGTGTTCAGGGTCTCACTACTAGATCGGACTCGTAGTGATCCTCTTGTTTACAGCCTCCCAAGAGCTGGGATTACAGGCGCCTGCCACCACGCCCAGTGTCAACTGCTTTCTCAGCAAGCCCCAGGGGTGGGGCTGGCATGGCAGGCCTGGGGAATCTAACTCCTGGCCCCTGCGCCTGCTTGCAGGCACTTTAATCCGCTGAGCTATTTGGCTGGCCCTTAAAGAGCTTTTTAAAATTTAGAATGGAAACTCTGAAGTGGATGTACAAAAGCCATGAAGAGATGTGACAAAAGTTCCATTTGGAAACAATACAAAGTTGGTGATCAGAACTTAGAAACCAGGGTGAGCATATTTGCACACACCTGCAATCCTAGTGCCTGGGAGGTTGAGACAAGAAGATCTCTGTGAGTTCGAAGCCATCCTAGGCTACATAGTGAGTCCAGAGCAGCCCGAACTATACAGGCCTGTAAATGGCCTGTAAAGACCTTCCCAGACATGGCTTGGCACCCTTGTTAAAATAACCTAGCCACATACATGATGGCTTATTTTGGGCTCTCTGTACTATTCTATTTGTCTGTATGGCTGTATGTTAGTGCCACACCATTTTGAAAATTATAGTTTTATAGTAAGTTTTAAATCAGAAAATGTAATGCTCCCACATTTGTTTTTTGGTCAAGATCTGTTTGGCTATTTGGAGTCTCTTCAATTCCTGTATGCATTTTAGGATGAGTTTTACATTTCTGCATTAAGTTGCATTGATATTTTGATATCAATTGCATTGACTGTATGGATCATTTCTGGTAGAATTGATGTCCTACCAATATTAAGCTTTTCAATCTATGAGCATGAGTTGCATTCCCTTAGTTTCCTTCCACAGTATTTTACGTGTTTCATTATACAAACCCACCTCCTTGGTTACAACTACTATATTCCTTACTATTTCTTTTCTTTTTATGCATTTGGTACAGGGTTTACAGGGACTCCAGGATTTCACTACATAGATCAGACATTCTCCTGTGTTCAGCTTCTGAAGGGCTGAGATTACAGGCATGCGCCACCAGTCTTAACCTCCATCTCAGCGCACCTGGGAGGGAAGAGCCAGCATGGCACGCAGGGGATCAAACCCCAGCCGCTGCGCTCTGCCCAAGCAGGCGCTTTAGTCCTCTGAGCTATCTGGCCAGCCATACTATTTCTTTTTGATATTATTATCAATGGAATTACTTTGACAATATTTCACATTCTTCATTGTTGGCGTATACAAACACAGCTGATTTATGTGGGTTTGTTTGTATCCTGAGATTTTTACCAAATTCATTGATTAGTTCTAACAGAGTGGCCCTAAGTTTTATTGAATTTGGGGTAGTGTCTTAGTTACTTTTCTCCTAGCTGAGACAAAATACCCAATGCCCAATATTAAAGGAGGAAAGGTTTATTTGGCTAACAGTTTGTACAGGCTCAGTTCATAATCAACTGGCTCCAACGAAGGGTGGCACATGGCAGAGGGGCAACCGCTCGAGTAAAGGAAGAGGCAACAAGAGAGAAGAAGGGTCAAGACTCTTTCTGTCCCTTATATTGTATATACCCCACCCTTAATCCCAGCATTGGGCCATGAATCAGTGACAAACTCTAGATTCAGCCACCTCTGAAAGGCTGCCCTGTGTGACTGCATGAGGCTTTGGGGGGACATCTAGACACCAGCCATAACAAGTGGGCCCCAGGTGACCTTCCTGCACAAGGTCCAGGGCTTCATGTGGCTTGAGCTTCCTCTCTGGTGCCAGGTGAAGGAGTGTGTGCTTTTTAATCAGCTCTCCCACCTGTGGGGCAGAGAGGACAGTGGAGGTAGAGCCTGAAGTTGTATATGGTTGAACAACAAAACTGGATTCAGCCGGGCACTGTGGCATGTGACTGTATTATGCACTCCTGATGATGCCAAGGCAGGAGGATTGCTTGGGTCCAAGGTTTTGGGACCAGCATGGGCAACAGAGACCCTGTTTCAATCTAATAATAGCAACAACAACAATAATAAGAGAAAGAATGATAGTAACAGAATCAGGACCACCTCAAGTCCAGTCCAGTTTTCTGATAGCGATGCAGTCAATGCAGTGGTGTCCCATTTACTAACCAATGAGACACAGGAATTCTTTCCCTGGTGGTCATAATTGTGAAATGTTATCTTTACCCATCACCCCTTAAGTGTGTGGCTTCAGAGCGGGTATAGTGCAGTTTGTCTCCAGAGGGCCAGGAGTGCACTGGGGATACACTGCCCTTGTGCTCAGGCGCCTCTTCCAGGTAAGGGTCTGGAAACACTGTGTACTCCATCCCAGTGTGCACCATGTTTGTGATCCCCTTAATCTCTTCTATTCTTCATCCCCCTTTTAAGGTATAAGTCATTCTTTTTTGTTCTAGGGCTCAAATTTGAGGCCTCACCTATGCTAAACAATACTGTATCATTGAGCTACACTGCCAGTTCTAGGTTTATTTTTCTCTTATTGTTTTGGTTTTTTGTTTTTTTTGGTGACAGGATCTCACTATGTTATTCAGGCTGACTTGGAACTCACTGTGTAGCTCACATTGGCCTGGAATTAGCATCAACCCTTCTGCCTCAGCCTCCTGAGTGCTGGGGTTGCAAGTGTGCACCACTGTGCCTGGCTCCAGATTTATTTTTTGATGCCAGCCAAGTGGCTTTGGCGTTGGTCCAATCATGGTGGGGCAGTTTAGCTGTTCCTTGACTGATAGAAGGACTTTCAGAATGAATAGTGGAAGTGTAAGCAAGACCACAGTTTTTTCTGCTGTACTGATCTCCTTTCATATTCTTTTGCTCTTAAGGTGTATTTTTGGAGTGGTTATTGCATCAGTGATCTTTTTCCCGCTGGGGAGGCAAGGAAAGGAAAACAGTGGGTAAAAGGGAAAGATGACATCCTACTGTATATTAAAGAATCATGGCCAGGTTAAAATTGGTTTGGTTGTTTTCTTGGTTTTTGTTGTTGTTTTTTGTTTGTTTCTGTTGTTGAATTGTTTGAGACCCTTCTATGTTCTAGAAATTAATCCCTTGTCGATGAAATATTTTGAAAATATGGTCTCTCATTCTGGAAGCTGGCTCTTAGTGGATTGCTTCTGTAGTCTTAGTTTCCTTCTTTTCAGTTTGATGGAATCCATGTGGAGTTCTGCTTTGTTTTCAGTGCTTTGGGGGCCTATCCTAGCCAAACAATCCTTGCCCAGATCGATGGTCCTGAAGGTTCCCATGTTTTCTTCCATTAGTTTTGTATCTTACACTTACACTTTTGATTCGATTTTAGTTGATATTTTACATATGACAAAAGATAGGAGTCTAGTTTCTTTCTCCTGGATATACATATCCGGTTTTTCAAGTACCATTTATTGAAGAGACTGTCCTTTATCTAAGATACGTTCTTGCTTCCTTTGGCAAAAATCAAGATAGCTGTAAGTATGTGCCTTCTTTCCTTCCTTTTTCCTCTCCCTTTCTTTTGTTCTTCCCTCTCACTTTTCTTTTTCTCTTTCTTCCCTTCCTTTCCCACCCACCTCCTTTCTTTCTCCCACTTCCCTTTCCTCTCCTCTCCTCCTCCCCCTCTTTTTTTTTTTTTTTTTTTCCTGGAGAGTGAACTCAGAGCCACACACATACATGCCAGCAAGCACTCTACCACTGACATATACCCTGACCCCCCTTTTCTTTTTCTTTTTTAGTTTTTCAGATCGAGTCTCTTTGTGGTCAGGCTAACCACAAAATCCTAGGTTCAGGCCAGGAAGATAGCTCAGCAGCTTAAGTTCCTGCCTGGGAAACGCAGGGTCCTGAGTTAGATCCCTGGAAAAAGTAACTAACTCACTCACTCTAGTCTCAAGGAATCCTCCGGTATCAGCTTCTGCAGCAGCTGCATGGGAATCAGGTCTGGCCACAGAAGTTTCTACTGCTTTTTGCTTTTACTAAAAGCAGAATCAGATGTGACTGTCTTCAGGACACAGAAAACAATGGGGAGCTGCGTTTTGTTTTTCTTTGTTGCTTTAGCTTAAAGCTATAAATTAACTTTTCTTATCTGTTTCATTCTTCTGTCTCTGGGCTGTAACTTAGGTTATCTCAGATTTCTTTCCACCAGAATAAGCTCTAATAGAAACAATAAACGTTTCTTTGTGTTGCCTGTAGTTTCTTGTTAAATCCCTAGAATCTAAAATAATCAGATCTATATTGTAATCATGTTTTTTATTTTTATTTTATAGGACACTGACACTTTATTAACTTACAGAAGGAATCCAAAGAATAAATCATGTATTTCATTTTTCCTTTAATACATTGTTGAATTCAATTTGTCCATTGAATTTATTATTAAATTCATTTATTAGTATTTTTGCTTTTGTGTTTATAAATTTGAATGCTGCTCCGTTTTCTCTACCTCCCTCGCTCTTTTTGCTGTCTTTGCTACATTTTGGTATCTGGATTATGTTTGTTCACAAAAATAAAAAGGGCTTTTGGGCTTCACTTTTATTATTACGAAGTTTTAACAAACGCTACAGCCTGTTTCGAAGCGAGGGTGCGTTTGGCTCCACGACACCCTGTGGCACTGGGTCTCAACCCCAGATCCTGCGCACACCGCGGGGGACGCTTGAGGTTCCGACGCTGAGTCGCTCACACCCTTGCGCTTGCGCCTTCCCTGGGGCTGCGGTCCGCAGCGTCCCTCACAGCGCTCTCCTTAGCTATTCAGAAACACCCTGGAGTCTCCTGCTGCGCAGAACCACCCCTGTAACTAAGTTAAAAAGAAAAACGGCTCTAAATCTCGGCCCTGCAGCCTCGCTGGAACTTCTCGCGGCTCCAAACCCAAGGTGGCCCAGAGGAGGGCGGCGTGGGGCGGGGCTTCGGACGGCGCCTTGAGGTGCCGCCCCTCCGCGGCCCCCTGCCCTCCCCTCCTTCCCTCCCCTCCTTCCCCCCGCCTCACCCCTCCCCTTTCCTCTCGCGGCCCCACCCCTCGTTCCCCCTCCCCGCGCGGGCGCACGCTGTCCACGTCCCCACCGCCGTCCCGGTGTTCCAGCTCCATGGCGCCCCCGGTCCTTCGCCGTCCGCCGCCGCCCCTGGTCCTGCTGCTGCTCTGGGTCACGGGGCAGGCGGCGCCCGTGGCTGGGCTGGGCCTGGACCCCGAGTCCGAGCTGCAGATCGAGCGGCGCTCCGTGCCCGCCGAGTGCCCGCGCGCCGTGCGCCCAGGCGACTTCGTGCGCTACCACTACGTGGGCACCCTGCGCGACGGTCGCCGCTTCGACGCCAGGTACAAGGGCACCCCCCGTCCTCCCACACCCGCACCCAGGACCACCCCTCCCCCTCGGGCTCGTTCCCGGAGATCCGGCGGCCTCGTTCTCTGGGCGGATTCCCCCCAGCATCCACACAGCGGGCGCTTACACCCCTGGTTAACGGGCCACGCTGGAGGCCGAGAGTCGCTGCCGGTGTCCGCTGGTCGCCGAGTGCCCCCCGGCCCTTGCCAAGATGCCGCCGACACTGGCCTAGCCTAGGACTGGGCGCACGTGCCCCGCGATGACTACCCCCCGCGGTTCTCCCTGCGATCCAGGGGGCCCCAGTGCTTTCCCAGGTCCCCGAAGTTGCAGCGTGGCCCTGCTCTCCCCAAGCTGCCCTTTAGGCTTCTGCAGTGCCCACTGGGCGCGTGCAAGCAGTATCGGGCCCTGTCTGCCTGCAAATTCCAGAGAGCCAGTGAATAAACAAAAGCTGTGCAGCGCTGAGAGTGGTGTGCATCAGGCAATAGCTTGGAAACACTCTTGCTACTTAATTATTGGTTCTGATCTGGGGATGAACCTAGTGCCTTGCACACTTGAGGTAGGTGCTGTGAACGGCACCCACCCTATCTGTGCTTACTAACGCTTCAGTTGCACCTTTTAAAGCTGCAGCTCTAAGATGTAATTCCTATACAGTTCACCCATGTACAGTGTTAAATTCAGTGGTTTCCATATATTCATACAAACATCGCAACTATCTAATTCTAGAACACTTATATCTCTCCGTCGGGAAAAGAAAGGCTGCATTCACAGCGGGCCCTTCCCATCTCCACCCACTTACCCTCCCTCCTTGGGAACCTCTGATCTATTCTGTTGACTCCACAGATTTGCCGTTCTGCACATTCTATATGCATTGAATCATGCAACTTGTGGCGCTTTCTGTCTATTTTTCACATAGTGTAATGTTTGCAAACTCTGTGGTGTTGGGGGGGGCGGTACTTCTGTTTCCTGGTTGTGTATATAACACTTGATTGTATGTCGTACCCTGTTTCCTCATCCATCCCATTCACCCACCATTTGGTTCACTGACACTTTTTGGCTGTTGTGAAGAGTGATCCTATGGATGCTCATTACAGGAGCTTGGGTGGGCACTTCTTTTGGGTGGATTTATACCTAGGAGTGGAGTGGAGGTTCATATGGAGTGCCAAACTGTTTTCCACCACCTTCACACTGCTTTTCATTCCCTCCAGAAGCGTTCTCCATTCTCTGTACTCTTGCGCACAGTAAGTAGTCTTTGTCCTTTTAATCAGGACGACCTGGTGAGCAGGGGGGCATTATCTCACTGTGATTTTGATCAATTCAACATTCTCCTAATGTTGAATTGTATCCATCACCTTTCCCTGTTCGTTGGCCATGTGTGTATCTTCCACGTATTCCATTTGCTACAGTACAGAGACTCTCAACCCACCTTTTCCCTCCTCTCCCCCTCCTTTCTCTCCTTGAGATAGGGGTCTTGTTATGTTGCCCAGGCTGACCTTCAGCTCACCGTCTTCCTGCCTCAGCCCTCTTCAAGCTGGCTGTGGAGAATTTTTGGTTGATGGTAATGAGTAATTCATGTTGCTCTGCCCGTTGGGAAGCACTGTGAGATAATAGAAATGCCCAAAGGAACTGTGGGCCTGCAGTGTGACCCCACTCTGGCCCACAGATGCTGGTGGAGTGGGGACAGTAACAAGAGTGGCACATGCAGACTGCGGGATTCCTACATAGTCTTAAAAGGATTCATTGAATCTCGAGACAGTGAGGAAAATGTCTCATTACAGATAAAAAAAAAAGTGAGGTTTGTGATTGTCAAATGGCATGCCCAGAACTCCTGACTACAGGGTGACAAGAGGACATGTTAACCCTAATGGGTTATGGCAATAACCTGTGGTCTATAGTTTCTTGATAGATATGGTAGATGAAAAGCATGAGCCCCTGAGAACACTCCTGTCTTGACTCTGTTGTGTGTGAAGCAGGGCAGGCATGTCAGAAGAGTCCTGGGACTCAGGGATAAAATCTGAGGACTAGTTACAGTTTTTCCAGGGAGGAGGAGCTGCAGGCAGAAGGGAGGCTGGGAAACTGAGTTGTCAGTGTGGGCTAACCTTGGAGGAGAGGTGAGAGATCAGGGGTGAAGGGACAGGTGGAAGGAAGCCAGAGAGGAAGGGTGAGCTAGTCTGCTTGGAATGGCTTCATCAACAAGTTTTAATAAATAGATGAGAACTATATGTATTCATGGGCACAGTGATTGTCAAGGGCCAGCTTTGGAGCCGAGGTGCTCCCTGGTGGAGGCTTTGTCTAAGGGATCAATGGCGAGCCATTGAAGGAGAGACTAACGGGTTCAGAGGCCCCTGCATTTGCAGGTAGGATGGAGTGGAGTCTGCAAGGGCACAAAGGCCTCACTCAGAGACCTCTTTTCCTTTGGGAATTTGTGACCTGTTAGGACTTGGCATTGAACCCCGGAGCAGATTGCAAGGAAGTTGGAATGGAGGATGTCACAGTTATTTTTTACTCCTTGCTGGGACAAAATACCTGACACCCAAAGTTAAGGAAGGAAAGGTTTGTTTAGCTCACAGTTTGCGGAGGTTTCAGTCTATACTTGGCTGGCTCTCTGGCACAGTGGTACATGGCAGAGGGCAGCAGTAAATGGCAGCAGAAAGCAGTGAAGAGCAAAATGGATGAGGAGCAAAGCTGCTTCTAACTAGCCTGTTTCCCCTCCTTGCAGGTAGGATGGAGTGGAGTCTGCCAAGCTACCCCCAAGCTACCCTGGG
This sequence comes from Octodon degus, assembly GCF_000260255.1. Classification (NCBI taxonomy): domain Eukaryota; kingdom Metazoa; phylum Chordata; class Mammalia; order Rodentia; family Octodontidae; genus Octodon; species Octodon degus. The sequence goes on from NW_004524607.1 coordinate 449,638, forward strand.
GCTGGGGTGTAGAGCTCACACAATGTCCATGCCCTCCTCATGCTCAGGATGAGGATGTTTACAAACTCAGGATCCTGGCTTTCTGCTGAGTCACTTAATTAAACTGCTAAACTTCACAAGTTGATACAATGTATCAACCAGTACAGAGGAATTTAAGGTTTGGCTACAGATCTGGGGACTTTGCCCAGAAGAACCCAGGGGTTTTGACTTTAACAATGCCACCCATGGGCCACAGAGGTCTTCATTCTCTGGAGCTTTTTCTCCAAGGCTTTGCCTGGCCCTGGGCAGAGGGTACCTTCTTGGCTATTCAGTGCCACTCACAAACCTCTCCCCTTGGCTGGCACTGACCAGGCATCATTTGATTTTGGTCTCTATGTGCTTGTTAAGAGTTGTGCAGGGCCACTGTCCTGGTGACTGGGTGGCAGCTGAAGTCCTCTCAGCCCACCTGGCTCTGCTGCTTAGGGATCAGCAGTTAACAGTGAGGAGAGACCATTGCCTTCTGGGGACAAAGTGAAACCTGTTCTACTGTTTCTATGCTGGTGGGTTAGTGTCCCATTGAGCCCCAGGGCCGGTGGGTTAGTGTTCCTTGAGGTCTGGGCATCAGGGAATAGGTTGGGTGCCCACCTGCTGCCTCTGCCTTGAGAGTGTATGGAGTCGAGGACGCTCGAACCCTTGTGTTCACACCTTGCCCAAATCAGAGCCACCTGCAGTGCTGTGCATACCCAGCTTTCCACTCAGCAGCTCTGAATGAGACCTGAGAAGTCACGTCTGTGCAAAGTTCCCAGTTGGTGTTGGTGGTCTGAGGAGTACCCGTTGGGGACCTTGGCTCTCAAAGAATATTAGGTTAGCAGGGTGTGCTAGTACATCTGTGTAACCCCATCTACTCAGGAGGCTGAGGCAAGAGGAATGCAAGTTTGAGGCCAGTCTGAGCAGTTTAGCAAGACTCTGTTTCAAAAAGAAAAAAAAAATCATAGACTAATTAGGAGAGGCCAACTCTATCTATGTATCTACGTATCTACGTATCTATGTATGTATCTAGCTACGTATCTTATCTATCTTTTTGAGATAGGGTCCTGCTATGCAGTTCAGGCTGACCTTGAGCTCACTTTGTAGCCCAGGCTTGTCTTGAACTTGGAATGATCCTCCTTCCTCAGTCTTCCGAGTGCCAGGATTACAGGCATGCACCACCACAAATGGCATTTAAATTCATTTATTTGCTCAATAAATATGTAGTGTGTGGCCACTCTTCTGAGTGCTGGAGCTGTAGCAGTGAGTAACACAGAAGCGCCTGCTGTGCAGAGCTCCCACTCTCCAGGGCTCAAGGGAGGCCGGATGCTCTGAACTCCAAGCTGTGCTGTGAGATAGAAGGTGGCGAGCGCTAAGGGGTTGGGGAGAAAGCCAGCGAGTGCTTCCTGAGCTCTGGGATGGGTTGGCAGGGATAGGCAGCCACCTTTGCCAGTTGTGTGGAGAGGAGGAACTTTTTGCAGAGGGAGGCCCTAGGGAAGGAAGGTTTGGGAGGAGCTGATGGGGGGATGGTCATCAACTTCTAGCATCAAAATGAATAAAAGTAATTATATGTGCAGACTTTTAAAGACTGGTTAGAAGCAATGACACACATTTGTAATCCCAGCAGTCAGGGAGCTGAGGCAGGAGGGTTGCTGTGAGTTTAAGGCCAGCCTGAACTACATAGCAAGACCTTACCTCAAAACAAACGAATGAACCAACAACTCCCCCCAAACCAAGGTTGGCTAATTCTGTAAAGCTTAAAATGGTAGTTGCCCAGCTGCTGATTGTGGGGTAGGGCTGAGTGGAGTCCCACTCCACATTCACCCTGGGGCACCCACTCTGTGACCCCAGCCACATCCCTGCTGCACCCCTAGACCTGTGTCTTCCCCACAGGCCAGCTCTGCACCTTTGCTCACTTCCCACCTCCCACAAGTTTGTTGTCGTCCCTGAGCTGTCTATTTGGGGCTGGCATAGCCTTGAAGGGCTTCATAGAGGAAGTGGGTTCACTTTGATCATTTTTTTCTGTTTGTTTTTTATGTGTCTGAAACAGGGTCCACAATGTAGTCCAGGCTGGCCTTGACCTTGACAGTCTTCCTGCCTCAGCCTCCAAAGATCTGGGTTTACAAGCCAGTCCCACTATCCCTGATTGTGCCGTTTGTTCTTCTAAAAATTCTTTCTTGCTATAGAGGCAGTTTACTCTTGGAAGTAGAGTCACAGTCTGTGCTTTAAGAAAAGAGCCACCTGGCTATTGATCATATGTAACATGTGGCGTGATAATGTGTCTCTGGAGACAGTTGATGGTGTAGTGACTTGGATATGGAAAGTTTTGCAAAGTGTCTCCTGCCTTAGTTGTCCTTGGGTGGATATTTTGTGCATGCGTGGTGTGTGTGTGTGTGTGTGTGTGTGTGTGTGTGTGTGTTGGGGGAGGATCCTGGGAACTGAACCTAGGACATTTGCACTGGGTCATGACCCCAGTTCTTTTCTTTTGTTTTTTTACTTTGAGATGGAATCTTGCTAAGTTGCTCAGTGAGGGTCCAAACTTGTGATCCTCTTTCCTCAGCCTCCCCAAGTGCCAAGATCACAGGTGTGCTGCTACACGGGGGCTCTTGGGTGGCTCCTTTTGAAAAGCATCATTGGAGGTTGTAGCGGGACCTCCTATCCTCCTGGGGTAGGCAGGAAAGGGTCTGCTGCAGGGTGTGAGCCAGTACAGAGGAAGGAGTGCAGAAAGCACGGGATGCTTTTCATTGCTTTCCTGAACCCTCTCTGCATCTGCTCTGCAGAACTCACTGTGAGAACCACACTCTGGGTTACATTAAGGACCTCACAGCGCTGTTATGTGGGGTCAGCAGAAGGTAGCAGCAGATGGGATGGGCGGGTCAGGTGGAGGTGTTTGTTCTCCTTGCTCCCTGCCTGCAGGGTCACTAAGGCTGTCCCTAACTAAACCAAAGCCTGTGTTCCTGCTGATAGCCCTGGCACTTCTCTGGCCCGAATGAGTAACAGTGCCCCCTACCCAGTCCCATCGGTACTGCACTGTGCCCTTTGCACACCTCTCTGATCGATGTCTTTGTCTTTCCTTTCAGCAATGTTCCTTCAGTTTGCAGTGCGTAAGTCTTTTGGCTACTTGTGTAAGCTTATTCCTAAGTAAATTGATGCATTTTTAAATAGGATTGTATTCTTAATTTCCTTTTCAAGTTATTCAGTGTTAGCATAGAAATGCAAACTTATCTCTGTGTTGGTTTTGTATCCTGTAACTTTGCCAAATTCATTCATCAGTCCTAATAGCTTTTTAAAGGATACATTGGGATTTTTTTTTTCTTGTGGAACTGGGGATTGAACTCAGGCCCTTGTGCTTGCCAGGCAAGTGCTTATTCTAGTGAACTATCTCCCTGGTCCCCATTGGGATTTTATACATTGGGATATCATTGATTTTATTTTTTATAATTTGTACTGTGAATTGGACTCAGGGTCCAATGAGCTATATTCCCAGCCCCCATATTATTTCATTGGTGAACAGCGAAATACTTTCTTCTGTCCCATTGGGATTCCTTGAATTTCATTTTCTTGCCTGATGTCTCTGGCTAGGAGTTCCAGGACTGCCCTGAATAGATGTGGAAAGGTGGGGCTTGGGCCCTATTACTGATCACAGGGGAAAGTTCTTTGGGTTTCACCATTGATGATGAGGTTGGCTGCATATGTTCCTTTATTAACTTTCCTGGAACCGCCCAGGTTGGGTGTGTCCTGTGTTTCGCCCAGGACCTGGGCTGGATGGCTGTCAAAGATATAAACAAGCCAGATGTGGGGACCAGCTGTGTAAGTGCTTAGTTAGTTCAGACTTTGCAAATATAATTTCCATGACCAGCTCTGGGCTTGATGCTGCCCAGGAATTGGTGCCAGTTGCCCTGATCAGCATAAATTTCCTATGAACAACTTTATTTTTCCATATGATAGTAGTTTTAAGCAATAGATAAGGCTGGATACTTCCATTTATAAGTGCAGGCATTTCCTTACAGAAAGGAAGTCTTTGCTTTTAACACTCTTCTGCTTTGTTGTTCAAGTGCTGAGGCAGTTATCAAGTGAGAAATTAATGCTGTCAGGCAGTAATGATTTTTACACACCATTTGGGAGGCCTTGTGCCAGGAGCTGAAGCATTTGACAGTCCTTGATGTTAGCTTTTTTCCCATCTGGCTGTGAGCTTGGGGGAAAATTTAATCCCCATCCACCTTGCAGTGTTGTATGAGGATTAAGTGAGATAATATCTGTGAAGAGCTAACCTTGCTCCCAGGCCTGACGCATACTAAATGTTCTGTAAATGATAGTTACCTTTAAGAGTTTTCATTAAATTTGAAGCAAAAAGGCTTTGACTCCACCTTTGCCATGTCTATTCAGGGAAGCCCTGGAACTCCTAGCCAGAGAAGGTAGGCAAGAAAGAAGTTCAAGGAATCCCAATGGGAGAGAAATAAATATCTCTGTTCAGAGATGAAATCATATGTATAAATTCCCAGTGCATCCTTAAAATTCAGTACTCCAGAAGCTCTGAAGAGTATGTTTTTAAAGTAACTGCCTAGCTGAGCATGGTGGTGCATGCCTGTAGTCGCATCACTCTAGGAGGCTGAGGCAGGAGGATCAAAAATTGGAGCCAGCCTCGGCAACTTAGTGACTTAGCAAGACCTTGTCTCAACACACACACACACACACACACACACACACACACACACACACACACACGAAAATGACCTGGGCATGTAGCTCAGTGATAAGGTCCTGGGCTCAGTCTCCAGCACCACTGATGAGGCGGATGCAGCTTTCTGTGTAGGCACATTGCTGTCTGCATGCACCCTGCACTCACAAGCCTTTGCAGCCCGGCTTTCTGCCCGTTGTTTTAACCCCAGGGAACTGTGGTGTCTGCGTGGCACAGAGTGGTCCAGTCAGAGGTGGAGGCTGGCGCTCTGAGGCATGGGCACAGAGCTAGCCATGTGCTCTTGTCTGCTGGCCTGGCTTGGACTTGGAATGCTGCTTTCTCTGTGGCCTTGTGGAAAGAAAGGCAGAATGGGCAGGAAAACCAACAGCAGTGCCTGAGGGCTGGATCTGAGGGCCTTTGGGCCAGGAGTGGACTGCAAGGCTCATCTAAGAAATATAGCATCAGAGTGGCTGTCCTGAAGAAGGGAGTCCCAGTGGCACCTTCGTTTTAGTGTCCAAGTAATTATAGGATCATTCTGAAGAGTGAGAGAGAATTTAAAGAGAAACAAATCCAGTCACCCAAACTCCTCTACCCACAGACTATACTGGTAATGTGTTTGCAACTGCCTTGTGGAGCTTTTCCTACATGTCTGTATATAGAAATTGAAAATGGGATTATTTTATCTGTGGCTTCTAACCTGCCCTTACACCTATTGTGTGTGTGTCCTTATATACCAATAAGGAGAAATCTGTTATGAAATGACAGAGCATTTGTATGTCTTTGCCTTCGATGCAATCAGGGTCATACCCTTCATTGTTGAATTTCTTAAGCACTGAGATTGAACCTAGGGAATGCTGAACTACTTCTTCAACCCTTTTATTATTATTAATTAGGTAATTTATTTAATGCATTTATTTTTTTTCAGACAAGATCTCACTATGTAGCTCAGGCTAGCATACTACAGTCTCCTAATGGGCAAACTTTTGTTGATTTCTAAATGCTTATTTGTGTATCTGCTTGTTTTTGTTTTGAGACAGCGTCTCCCTGCATAGTCTAGGTTGGCCTTCAACTTGAAATCCTCCTGTCCCAGTCTAGCACTACAGGTGTTCCACCAGACCCAGCTGCTTACTGAATTTGACATTGAACAAGCTGAGGACATAGGGCACAACCATGACATTATTTTCTGATGTGAAGACATCAGCTGTCAGCCTTCAAAACATATATGAATGATGGCAAGATTTCCTCAGTTAATTATTTATCATCAATATAAAAATGTTGGTATAAGCCTAAGGTTTCCAGTGTACTCTTCACCTTGTATAGCTCCTGAAATCCTGGATATAGCAGTTTGTATTCCTGTTTTTCAGTAGAGGAAGCTGAGAGAACTCCTTGCCTTTAAGAGAACTTTTTGCTTTATCATGCTGACCTGTGTTTGTCTCACCTGTATGATGTGTGTGTGTATGTGTGTGTGCATATGTGTTGAACTTGGGCCATTAATATTTCTCTATTGCTTTTAGGTACCAGACACATAGAAAATAGAAGACTCCATGGCAATTTCATAAAACTAACTTAACATCATTTTATTTCTTTCCATAGGAAGAGTAGAGCCAGTGCTAGTGGAACTGATTTTGCTAGCAGTGTTCAAGGGTATCTGAAAATCCCGACTGTGCCAGTACTGTCCAGGGCAGAGCTGTGCTGTACCAGGGGCTCCTTGGCAGCCGTCCCTGCTGTGCCCCGCATGAGTATATTTTCACAGATTCTTTCAATGAGGACAGAACTGTTTATACTTGTCTTTCCTCCATCCTCAGCTATGACAGAGACTCCACTTTTAATGTGTTTGTGGGGAAAGGACAGCTGATTGCAGGGATGGACCAGGCCCTGGTCGGGATGTGTGTAAACGAAAGGCGCTTTGTGACGATCCCCCCGAAACTTGCCTATGGGAGTGAAGGAGTTGGTAAGTTTTCACTGTGGGATACATCTGTAGAGAAGTAGGCCCTGTGCCAGCCACCAAAGTCATAAACCAGAAGAAGCAAAGGCAGTAAGCACGGTTAAAGTCTCCATCTTCAGTTTATCTCTTCTAAATGTGAGAGAAGGGGTCATTAACACATACGGTCAATGAGAGCCTTAAGGGGACAAGAATCTTGTTTCTTTCTTTTTTAATATCACTAAAGACAGGAGGAATGGGTCATTTTGGAATTGTGTGTCCACTGAATCTCTTCTGGTTTTTATTTGCCTTGACTGCATCCTGGGTATTTCATTATCTGGCTCAAAAGGCAGTAATTTCTCAGTGTGAATTCTTTTTGTTTTATAGCTGATGTGATTCCTCCGAACTCTGTGCTCCATTTCGATGTGCTTCTGGTGGATATTTGGAATTCTGAGGACCAGGTGCAGATTCATACTTACTTCAAGCCACCAAGTTGCCCTCGGACTGTCCAGGTGTCTGACTTCGTGAGGTACCACTACAACGGCACCTTCTTGGATGGCACACTCTTCGATTCCAGGTGGGTTCCACTGGTGGCCGTGTCCAAAAAAGGTACCTTAGCTCTTTCTTTTGTGCCTGCTTTTTGTGTTGTGAAGAAAACAGGAAAGGATGCTTGCCACTTGTAACCAGTATCAGACATTACAGAGAACTTTAGGATTAGTGTTTCACACATCTTGATGTCAGAGTCAACATTTAATACATGTTAGAAAAGTCTGGAAGCAAGGTTTGTCTTATTTAACAGTATTTTGAGACCTGACCATTCTGCAAAGGTTTGAGTGTTTGTTGCTTCATTCTTGTAGTTTTCCCATGGAGGGAGAAGGAAGAATGAAGCTGTGGGGAGGCTTGTGTGTGTGTGTGGTTGGTGGAATAGCTTGGCCTTTTTCCTTCAGTCACTGTAATGTAAATATGGGCTTTTTGCTTCTTCTTGGCCTTGAGGAATTCTTTGTGTGGGGAGTACAGATCTGTCTGGACCTGCCTTTCTTTAGGGCTGTTTGTAGGCTCCTTGTTTAGCAAGGATGCGGGTGACAAAATCCCTCCCCAGGAGGAGTTTGAAACACAGTGTAGAACTTCTCCCTTTCTCATTGGTTCTCAGTCACAATCGCATGAAAACCTATGACACCTACGTGGGAATTGGCTGGCTGATTCCTGGCATGGACAAAGGACTGCTGGGGATGTGTGTGGGAGAGAAGCGCATCATCACTGTACCGCCTTTCCTGGCCTATGGCGAAGATGGCGATGGTAAGCCCTGCCCCTTCTGGGATCCTCTTTTATCCTCCTCCCACCCCCATCTTTTTGCAGTGATTAACTCAGTTGTGACTACATGAAGCCCACCAGGTAGGCACCAAAGTGGTGCATACCTGTAATCACAGTACTCTCGGAGGCTGAGACAGGAGGTTCAAAGGCTTGAGCCCAGCTTAAGCAACTTAGTGAAACAAATGTCTGAAACATGAAAAAGGGCTGGGGGTGTAGCTCCATGTGAAGACCCTGGGTTCAGTTCCCTTATAGTGGAAAGAAATGAAGAGGAAGAAGGAAAGGGAGGAGAAGGAGAATGAGAAGAAATCGAATGTTTTGCAAGCTGTTTCTTGCTCTTGTAAGTACACAGAGCAGGAGAGAGGGAGTAGGTAGAATAGATGGAGTCAGTGTCTCCCTGTTCACTGCAACTTTTTCATGTCTTACGTGCTCAAGGTGCAGCACGTTTCTTAAAAGGAAGGTGGGTGGGTGGAATGCCCTACTAAAAGAAAAATGAAGCTCAAAAACCACTGCCATCAGTGCATCTTGCTTTCTTCCTCCCTGAGAAAGAAGTTATTGTTCTTTTGTGTGTTCACATGGTGCTGGGGTTTGAACCCGGGCCTCGTGGATGCTGAGCAAGTGCTTTACTATTTAGGTACAGCATCAGCTGCATGTGCAGGTTTCAGTGGGTGGATTGTATGGTACTTGAATTATATCTCAGTAAAGACGTATAGTATTGTGCAATTAGTACATGTTAATGCCAGAAAAAATTAAACCTGTTTAAGGACCTGTTAGTTATTTCAAAGCCTCTGTTTTCTAGCCTGGGAAGGACTTTCTTTTCAATGGCAAGAACACCTGCCTTGAATACTCAGGCTTCAGGATCAGACCTCAGTACCACAAAAAAGGGAGGGGAGAGATTACATTTTTCCTTGTCTATAGTTAAAAGATAAAGTATGCTCTTGTATCCAGGCTGCACTGGAGGCTGTGGTGGCTGCCTGCTTGCATGCATTCAGCACCTTCTGAGGGGAGGAGGTGCAGGCAGGGCTCTGCCCAGCTGGGAAGCTCGAGGTGCTCCTGCCACCAGGTCACTTCCCCCCAGGATTCTTGCACGGCACAACAAACTGCAAGGGGCAGGCACACTGAGGAGTTGGCTTGTTGCTCAGCTTGATGTTAGGCATCTTGCTGCCGTGGTTGTTTCTTGGTGGACACTGCTCCCTTCTGGAGGAACTAGTTCTCTGTGGGGTTATGGGAATGAATCCTGTTGCAGAAAGGTCCCGACTTGTGTGAGGAAGTGCTAGCCCCTGCCTCCTTGCACCCTGGCTTGGGGTTCCAGTTTCTCCATCCCTGTGAACTTCAGACAGTCTAAGGCAGTGGTGGCGAATCTATGACACCCGTGCCACAGCTGGCTGCTTGCTATCATTGAAAGCTTTAAAAGTTTTCCATCACTGGTCTACGGCTTCAGACACTGAGGGAGAAATGCAGCCGTGTGATGCTAACTTCTGAAGGCCTACCATTATAAATGCTTTCCTCAGGGCCAGTATGAGTCCAGCTCTGTCCTGCTGCCCTGTAGGGCTTGGTTCCAGGACCTCTTGTGGGTACCAGCATCCTTGACTGCTCAGTCCTTTGTATGAAACCAGAATGGTGCTCCTTCTGTGTACTTGAGGTGGCTTATGACATCTCATACAGTGTACATGCTGTGTGAAAATTCCTTTGCCATACTGTTTCAGAGAATAAACACAGGAGAAAAAGTCTATATAAGTTAGGTGGAAACATTTTATTTTCTATCCCAGGGATCAAAGCCAAGGGTGCTCTACCACTGACCTACATCCCCAACACTCTTTTATTTTTTGAGACAGGGTCTTCCTAACTTGCCCAAGGGGGACTTGAACTTTTAATTCTCCTGCCTCAGCCTCCCTCAGTTCTGGGATTATAGATATGCACCATCATGCTCAACTCAGACATGATTATTTTCTTGACTATTTTCTACCAGCAGTTGGTTGAATCCATGACTGTGGAGTTGTTGATAGGGAAGGCAGATTGTGCTCAGTACACCCTCACCCTAGGCACATGTCTTTCTTCTCTTAGTTTATGAAACTAGGGCCTTTATATTGAGCTACTTCCTCAACCTTTTAAAAGTACTGCATTTATTTTTGAGGCTGTCTCAGTGAGTTGCTAAATTGCCCAGGGTAAGCTGAAACTTGTGATTTTCCTGCCTTAGCCTCCCCAAGTACTGAGATTCTAAAGTGTGTGCTGCCCCACCGGCCTGCCAAGAGTGTGTGGAACCAGATCAGAGCTTTGGAATTGGCGTCCTTAGGTGTCTACACAAACAAAAACCTCTAGAAGAGTGTATTTGAGTTGCCTGTGGTTTCATAACCCCCTACCCTTGACTTCTGACGGTGGAAGAGCCCCGACTATCTGGTGGCTGCTTTGCCTGTGTAAGTCAGGCTTCACTGTGTCATGAACCTGCGGGTGGAGACTGGTGAGACCCTGCAGTGAAGATGGAGCTGCGCAAAGCCTCTGTGTCTGCAGTGTGAGAACTTCAAGGGATGAACATGACCAGCATGGGGTATAGTTATGGGGGTTCAGCCTTTCCTCGGTCTTGTGTCCTGATGGCGACCACATCCTCTGCTGCACCCAGGGAAGGACATCCCTGGGCAGGCTTCGCTGGTATTTGATGTGGTGCTGCTGGACCTCCATAACCCCAAGGACAGCATTTCCATTGAGAACCAAGAGGTGCCAGAGAACTGCGTGCGCAGGAGCCAGAGCGGGGACTTCCTCCGGTATCACTACAATGGCACTCTGCTGGACGGCACCCTTTTTGACTCCAGGTGAGTGGCCTCAACCATTTGCATGACTTCTCGGGTCGTAAGTCAGTCTGCACCGGTGAGCTGGGCAGGGTGTGCTGTGCACACTGGCCCCACATTCATCTCCAGGACCTGACCTTTCTGACTCCGAGGTTTTTCATGGGCTGACTGGACAGAGGGTTGGTGCAGAGATGCCTTCGGTAAAGTGAGGAGATTCTCCCCAGATGCCAACCCCGGTCACCTTTGCTCACTCAGGAGGGGCCGGCAGGAAGGACCAGGAGGCAGGGCCACTGTCTGGGTGCATTGGCTATGGCGGATCGCAGTCACCTTGGCCTTTCTCAGCTCCCAGTGCTTCCCTATATTCCTGCTGCAGCCGGGTTGAGTGGCTGGGCTCAGGAGACAGGCATGACAGTGCCCACAGGGGCTGCAAAGCCTCTTCCTGGGAGTCTCCTTCCTCAGGTCCCTTGTTTGTACAGCTGGGCCAGGTGTCAGGAGCATGTGGCAGAGTGTGGAATGTATTTCCTTGAAGCCTCTCCTTTGCCTTCCTATAAACAAGTAGTGTGGCACCCACCTGCCTACCTCTCTAGGTATCAGACTTCTAGTTTAGTCATCCTAAAGCCTCACAGAATGATTTTTTCTATGGCATTACTGTATTTTACTTCAATAATCTATTATCCTTAGTCCTAAGATCTTCTTTTACATTTCTCATTCACTTGCTTGTCAAATAGCTCAGTGGATTAAAGTGCTTGCAAGCAGGTGCGGGGGCCAGAGGTTCGATCCCCAGGCCTGCCATGCTGGCCCCGCCCCAGGGATGTGCTGAGACTACAATTGAGACTGGGCATGGTGGTGCATGCTTATAATCCCAGCCTCTTGGGAGGCTATAAACAGGCGGATATATAAATCCGATCTAGTAGTGAGACCCTGAGCACCCTGTAGACCCTTTCCTAAAGAACAAAAATACAAAAAAAAAAAAAAAAAGGTAACGGTCACATAATTCCAAATCAAAACACAGTAGGGTACAACACTGTGTGCCTGGCTTTGTCTGCTTTTCAAGTTCCTGCCCACACCACTGAGGTAATTAACCATTTTATTTGTTTCATTAGTTTCTTTTAAACAGGTGTGCTGGTACATGCCTATAATCCCAGCACTCAGGAGAGTGAGGCAGGAGGATTGTTGCAAATTTGAAACCAGACTGGGCTGTGAATATCAAGACCCTGCATATCAAGACCCTGTCTCAAACAAAAAAATCAATTCATTTCTTTTCATTCATCTATTGTGTAGACTTTTTTAAATGTAAATTTAATTTTCTCTCCTTTATAGTATATGGCACATAGAATATTACATATATAAAACATATATTCTATGGTGTATAGAATCTACAGTGTAGATTTGCCTTAGCTTAGGCAGGCAGTCTCTGCAGATTGTCATTTATTTTTTATTTATTTTATTTTATTTTTTATGTATTTGGTGCAGGGTCTCTGCACAGCTGGGACTCATAGTGATCCTCCTGTTTTCAGCCTCTCCAGGGCTGAGATTACAGGTGTGTGTGCCACCACACCTGGTTTTGGTGGCTGACTTAGTGCACTTGTGGGTGGGGTCAGGATAGTTGGTCATTTGTGTTGTTTCCTACCTTTTGAGATTTAGGTAGTAGATAGTGAAACATTGAAGTACACAACTGTTTCCTTGGGATAAATTTCTAGAGGAATCTTCAGGTCAGAAGTTATGTGATTTTTTAACAATTTCTGATTAATTGAAGTTACTGACTTAAAGTTATAATTTGAGGTTGTCCTTGGGGGAGGTTTTACTGCACCTCCTATGCAGGCTCAGTAACAATGTGCATCTTTTTTGGGAAGCTTTGCTGACTTGGAAACTACTGAAACTGATATCTTCTTTTGTGAATTATTGGTTTGTGTTCCATTCCCATTTAAAATTTTTTATTTTATTATTTAGCAGTAAACTAGTGCTTGAACCCAAGGCCTCATCGTATATGCTGGGCAAGTCCTTTAGACCACTTAGCTACATCTCCAGTCTTTTTGGATTTTTTTGAGATGGTGTCTCACTAAATTCCCCTCACTGACCTTGAACTTGTAATCTTCCTGCCTCCACCTTCGAGAGTGCTGGGATTACAGATGTGCACCAGCACCCCCACCCCTGTATGAGGTTTTATTATGTAGGCTTGGGGAGTAGGTCTTTCTTTTCACCAGACTTGAAGGAACCAGACTCAGCAGCTGGCACACAGCGTCTGTGTATTGAGCGGGGCAGAAGGGTTTCAGGGTTCTCGCCATAGGGAGCTCGGCGACCGGGTGCTGTGGCAGACACTCAGTCCTGCTGTGTCAGGACTGCAGGATCACACTGCTCCTGCTGTTATTCCGACAATCAGAGCACTCACCTCTGGAGCTGGCGGCATAGTGCAGAAGTAGAGCAAGCCCAGCATGCAGAGGCCCTGGGTTTAAGGCTCAGCATTAGAAAACTAAGAAAAGAAACTTGATGTTCCCAGACAGAGATTCTCCCCTTGAGAGGCAGGAGGCTGAGTGCAGGTTGCGTCCTCAGACCCAGTGTCCCCCATCCTGGGGTCTGGGGTCTTTTGGCATCCTGGTTCCCAATGCTATCCTGCTGCTGTGGTGCCCTCATGATCCCTTTGCCTTCTCCTGTCCTAGCTACTCTCGGAATCGCACCTTTGACACATACATCGGGCAGGGCTACGTGATTCCCGGCATGGACGAGGGGCTGCTGGGTGTATGCATCGGAGAGAGGCGGAGGATTGTGGTGCCTCCACACCTGGGGTACGGAGAGGAAGGGAGAGGTGAGTGTGCCTGGTTCTGCATTAATAGCAGCTTCCAGACAGGCAGCAGAGTGACCACAGCTCAGTCCAAGGCGTGACTGCCAGGTGGGTTTAGTTTCTAGAGTTCTGTTATTTTATGTCTCTTGTTCCCTCTAACCATTTTTATTTTCCTTTGGAAGAAAATTTTTTTGCAGTACTGAAGATTAAACCCAGGCCCTTGCACATGTTATGCATGTGCCCGACCACTGAGCTACAGTTTCCCCCCTGCTTTTCCATAAAATTTTGAGAAAGTCTTATTAAGTTGCCTAGGTTGGGTTCAAACTTGTGATCCTCCTGCCTCAGCCTCCCAAGTAACTGGGATTCTAGAAGGAGCTACCATACCTTTTGAAAAATTTTAGGCCTACCTCAGAGTTGCAAACTATATAGTGAATTCCATTCCATCTCACCAATTCTGAACATTTTGCTGAACCTTATGTTTAAATCTCTTTGCGCTAAACTTTGAAAGTAAGTAACTGTCTTTTTGGCTTTTGTTTTGTGTACCATGAGATTCACCCCTTTATGTATACGATCCAGTGACTTCTACTATGTTGAGTGAGTTATATACCGATCACCATAATTGGGTTTATCTTGGTTATTTTTTGTGTGTTGTTGCTGAGACAAAATACCCATCCCTTGGGGCAGGGGATATAACTTGGTCTAAGTGCCTGCATGGCAAGCACAAGGGCCCGGGTTTGATTCCTGGTACCACATGTCATGCCGGCCACTGAAACCGGATGTGGTGGTGCATGCCTATAATCCCAGCACTGGGGAGACTGAAAACAGGAGGATTACTAAAATTCTGAGCTGCATAGTGAGATCTTATACCAAATAAACAAATGAAAAATAAAAAAAATATATTTTGCTTTTAGAAAAAGAAAATGCAAATAAAACAGAAATCTCCTGTAATCTTACTATCCAGAATACATTTTTTTTTTTTTTTTTTTTTTTCCGGAACCAGGGATTGAACACAGGCCCTTGTGCTTGCCAGGGAAGCACTTATTCCACTGAGCCATCTCCCCGGCCCCAATAATACACATTGTTAACATGGTAGGCAGAAGATTGGCCTCCAAAGAGGTCCACGTTTGAATCCCAGAACTTGTCTTACTAAGAGGGACTTTATAGTTGCTAGTAAATTCAGAGTCTCGAAACAGGGACAATAATACTCTGTCCCATCCAGATGGCTTCCTTGTAAGAGGAAGGCAGGGGTGGGACTGGGGGACAGAAAAGGCCACAGGAAGTCAGGGGGGTCCAGAAGCCAGAAAAGGTGAAGAAGCAGGTGCGCCCCAAACCCACCAAGCAGAGCATGCTCTTGCCCAGACTTTGATGTACACTTGTGACTCTGGAGGCCTGAGAATTGGTTTGCATTGTTTTTTCTCCACTGTTGAGATAACTTTTCATAGCAAGAAAACTAATGCAACCAGCAAGGGTACGTTCTTCTGTATCTTTGAGTGTATGTACATGTTAAAATAGAAATACATGGTTACCTACACCAGTAAGGACTGGCAAAATGGGACCATGTCACTTTGGGATTAATTTGGGATATGGTCTCTATGTCACTATAATTTCTCTCACCACCTCATTTGTTGGGAAGGGCAGATATGTTGTGAACAACTTTCTTTTTTTTTGTTTTTTTAATGTATTTAGTACGGGGTCTGCCAGGTCTCACTACACAGATTGAATTTGTAGTGATCCTCTTATTTTCAGCCTCCCAAACGCTGGGATTATAGGTGTATGCCACCACACCCAGTCTTAATCCCAGTCTCAGCAGGCCCTGGGGACAGGGTCAGCATAGCACATGGGGATTGAATCCTGGTCCCTACGCCTGCGCAGATGCTTTAATGCACTGAGCTATCTGGCCAGCCCTTGTGAACAACTTTCTATGCCAACAAATACTTTCAGTGGCTGCCGAGTATTTTAGTTCTTTGTTGTTATTGTTGTCATATTTTTGCTTTTTTTTTATTTTTTAAAGACAATCTTGCTCTGTAGTTGAGGCTGGGCAGGGATTTACCCTAGAGGGATGCAAATATTCTTTTTTAGTATGTGTTTGCAGTACTCGCAGTTTATAGTCATTTTGGGAGTTGGAGCACATAACATTTTATAGCTTGTTTCTTTTTTTAATCTGATTCCTTCCTGTATCCCTCCTTCTTCTTCTAAATCTCCTTTTTCCATTTTCATCATTAGCTCGTGTTTATGACATACAGTGTTTATATTCATTGAGGTTACTAAGCTCCTGTACCTGGCACAGCTTTATTTTACTTATTTGCCCTTTTCCTCTCCCTCTGGCAATCCTCCTGCCTCGGCCTCCTCAGTTCTGGAATTACAGGTATGTGCCACCACAACCAGCTTCATATACCACTTTTTGCTGACTTGCTTATGAATGGTTGATGCAGTATTTGCTTTCCTTTTGTTTCCTTTTTGCTGGTGGAGTTCTTGCTGGTCTTGCTGGCTGTACTCCATTTCTCTTGATGTGTACTGTTTGGATCCTGGGAATTTTCCCTGTGGGGTTCATCCTAGAGGAACTAAGAAACATCAAGCTGGTAGGAAATGATTTATACTGGGGAGAAACTCTTCTTAATCCCTGATTTGAATTTCTGGTTTAAGCTGTAATGGATCAGCCTGAGTTGCACCCTGCTGGCTGTGCTTGCCCTCCTGTCCTCTAGAGTCTCAGCACAGCAGCCAGAAGCAGATCAGCAACTTCCTGCATCTGCCTCTTTCTTTATGACTGAGAGGACTGATCTTTCCTTACTCTGGAAAGAATGCACTGATGAAAACCATTTCCTGATGTTTTTTTCCTTTTGACTTTCCACCAAGTATGAGACAGAGTTCAGCTGCCTCCACAGGCAGCACTGGGAGGCGCAAAGGCCTGTGAGTTTCCTGAGTGTGGGATCTACCACGTAGTGGAGAAGGCACCTGGATGTGAGAGCCAGGCTCCCACGTGGGACCACGCCTGTCAGGTCCTCGGCAGCACCTGTGCCTCTGTGAGGCCCTTCGGACCCACACCAGTCAGGCTTCAGGACATAGATGTGTCTCGTTTTATCTTCTTCATCAGGGAGCAGAAGGCCAGGGACACGCAGCATGGCAGGAACGACGCCGGGCTCTGTGCAGTGGTCAGCATTTCTGTGTATCTTGCAAATGGTTCCTCTGCAGGAGGGTGGGAGAAGCCGCCTCTTTCTGTCGCAGGAACTTTCCAAATGCTTCTGTCATCTGTGTGTTGCTGAAGGGTTGTCCTGAAGCCCAGATTCCCTGAGGCAGGATGGTTCTGCCTGCAGGTTGCACAACCATTGCCTCCTTGGGTTGCTGTTGTCTGGCTCCCATATCAGCTTTTGAGGACTCAGATGAGAGAATGAGGAAAAGAGCCCCTGGGAATGTGCCCAGGCCCATGCCTGCCGGGCAGGGCTCCCACAGCACCTCCTTGTGTCCCAACAACAACGTCTGCTTCATTGTCCTTGGTGTTTAGGTGAAGTGATGAGGTCCATGGCACAAAGGTTGTTGGTGACAGGGCCAGAACAGGACCCAGGGTTCCGACCTCCTGTGTCACAGGCAGAGGGTGATGAGGAGGCAGTGACTCGTTGACAGTTGCGTGTAGGAAACAGAACTGAGTCAGAGGTCCCAGGGCTCTTCCAGAAAGCCCACAGCCTCCAGGAGCAGGTGGCACTGCCTCCTCTCCTCTTTGTCATCTATATCCCAACTTCTACCCTGGTGAAGAGCTCCCCTTCGGTGGAGGCTGGCATCAGGCCACAGCGAGGTGGCAGACTGTCTGTGCCAGTTTGCTGAGGGTGCATGCCCGTTCCACATGCAGCCCAGCGGTGGAACTGCAGCCATCCTGATGTCCACTCTGCAGCCCCAGAACTCCATGCACCACCAAGGGCTTGCTTGTGTGATTTTTGTTGGTTTGAGATGATGTTATGACTTTTTTCTTTTATTAGGTACAATTGAAATATACGGTGGATGTTTAAAAATTTAAATACATTAAATGCATCCCTCCTCACTTGGAACATATTAATCCAATCATTCTTGCCACTGTCTGCAGCAGTTCTGAAGTCCTCTTTCCTGAGGGTCTTCCACTATACTGACCTGGGATGCAGCATGTTTCCCTTTCATGTCATTTTGACCTTGGAGGAGCGCACAAGGTCTTGCAGTACGGGAGCTGGAGGAGAGACTGACTGAGGAGGCAGTGACTTGGGTACTGGATACTGCTACTGGGTGTGGGTACATTTTGGGAGATGGTGGTAGCAACCACATTGAATTGTGAGCTTTAAAACTCAAGTGGAGCCTTGGGAACAGGTCCCATGTCTGGCCCCATCCACTTCCAACAATCCTGTGCCTTGTGCCGACCACCCAAGCACATTCTCTTTCACTTTGGAGAGTTTAGTGAATAGCTCCTCTTGTTTCCCATGCCCGCTGCAGCAGCCAGTGGCCTGGGCTTTGTCCCTGGATTTGCCCGGCCTTTCTTGTCAGTGGCCTTGAGCAGCCCCTGCTGTGCATGGTCTGCCACTCCTGGTCTTCTGGGGAAGAGACTCAGGGCTCACACTCCTCCTCCCATAGTCCTGCTGGGTGGCTGCGCCCTCTGGTGCTCAGGTTTGCTTCTCCAGCATTGCCTGGAGCTTGGGCCAAGCTCCAAAATTGTGCCTTAGTTTCCTTGTCTGTAAATTGGGACTATCAGGTTATAAGAATTCATCGCCGAACGTGGTGGTACAGGCCTGTAATCCCAGCATCCTGTGAGTGGGCAACTGAATGGCTGAATAGCAAACCCTGTCTCAAAAATAAATAAATAAATAAATAAATAAATAAATAAATAAATAAAGGCAGACAGGCAGGCTAGGTTCAATTCTAGAACAACAAAAAAGTGCTGCAGGAGTTCACTGAAAGATTGTATGTGAAAACTGTTATAGCTCAAAAATCAGATGACAACGAGGCAAGTCCAAAAGTTAAAAGAAGCGCTTTATTTTAGCTGGTACCCAGTGGCGGTCTTTATGCAAGGTGCAAAGAGGCGCACCAGGCATTGACAAGGGGTCAGTATTTAAGCTTGAAAACCGCAAAAACAGGGAAGGGGTGGAGAGGAAGAAATGGCAGGGTCATTAGTTCATTAGGTGGTCCTTATTGGGTGGGGTGCTGAATTGGCAGTCATGAGTACATCGAGTGGGTGCATTGGGTGGGGGTGCTGAAATCACGCAGAGTTCTGCAGGACAAGATAAGGTTTGGGGAGCAAATATAAGACTTGAGTCACAGGGGTGAGGAATTGGAGGAATTGGGAAATTGGAGGAATTGGGAGGGGTGGGCGCATACAGAACAGGAACTCGGCGGGGTTAGAAGGGCAACAAAATGGAGTCAATTTTAACAGGGTATAACAAAAACCATGTTTGTTTGTTTTAAGACAAAGCCCCACGGTGCAGTGTAGGTTAGCCTTGAACTTGCAGAGATTCTCCTGCCTCCCCAGTGCTGGGACCACAGGCGTGTGCCACCATCTCAACAGAAAAATACTTCTATGAACTCTAAAACCTTACTCAGATGAGAGAAACCGTTTTCAAAGGTGGAGACGGGCCAGCCGAGCCGTGTGTGTGCTGGGCGCTGCGTGCATTCCTTTCTTCCTAACCAGCCCACCTCCCTCAGAGTGTGTGGGGCTCAGAACTTACTCTGTGACCCTAGATATGCCCATGCCTCAGTTTCTCTGCACAGCACCAGCTCCCAGGGTCCCATACTCTGCATCCCGTCTCTGTCTCTAGGGAACATACCGGGCTCGGCTGTGCTGGTGTTTGATGTGCATGTGATCGACTTCCACAACCCCTCGGATTCTGTCAGTGTCACCTCACACTACAGGCCACCTGACTGCTCGGTGCTGAGCAAGAAGGGTGACTTCCTCAAGTACCACTATAATGCGTCACTGCTGGATGGGACTCTGCTAGACTCCACGTAAGGCTGGGGGTCTCCCCTCTGGGCCTCCAGGACCAGGGCGGCCTCTCTGTTCCTGTATTGTGCTGTTCCCCTTGCACAACCCCAAACCATGACACTCAGGGACATCTGTTGGCCCCACACCTGGGCACTTACTGCCCCCATGCTACCACTCTGAGTCATACTGAGCTCTGCCAGTGGATTATCACTGGCCCTTTCCAGGGTCCCTGCGAGAGAGCTGATCTTATCTCCATTTATAAATGCATGAGGCCCTGGGTTCTGTCTCTAGCCCTGCCAAAAAGAAAAACACCAGAAAAGAAACTGAGAGACTTCACAGGGTCACACTGGGTGACAGACCCTGGATTCCAATTTGGGTATTGTACCAGTACTCCATGATGAGCAGAATCCTTACGTACTGCACCCAGGAATGGATACAAATAAAGAAATTCAGGTCTTGCTGAAACTAAAATCCAGGGTCTTAACTCTAATATGTAAAACAGAAAAATCCTCATGAAAATGCCTGGGCAAAAATCCCCACAAAAACACTTCCCATGGGATGATGGCTCTCGTGCCCCGTGTTTTCCCTTTTTGGCCACACTGAGAATGAACCTAGAGTCTTTCTAGATGCTAGCCAGAGTTGTGTCCTTGCTACTTCGAGTACCTGGGACACTCCTAAGGTGCTGGGACACTCCTAGGATGGCCTGTGCAGCCCAGGACCACCACTAAATTCGTAAAGTCCTCAGACCCTACCAGAGAGTCCCTTCTAGTGCCCCTCCACTTTGGGACAGTCCCTGGGAGTGACTGCCATCTAGCTGAGCCAGCTGTCTCTCTCTGAGGCTCTACTGCAGATGTGTCCTGGGGCAGCATCTCATCCGGGGGATGCCCCAGTGACTGTGACTAATGGCTCTCCAATTCGCTTTCAGGTGGAATTTAGGCAAAACTTACAACATTGTGTTGGGATTTGGACAAGTTGTGCTGGGGATGGACATGGGTCTCAGAGAGATGTGTGTGGGCGAGAAGCGGACGGTGATCATCCCACCCCACCTGGGCTACGGGGAGGCCGGTGTGGGTAAGTGGAAGCGCATGGGGTGGTGGGACACTTCCTTTTTACCTTTTTATAATTTTATTTTGAGAGTGGGACTTGGTAAGTTGGTAAATTGTCCAGGTTGGGTTCCGGCTTGGAAATCTTCCCGTGTCAGCCTTCCAGAGTGCTGGGATTGTAGGTGTGCACCACCATTCGTGGTTTGTGACACACTTACTATCTGAACTTTGTGTTCGGGGGTGCCATAGGAGAATTTCTGTGTGGGGTTTTGGATTGCATTTTTCTTTTTTAAGTTTTTGGTTAAAGACCCGAGGCACTCTGCAAGCCACTATTAAGAGTAGCGTCTACCCTCTAGAGAAGGCAGCTTTGGAAAGAAGCTGCCTTTCCACTCTGGAGGAGCCCTGCTGGGTCCAGCTCCAGCGCTGCCTCAGGCAGGGAGAAAGCGGCCACTGGAGCCTCTCCTTGCGCCTGACCTCCAAGCCAGCTAGGAAAATACCCTTTTGGCAGAGATTACTTTCACATTCTGGAAAAACTGGTTTCACTGTGTGGTACAGTGGTTGTGTGTGACTTTATGATCCCGTCTCCCAGTCTTTACGGTGCTCTCACTGTGGATACCCAGACCAAAGTCCCGACTGTGAAAGTGATTGGGTGCATCTCTCTCTGTCTCTCAGTCTCTGTCTCTGTCTGTCTGTCTGTCTGTCTGTCTGTCTGTCTGTCTGTGTCTGTCTGTCTGTCTGTCTCTCTCTCCCCCTCCTCTTTCTCTTTCCTTCTCTGTCTCCCCTTCCTCCCTCCCCCTCAATATTGGGGATTAAACCCCAGGCCCTTCACACTGAACTATGTCCTCAGCCTCTTTTTATTTTGAGAGAGAGTCTTCCTGTGTGCCATGAATTTGAGATCTTTCTGGCTCAGCCTCCCAGGTGCTGCAATTACAGGTGTGGGGTACCTTGACCAACTTATTATTCTTCCAAGTTCTACTGTTAGGTTTATTTAAAAGTTCTACCACTGTAGACTCTACTGTTGACTCTCAGATATTTTTCACTGAGACACACAGTAAGAAATACATCTTTTTTTCCAATTTATATTATACATAAACGTGTAGTTTAGATACTTAGCTTGAAAAATAAAATTGAAATAAAAGTTCCATGAAGAATACCAATTCTAGAGGGCAGGGACCTAGAACCATTGCACTGAGCTACAACCCAGCCCATTTTTTAATTTTTGAGACAGTCCTGCTAACTTTAAGTTCCCTGGGCTGGTAGTAGTGACCCTTCTGCCTCAGCCTCCACAGTGCTGGGGTGCTAGGTGTGCCACCACACTCTTCTGCCTGTCTTTCTTGACTGATTTATTTGAAGTGCTGTGGAGGCTGGGGGTGTAGCTCAGTGGCACAAGTGCCTGCTTGGCAAGTGCAAGGTCCTGAGTTTGATTCCCAGTACCAAAAAATAAAAAAATGAAAAAACGAAAAATGAAGTGCTGTGGGCAGAGCTCACAACTGCTGAGGGCTCACTGCCCATGTTGCCAGCCAACAGGCCCTGCCACCCTTGTCCCCGGCTGGAGCCTGGCCACAGTAAGGCTGGCCTGCTGGGCTGTAGCTGTGCTGACCCGTGTCCTTGTCTCGAGCAGCAGGGGAGGTGCCGGGAAGTGCTGTGCTGGTGTTCGACATCGAGCTGCTGGAGCTGGTGGCCGGCCTGCCTGAGGGCTATATGTTCGTGTGGAATGGCGAGGTATCCCCCAATCTCTTTGAGGAGATTGACAAGGATGGCAATGGCGATGTCCTGCTGGAAGAGGTAAGGAATCTGGGTGGAGGGGTGGGGCCTGTGGATGATACACTGTCACTCAGGACCTGGCAGCACGGGGAACAGACCAGGCCTGGGTGGTATTGCTGGACACCCGCCCCATGGCCCTGAGTCCTGCAGCAGGTGTCCGGCCACACATCACCTTGGCCACCTCCCTGGATGTTCTGAAGAAGTCGCACAGAGATGGCAGTGGGTTGCTCATATCACAGCCACCCAGAGCTTGACTATCTCTACTCTCAGTTCAGCCCTGCCGATGATCACTGTGCCCTCCCTCCTGGGGATTCAGCTGCTCCTGGCTCCCTGCTCCTCTTCACAGGAGCACTTCAGCTTCCTTCTCCCTTTGTGTCCCCTCCCTTCCCCTCCCCTCCCCTCTGTTCAGCATCTTATTTTCCCCTTTGTATTGCTCTTCCTTTGCCCATCCCTTCTCCTGCTCCAGTGAAGTTTGGCACGGGACAGGGTGTGATGTATTCTGGGTCCAAATCAGGCTTGTGGTGGTTTCCACTGTGGAAGAAGGCAGAGAAGGGACCCCAGGCTCTAGAGTCCTTGGTCTGTAGGTTTTCCACCTGCATCTTGCCAGTTCCAGGACAGTCCTGTCTGCTGTGGACTCTCACACTTAACCCAGCTTCAGCCCCCTTGGGTGGTTCCCAGTTCTGGCAGAGGCTTTGTGATCCCCACTGCTGGCTCACCTCTGTCCTGTCCCCTCTCTCCCCAGTTCTCAGAGTATATCCATGCCCAGGTGGCAACTGGCAAAGGGAAGCTAGCTCCTGGATTTGACGCCGAGATGATTGTGAAGAATATGTTCACCAACCAGGACCGGAATGGAGACGGGAAGGTTACGGCTGAGGAGTTTAAGCTCAAGGACCAGGAAACCAAGCACGATGAGCTGTAGTGCACAGCTGAGCTGGCTGGTGCCACAGAGCACATGCCACCCACCTCTGTCACGCTACAAGGGTACGAGGGTCTCCAGAAGTGAATGTCAGCGCTAGCAAGCGGGTCTGTGGTGCCTGGTGCACACGTGGGGTGGGTCTGGACCAAATCTGGGTGGGGCCTTGGCCTGGAGGACTGGAAAGGCTACCTTGCCAACCTTTGTCCGTGTGCCTTCCAGGACTCTGTAAGTAACGGGAAATGGCATCATCTTGGAGGAACAGGAGACCAAGTGTCTGGCATCTGCCTACAGAGATTAAAGTGTGTTTTTATGGTCAGTGTCTTAAACATGTTCTCCATGTGGGCAGAAAGGATGAGGGGCACATGGGCCCCAGCGTGATGCCCAACAGTGAGCCTAGGCTCTGCCCTCTCCGCAGCCAGCCCACAGGGCCCCTGCTGTGGCAGTGCTACTCTGGTCTGGAGGCGCTGTGCCACCCAGAGGATAAGGTGGGGAGCAGGGAGTGGATCCTGCAGCTGCTGCTCACATTTCCCTGTGCCCCTCTCACCATCCTGCCCCCTTCTGCACTCTCTTCCAGACGTGGGCACGTGAGGGCTGGTGGCTGGGCCTTGCTGAGATGGGCTTGTCCCCAAAGCTGCTGAACATACATGGAAGCTCCGTCCTGTCCCTAGTATATGCCCCAGGGCAGATCGGGGGCTGGGGAGCCACCCTGTCATAAAAGTGATGACACACACCTGGCACCCTGTCCCTCATCACACAGTGGTTACTCTGTCCCCAAGGGAAATCAGCACTTACCCTGAAGTATTAAAAGTCTTTTCCTTTTCAACTTATCCATTAATTTAAATTGTTTATCCTGATGTCCCGGGGTAGTTTGTGAAAATGCTATGCGCCTGTTTCACACAATAAATGTCAGAAATTTGGTCTTTTCTGGTATAAAGTACTGTTTTATTGCAAGGCTGCATGGTTGGAAACTCCTTGCTGGAAACTCAGGCCTATGCCACCCTGGTGGGGAGAGCATCAAGGCCCTGTGGTGTAGGGACCTTCACTTGCTGTCCTGGCTGGAAGTCAGGGGTTAGAGGATCCTGTGATATCAGTGTCAGCCACAGAGGCCATGGGAGGCAGTGGGGCTCCAAGCAGAGCCCTCAGGTGGACAAAGCTCCAGAACTGGGTTGGCACCATAGCCAAGGAGGTACCCAGACAAAGGGCCTCAGGGATCCTTGAAGACCAGGCAGAGAAGGGTGGGGTTAGCCCAGGGTAGGAATGACAGCAGCTAACCTGTTGACCATGGTTCTGCCCTGCAGCAGGGACTCCAGGTGAGCCCAGAGATGCCCTGGATGCTGGCACTTCTTGGCTCTGTCACCTCACTCTGTCGCAGATGTTTTCTGTGACAGCTCCTGAGTACTGTGGAGGTTAAGTGACCCTGCTCCTTGAAGGCTGGGCTTGCAGCGGACCCCATGCCCTGTGCTCGCAGCCTTCGTGAGGATAAAACCATATGCTCAGTTTTATTCATCCCTGTTTGGATGTCTTTGTGGGCTGCTTTGGATGGTGGTGGGTTACGGTTTGCAGAACCAGAAGTTTTTCAGGGAAAGGAGAGGGAGGCTTAGAACTCAGGAAAAGAGGCCATCAGGTGCTTCTGTTCTGCTGGAGGCTCAGAGGGCCCAGCTGAGCTGTGGCTTTGTGGGACACAGGACACGCAGGCAGGCAGGCTTTCTGCTGCCACTGCATATCTGCTGTATGTGTGTGTGGCCATGATTTAGGGTCTGGTGGGCTTGCACGATTGGACATGCAAAGGTCAAATTCAGGGTGGAGACCTTGGGCTCCTTGTCTCATCGTTATTGCTGCTGCTTACGGCAGGAGCTTCTGTGACACCCAGCTTCTGCCTGAGACAGCCTGAACTTTGGTCCTAGACACAAAGCGCTGAACTAAGACGTTGCAGGCATCCGTTTTGGTGGTACTGGGGATTGAACTCAGGAGCTTGTGCTTGCCAGGCAAGCGCTTATTCTACTGAGCTATCTCCCCGGCCCCAACACCAATGAACTCGGACCTCTGGTTGTTTACCAATTTTTGCTTTTCAAAATACTTTAAAAAAGACACCATTAGCTGGTCTGAATGCAAGACCTTAGAGCTAAGTGCGGCTCCCTGCCTCATACGTGACTTTATTAGCTGAAGTTTCTAGGAACAAACCACTTCTTTTGCATCCTGTTTCCTTGGTTCTTTTGGGAATCTGGAGACTCTTTATTTAATAACAAACTGATTTTGATTATTTATGGCTAGTTGCAGATGTGATTTACTAGTGTTTGGTTTTGTGTGCTCCTCATTATCGTTAGGCTTTTTGTTTGGTCAGCTTACCCTGGCCACATCTAAATCTCAGGTGCTGCTGTATGTTAGGAAGGTGGTGGGAGGAGGCAGGGCCTATGGGCCCTCTGGTCACTGGGGTGGGTCCATGCCCTGAGCAGACCTGCATAGTCTGTCTCCCACTTGCTGGCCATGTAGTGAGTGGCTTTGCTGTCACATGCGCCCATCATTGTGTCCCCCTTGCCACAGGCCCAAAGCCATGGGGCTGACAGAAGGTCAGACAGAACCATGCTCTACACAGAACCATGATGAAACCTCCCCCTTTGTGAGTTGGTTGTCTCGGGTTTTCTCTGGAGTAATGGAAAACTAACACCATACAGACAACACCAAACTTATACTTTCTGCTGAATTTCTCCTTTGTGCTCCAGGCTGTTTAGTGTCTCTCCTGTAGCTCTCCAGACACTTGTCACTCTGGGTGGCCAGGTGGGACATTCCTACCCCTCCAGAGGACTCCTGCTCTTCTCCTGTCTCCTGACACCCACCTTCTCCTCTTCCAGCTGGTGAATGCAACACAGCTGTCCCCCAGATCTACCCATATTTGCTGGCGTGGTGGCCATACAGCCCCTAATGGGTGTTCCTGTTTCACCCTGCCTGCTGTTCATTCTCCACATGTAGGGTAGGAGCTTTGTGCCATAGGGAGGCCAGAGAACCCAGTGCATGCGATCTGCGCTTCCCTGGGTGGCCCAGCAGCTACCACCCTCACCTCACTCCTTCCCATCCCCCATCATTGTTACCCCACCTCTCAGCTGTATATAAACACTGTGTGACCCCAAGGTCTCTGCTGGAACATCTGTCCTCCACCCACATGGCCACTGCTCCCTCCTTTCAGGGTTCTACTCCAGCATTGTCTCAGAGGAGCTTCCTCTATCCATCATCCCGTTGCCTGGGTTTTCTGTACAGCACATATCTTGTTATCTCCTTTTTCCTTGTCTTCCACTAGCAGTGGATGCTACATGAGAGCAGGAAGCCCAGCCCATTAACTTCTCGAGAAGCTGATGTGACTAGCTCTTTGCTTTGTCCTCACCCCTGCTCCTCAGTGCAGATGAGACACGGAGACTTAGAAGCTTGGTCCAGTCACAGAACACCTTGGCTCCAAGTGGATGCTTCATGTAGTTGGTTTTTTTTGTGATAGTATCTTGCTATGTAATCCAGAATAACCTCCAATACTCAATCTTCCTGCCTCAGCCTTCTGAGTGGCTGTGATTACAGGTGTGTGCCAACACACCCAGTGCCTAGCAGAGGTGACTTTTCTAAGTGTGTATCCCTTATGCCTTGAGTACTTTTTATCTGTCAAACTTTTACTGAAACACCAGATTAACTGTGAAAGTTTGCATAATGCTTGAATTACACGGTGACCATGGAGTGGTTTCAGTATTTGTCATCAAGATTATGTTCATCTTTTCTTTGGTGACTCTCCTTAATGTATGCCTTATAGGCTGCCTAAACTGACCGTCAGCAATCTTCATTTTGGTGTCTATTATGTACACCATGAGATGTAGACTTTTTGTGAAATTGCCCTGGAGAGTTGGTATCACCAATGATTGTTTTTCTCCTTTTTAAGTCAAAATTGTTCTAGCATTTCAAACTACTTTACCTGAGAAGGTAGTACTTAAATCCATGCAGGAGTGGTGGTGCACACCTGTAATCCCAACACTCAGGAGCTGAAGCAGGAAGAGCATGAACCTGAGCCCAGCCTGGGCTACACCATGAGGCCTTAGCTCAATAATCAAAAAAGGATTAGGGCTGCAGCTCAGTTCTATAGCACTTGCCTAGTGGGAACATGAGTTCTAATCTCCAGTACCTCTTCCTGCAATAATAATGGTAAAATTCAACCACTGGATGGCAAATGTGGTAGTTAGTAAACAATAGCAATGTTTATAGGAGCTGCAAAAGGCACTTCTGCTATACTGACTCAACCAGACAAAGGCTAGAGGGGAGGAGTGGAGTTCACTTAAAAAAAAAAAAAAATGTATTTAGTACAGGGTCTCACTACACAGATCAGACTTGCATGATCCTCCTGTTTTCAGCCTCCCAAGCATTGGGATTACAGGTGTGTGCCACCAAGCCCAGTCTCAGTTGCCATCTCAGCATGCCCTGGGGGTGAGGCCCGCACAGCATGCCAGGGATCAAACCTAAGCAGGTGTTTTAATCTGGAGAAGTTCACTTTTATGGACATAACAATATTGAATGGTTGGCCTCTGTTCTAAATTCAGACACATTTGAAATGCATGCAGAGGGAGCATATCCAATCCTCACACTCACTTCATAGATGGGCACATTGGGATACTGTGCAATAACTTATTTTCAGTGCTGATCATCCCAAAAGACCCAATCCTAAACCATCCTGGTTCAAACCTGCTAAACTCGGGATGAACAAAACCAGAAGTCTGATGCCACAGCCTATTTTTCAACAGCTGTAGTAAACTTTAAATTTTTTTAAAAATCATTTATTTATTTGGCACAGGGTCTCACTATGCAGCTTGGACTTGTAGTAATCCTCCTCTCTCAGCCTCCCCAGTGCTGGGATTATAGGCATGCACAACCAGCTGGTTTTGGTGGCCAACACAGTACACCCAGGGTTCCATGGCTGGCACGGCATGCAGCACTGGGGATCAAACCCAGGTCCTTGCGTTTGCCAGGCAGGCGCTTATATCACTGAGCTATCTCCCCAGCCCAGCTGCAGTACACTTCTGACACCAGAACTTGAGTACGAAATTATAAACATCAGTAGCATCACGCGTGAGATGTAACAGGTCACATGCCTGTCGCAGGAGACAGCACAGGGACCTTGGAGATACAGCACTATAGGCACATGCTGCGCTGAGGGCTGAGCCCCGAAGGGACAGAGGTAATCAAAATTTATAAAAAATGCTTAAATTTTAAAAATCTGTCATGTAAGACATTGCTGTGAATCTTCCTCAAAATCTTCCATGATTCAAACACTTGTACCATAGCTTTTGCCACTTTCTGAAGCAGTTCTAGAATTCTTCATGTGTCTTTACAAGGTAAGATAAAAAATATGATGAATACTGCCACTGAGGACCATCCAATAGAAAAAGCCAGGCTCATAAAAACGTGACACTGTGTCCTTGTCCACCTTATGCACCAGATCTGAAATCATGCAATTTTTTGCTTTTCCCTAAAGTCAAAATGACTGTGAAACATCAACATTTTGAATCAATTCAGACATCGTCAGCCACGAAAGTGTAACAAAAGACACAAAAGACTCCCAGAGCTGCATCAAAGTGCCAATTAAAAAAATTAAACATTCACTATACTTGATGATAATTTGGATCCATTCTATTTTTTACTCTTGCTTTTTGAGACAGTTTCACACTGTAGCAGGCTGGCCTTCAGCTCGCTGTGTAGTCTAAGCTGGTCTTAAATTCATAGCGATCGGGCTGGGGAGATGGCTCAGTAGAATAAGTGCATGCCTGGCAAGCACAAGGGCCTGAGTTCAATCCCCAGTTCCGAGAAAAAAAAAAAAAAAAAAGATCTTTAAATTCATGGCGATCTTCCTGCTGCCAGAGTGGCATTAGTGGGGCATGCACCAGCATGCCCAGCTGCTCGTGCATATATTGTCTCATTGTTTATTGTAAAAGGAACGAATGGCAGAGACTAACAATGGGTGCTGTAGGCCATGTGACTTTTCCTTTCTGTCACTTTGTCACTCTCCTGGGCCAGAAGCCCCATCCACAGCCAAAGTTCAGAGCCATCTGCTCCAGCTGTGTGGACTTCAGTTCGGAGGTCACAAGGAACCAGCAGGCTGCTGTGGGATGGGGAGGACCTGGAGAGGGAGTCGGAGGGCTGCAGGTGAGTCTCCTGCGTGAGGGTCTGCGCTGCTCAGCTTGTTTGTGATGTTTTGAGAATAAAGCACTTACTTTCCTCCATATTTTCAACTGGGGAAATAATTTTCATAAGCCTTGGTATGTTCTGAAGGGCAGAATAAACCTCTCCCACAAGTATCTTTTTATGCTTGAATTTATAAACATAAGAGCCACTATGACAAGGATGTTATAATTCACATGTACAAAATGAAAGAGCGAGAGGAACAAACAACAGGTAGGGTAGTAAATACAGTACTTGTTGAACAGTCTTTTTTGGTGTGTGTGGGGGCACTGAGCCAGAGTCCCCTGTGGAGACCAGCCTTGCCTGGTGCGTGCAAGGCTCCTGTCTGCCTCAGGCTCCCATGCACTGAGATTACAGGCATATGCCATGCCCGGCCTAAATAAGTCTTGACAGCAGAATTAACAAAGTTTTCATTTCATGTTTATTATCAGTGCTTCAACAGAACATTTTGTAGATTAGCAAGTGACATGTGGATACCAACAGTTTTTGCCAAGCTTCTGGTGAACAGTGATTTTGCTCAGACTGAATAACCAAATTTAATACAATGTTGGGAGATGGTGGAAACACTGGCACAATCCACCCAAATTACAAAATGACAATACTTAAAATCATGCACATTATTTCACCATTTCATAAAACACTTTAAATTCTACAAACTTTCTTGTTACAAAAAAAAAAAAAAAACCCTCAAAAATTGCATGATACCATGGAACTACAAAATTTACCTTGGAAAAGTAGGAAGTTACTTTTCCAATTCTGGCTGTAAAATTTCTTTCTTCCTTTTTCTTTTTAAGTTGGTTAAAAAACATGGTAAGGAGTGTGTTGAGAGGTGGGAGCGGAGTTACCAGTTGAGGGATGCACCGTGTCCGACTGAACACTTCAGCTGCACAAAGGGAGGACTTCACCACCAAGAATGCATCATAAATAAAGTCTTCTGCAGAAAGGGAGTTGAGCAGTCCAGGAGCGAGGCGCTGCTACAGACACCTGCTACAGAATCTTCTGTAGAATGGAATTGGCCACTTCCAATGACTCATCTTTTACTAAGACAATATCATAAGCGTCCATGTACTTTTCTAATAGCTCATCTACCTAATGAACAAAGTAACACAATAAAAATTAACATGCAGAGGGGAGAAGCAAGCCATTTCAATATTAACCCCCCTGTTATATTAGATCTGTTGAGCAGTCAAGTCATTTCAATTTCATAAAGCTTCTGAAATGAGAACCTTTAAACTATAACTCATTGCCAAGAATTTTTCCACATGGTAGCTTTTTCCCTAAGTGATTTCTCTCCAGTCCAGAGGTGATTCTGTCCTGAGAACTTCTGCAGTCTAGAGACTTTTCTGACTCTCATGGCCCCAGGGAGGGGCAGCCAGCAGGTGGTGCCACTTGCACAATGTCCACCCTCCTCACCCACACGTGCAGCATGGACCTGTGCTTCTCAGTGTCTCTCGGATCAGCATCAAAGCACAGTGTAAAAGCTCTTATGTGCCTATAGGGCAATTACCTATAAAGTTTCTTTTTCTTTTCTTTCTTAAAAGAAAATTTCAGACTTATGTACTTACCCGATCATTTAGATAGCCAATTTTCAGAATATGTTCAACATTGGCCACCCCATCTGCCATTCGCAAGTCTCCTTGGGAGTCTCCCAGCAGAATTATGTTGCTGTTGTCTTTTAGTTGACTGAAATAGTCTGTATTCTTCAAGGCACCATCATGTTTGTTGAATACATGAATTAGTTCTCCCTTAAATCCTATGAGCACCCCCTGTTAAAAATAGAAATGCTCTAAAGTAAGAGATCTTTTTTTTTTTTAACATTTTATTTTTTTTTTCTTATTTTTATTTACGAGAGAGAGAGAGAGAGAGAGAGAGAGAGAGAGAGAGTGGTGTGTGTGTGTGTGTGTGTGTGTGTGGCCAGCTCAGCCCACCAGGGGGCGGGGCTGGCTGGCATGTGGTGCTGGGGGATCGAACCGCAGTCCCTGATGCCTTGCCAAGCTTGTTCCAAGTAGGTGCTTTAGACCACTGAGCCATCTCTCCAGCCCCTCTAAAGTAAGAGATCTTTTAAACAACATTTGTTAGACTTTGCTGTTTTACAGTTCTTACTAGGTTCCACTATTATTTTATCAAAAGAAATTTACAGCCAGGCTTGGTGGTGCAAGCTGTAACCTCAGCACTTGGAAGGCTGAAGCAGGAGGATCGTTGCAAGTTTGAGGCCAGCCTGGGCTATACAGTGAGTTTAAAGACAACCTGTACTATACAGTGAGACCTTGTCTTAAAACAAAACAAAGCACTTAAATCTAAGTTGATCACATTCACAGGAGGTAGCAAGGGCTTCAGAAGTAACTTACTAACTAGTGACTATTTTAAATGGAAAAATTCAATGAACTGAGGATACAACTTTCATTTTTCACTTTGTTCTTAATCAAAGTATTTCATTTTATGAATTTTATAATATAGCATCTCTTGTTGAAACATGGTCTCACTCACTAGCCCTGGTGGCCTTGGACTCTCGATCCTCCTGCCCCAGCCTCCCAAGTGCAAGGGTTACAGGTTTAAATCATCACACCACGCTAAAATGCTGTCTTAACGAGGGAAACTTGTTTAAATAATGTCAGTTCTAACTCACTTTTTTTTCAACCAATGCATGTTAAATCTTCAGAACTTCCGCATTAAATTACATTAATAGAAGTCTTATAAACTGCAATTAGTCTATAACTTTGTGTACCAAAGTTTAAGAAGGTGCATTATCTTAAAAATACCATAGGTGCAGTAATATGAGAGATGAAGATGACAAGTCTACCAACCTGGCTTCTTTAATGAACATATTTCAAACAATAAATAAATTTACAAGATTAAAATATTTTCAGATTTTACAAATAACTGAACACTGAGTGGTGTGCATGCCTGCAATTCCAGATACTTAAGAGGCTGAAGCAGCAGTGTCACCAGTTCAAAGTTAGCCTGGGCAACCCAGGAAGACAAACCCAGCAAGATGCTCAAAAACTTGGAGATGTGGCTCAGTGCAAGGGCCTGGAATCAATTCCTGAGCTACGAGGGGGAAAAAATGCAATTGAGGAATGACCTGATATTCTTACATTTTCATCAAAATCCATGAAGTTGGAGACGACTTTGACATTTGGATGATAAACTCCAGCTTGACGAATAACTTCCTCTAGAACATCACCGATACCAGCCGAAAATATAAACACAGGGATACTGTGCTGTTGGAGTTTATCAAAGAAATTCTCGTACCCTTCCCTGTAAGTTAGAGAGACAACGTAATTGTTAAACAGTAACAGTTTATATCCTTTTCACTTAGAAGCTGAAAAGCAAAATGTTTCTACTGAATTCTATGGCTCACATATGTCCTCATTTCAAAATACTGCGTAGGAGGGCAGTTGCTAATACAGTTTTAAGTGAACTGTCACTTTAAAAACTTGTACTGTTAAGGGCATGGGTGTCAGTAACTGCCCTTCTGCCTTCTCTGTAATTAACTATAATAGCACTAACTAGACGTCTGCAGACTCATCCTGGCTATGCAAGCCTGTTAGTTCCAGTTTATATCATTCAAAGCAAGTGGTCAGCCACTTTGGGTGTGCTGGAAACCCCTGCCTGATGGCCAGCTGGCTGCTGTCCACTCCAAAAGAGCAAAGCAGCACGACTTTGCTGTATTCTCTTCACTTCTGGCCACTCTCTTCCCCCCATTTTTTTTTTAAAGAGCCAATTTATTTTATTTTATTTTTATTTTTTATTTTTTTTGGTGGAACCAGGGATTGAACCCTCCCCCAAATTTTAAGATATTTTTTTCTTTTAAATGAGGCTGTCACTATATATGAATAAAATACTCAAAGTATTGTTTCTGAAAGGTTTTTTTTCTTTTCTCTTTAGAAGTAAGTACCTTAAAAAATAGCATCCAAATGTCAGGCAGGTAGGCTAGGGTGTAGCTTAGTGGCAGAGAGCTACAAGGGAAGCCTCTGACTTTAATGCCCAGCACCATGAAAAAGATTAGCATCCCTGCAGTTCTTTAATAACAAGTTGATAATTTTATGATGTGGAAAATAGTACTGAAAACAAAAGCTTCTAATACATTTCATGCATTGCAAATATTTGTGTACCTTTCCCAGAAAGTTTTCAAAGAAGTCTGAGAATTCAGTAGATTCACAAATTTATAAACAATACATAAATTTATATCCTTTTTAACTTGATCTGTAAACATTCCTTTCATAATTAGTTCTTTTGAAAGTATTTTGCTAAAGAATTTCAAAATGGTCTTGGTTGGATAAATTTGTAAGTTAGTCTTGAATTTTTTAATCTGGAGAAAGGAAATACAAATTAGTACTTAACGCTTCTAAGGCTCTGGTCATCAACACTGAATCTCACACATCATCACTCTTCATTTTGCAACAGATGGCATATAGTGAATATTTTAATGGAACTTTATTTTAGTAAAAACATAGTGAGTAGATTTTTCATAGTGCACTTCTGTTGACAACAACAAAAGTACCCAAGAGACTTACTTGAGCATCACGTCAGATTCTGCCACAATTTCCTTGAGTTTAGCTTTTGGTATACGCTGCTCAACGAGCAAACCATGTGACCTTGTGTACCTGGAATTTTGACCAAAGAGGGAAAAATACATTAAGACACTTGTCTTTATCACATAGTGTTCAGTGACTTCTGTTCCTCATGAATGCCTATCCCAAATGTATCTCAAAATGTGATACGCTATTTATTTATTTATTTTTGGTAGCACTGGGGATTGAACCCAGGGTGTTTGACTGAACAGCGTCCCGAGCCGTTTTTAGTTTGAGGTAGGATCTCATTAAATTACCCAGGCTGGGCTGCAACTTGCAGTCCTTCTGCCTCGGCCTTCCAGGGCGCTCAGGTTATAGCTGCGCACCTCCTGCATGGCCTCGTGTGCATATTTTTACAGCATTTTATGGTTCTCCCAAACCCAGCCTTAGCTTAGTTAATATGGTAATAGAAGGACACAGAATGTAAGCCTTTGCTTAGTCTAAGAACTCAATTCACTGAGGCAGTGCAATAACTTCTGACTGCACAGGGTCTTTTTTTCATTTGTTTGCAGATTAAATTTTCCTGAAAAGTATCAAGATGCTTCCTAGTGAGCAAGAGTCCTTGGTGTGTACGGATGAGGCTGCTTTGTAATTATGTAAGAACACCTACAATTACAGCATCCTAGCATGAGGGCCTCTAGAATGTCTCTCTTACCCCTCCCCAGAGAGCCCAAACTACCCCTCAGTACTTCCAGCCGATCTTCCTCTCAGCCTGAGAGCTTCCTATCAGCCAGTGAGCTCATTCTCCAAGGAGGCTTCTTTCACTGCTAGACAATCCTAACTCTCAGACAGTCCTTTCTTTTATTAAGGAGAAACCATTCTTAACCTTTTCAAATCTAGTTCCAGTTTTTTTGGGGGGTGGGTGGGGGAGTGTGACAAGGGCTCATTATTATAGCCTAGGCTGGCTTTGAACCTGCAGCAATTCCCTGCCTCAGCATCTCCAGTGCTGGGGTCATAGGTGTGTGCTGCAACTCCCAGGTCCAGTTCCACCTCTAGAAGAGCATAAGAAAGTCTCTTTTTAAATTTAAAATCATAAGGATGATGAAGACAAATACTTCCAGTCTCTTCAGATTTTAAAGCTGTAGTCAGGCTGGGTGTGGTAGTGCATACCTGTAATCTCAACAAGCGGGAGGCTGAAACAGGAGGGTTGCTTTGAGTTTGAGGTTAGCCTGGGCTAGAAAGGGAGTTTAAGGCCAGCCTCAAATGCATAGCAAAAACTTGTCCCCAAAAGACACACACACACACACACACACACCCCAGCTGCTTCTCAAAGCAAGGCACCTTTTTGGGTTTTTTTTTTGGCTACTCATGCTGCCTTAAGGGCAGGTCTGCTGTAGCTTCTGGAGCTGGGAATCGAACCGAGGTCCTATGTGCCTGATTGCATTAGCACAAGAGGCGCTTTAAACAACTGAGCTATCTGGCACCCTCCCCCCTACACATACAAGGTATTTTTTTTGTAAACATAGAACTGAGGATCTCACCTGGAATCTGAAACATCTAGGCAAGTGGTCTGCCACTAACCTATATGTCCTTGCCTCACTCAAACCACATTTTACTCCATGAAATGCTCTTAAAATGAGATGGCTCAGGTGGATGGCTCTAGTTCTGTTAGTCAGAGTCTGTGATGGTAGTTTTCTCCTAGAGCCCAACACCACACTCAAACTGGGACTTGCTGGGAAGGCTGCACTATGATGAACGCAACATACATTAAAGGTCTCAGCAGCCGGGACAAACTGAATTCAGAGTCAATTATAACCCTAATTTTTTTTTTTTTTTTTTTGTACATTAAACCACATCTTACCCATATTTAAAAAGGTCAAGTTTGTCTTTTGTTTAGGGGCAAGGTCTCACTATGCAATTCAGACTGGCTAACTTAGCAGCCCAGGATGGTCTCAAACTTGCAGCGATCTTCCTGCCTCAGCCTCCCAAGGGCTGGGATACAGGTGTGTACCATCGTGCAAGGCTAACAGCTGCACTTGCTTTTCAGGTCCCAGCACTTACCATTCTACCATATAAGGGAACTTCTCCTCCACAGTAAGCACAGGGTCCACTTCAATAGCATAATACTGTTCCTTCAGCTGCAGTAGCTAGAGAGAAACAGGACTTCATCATGAAGGTTACAATCTTGTTACTAATCTGCTTTGTTTTATAGAAAGCAAAATAATATAAACATGTTTTCTATGAAGTGCTTTCTAAGTGAAGAATAAATTGGGTGGTGCACCACTTAAATCTACTAAGAACTATTCATCAGACTACCATTCAAAACAACTTTAGTTCTCACATGAAAGTATTAAAATTGATTCACCCTATGGCTCTTATTAGGTTTAAACAGAGACACTCCATCAAAATACTCTAATGATTTCCTGATCAAAGGGGAGCAAAATAAATAAATAAATGAATGTACTTTTGTTTTAATTTTCATGTAATATGTTAAAACATTTTACTAATCATTCAAGTTTTAAATCTAAGGTTTGCTGGTGTTAGGTCCCCCAAGGCCTCATGTGCTCTCAGTGGGCTTTTGGGAAGAGACTGGGCAGTGGGTGTGTCATACTGCCTTAGTTCTCTGATGTGTTTATAGCCGGATGTGACACTGGGAGGTGAAGTCTGGTGGGAGAGCTGGAGCACTGGGCGCCTTGCCCAGAAGGCAGTGTACGTCTATTCCTCCTCCCTGGAGGCTCTGCTGCCTGTCACTGTGCCACCCTGTTTTGGGAGCCAGCCAACAGACTGAAACCACCTTTCCTCTGTTAGCCTGTGGTGTCAGGTACTTTGTCCAGCAACAAGAAAGTAACTAAGATAGTTGGTTTGAAAAGTACTGTTAATTTTTCCTTAAAAATCCAGTAAAGATGAATAGCAAGGCATGGTGGTATATAATCCTAGCTACTCTTAAGGCTGAAGTAGGAGAAAAGTAAATTTCAGCCAGCCTGAGCAACTTACTGAGACCCTGTCTCAAAATAACAACAGGACTGAGGAGATGGCTCAGTAGTAGGGCACGCGCACCTAGGCATATAAAGGCCTGGGTTCAATTCCCAGTACCATACAGTAAAACAAAATATAGCATTTTGTTTTGTGTGAACAAACCTGATGCAATTCTCAGGCAACAGAGACTGACTGTGTTCCTGGTAGTGCTTACCTTTTTTCGACATTCATCTGTAACCAGCTTACAGTTATCAATGACATCTAGTGAGAAAGCAAAGAGGCATTAAAAGAAAATACTGTGATCGATGCCACCACCATCAGGAATATCTGGGTACTTTTCATTTTATATGCCACGTCAACAACCTCAGTTATTAAAGCTTTTGGTCTCCACTTGGACAGAGCGGCACATGCCTGTAATCCCAGCACTTAGGGGGCTGAGAAAGGAGGATCTCTGCAGGCTGGAGGCCAGTGTGGGCTACCCAGTGAGTTTAAGCCCAGCCTAAACTGCACAGTGAGACCTTGTCTCACAAACGAACCAACCAAAAGCAAACACACACCAAACCAAACCAGTGAAAAAAAATCAAACCCCAAAACGAAAGCCGAACATCTTTTGATCTCAATGGTTTCATTCACCTAGCACTGCTGTGGAAGCTAAGAGTTTTAAAATCTGAGATTTTGAGAATCCTTACACGCATCATTGATCCAAACAATTAAAGGTCTTCAAACACTGCTAGGTTCACCTTCCTTTTTTAATTAAATTAAAGCAAGAAATGTACCAAAGCAGGAGACAGGGCCTGGCAGAACTGGCTGGGGGGCTGGGGATACAGCTCAGCAGTATAAGTGCCTGCCTGGCAAGCACAAGGGTCCAGTGTTCAGACCCCAGTGCAGGGGGAAAAAAAAAAGATTTAAGGCTGGCGAGATAGCTCAGCAGACTACGTGCCTGCTTAGGCAAGCGCAGGGATCGGGCAGCACCAAATCTGGGTATGGTGGCACATGCCTGTAATCCCAGTGCTAGGGAGGCTGCAAACGGGAGGATCTCCACGAGTCTGAGCTGTGCAGTAAGACCCTGTACCAAATACATGTTACAACAAAACAAAACAAAACAAAACAAAACAAAACAAAACAAAACAAAACAAAACACTGGCTGGGGAAGTAGGAATGACCTATTAATCACACAGTCCCAGGACACATGCAGAACAGCTCCACAGCCCCATGCAGACTTCTCAAAGAGCAGTTTTTCCATAGGATGACCCAGGCCTGACATTAGCCTGTGTCCTCTCACAGTGGCCTGCCCTCATCTTGGAGAGTACTTTTTCCTAACTTTCACTTGCTCCAAACTCATTCTGCAAAGTCTGTTTCTTTTCCTACCTTTAATAAAGGTAAAAACTTCACCAGTTTATGCTTGTTTTGACCAACTCTTTGTTCAGAACCAAAACCACTGTTATACCCTGTCAAAACTGACTCCATTTTATTGCCCTTCTAACCTCGTGGTGTTCTTGTTCTGTATGCACCTACCCCTCCCAACTCCTCACCCCTGTGACTCAAGTCTTATATCTGTTCCCCAAACTTTATCTCAATGAACTCTATGTGACTGCCAACTCAGCACCCCCACCCAACAGGACCACCCCATGAACTAATGACCCGCTGTACCCCATGATTGATTTCAGCACCCCACCCAATGGGACCACCTAATGAACTAATGCCCCTGCCACTTCTTCCTCTCCACCTCTTCCCTGTTTTTGCGGTTTTCAAGCTTAAATACTGACCCCTTGTCAATGCTCAGCGCGCCTCTTTGCACCCTGCATAGAGACCGCCGCTGGGTACCAGCTAAAATAAAGCGCTTCTTTTAACTTTTGGACTTGCCTCGTTGTCATCTGATTTTTGAGCTACAACAACCACCTCTGGGAGACTGTAGCATCATAAAACCTGGTAACGGTATCTTTGAAGTACATTATTTCTTTTGAGGTGTGTGGTGGGACTAGTACTGGGGACTGAATCCTGGGCCTTTGCACTGACTACATTCCCCAGTCTTTTTCATTGCATTTTTACTTATTGTTTCCCTTTTTTGAGACGTGGGTCTCAGTATGTAGTTCAGGCTGCCTTTGAACTATTTATCCCAGGCTGGCCTTGAATTGCCAATAATCCCGAGGGCTGGAATTATATACATGTGCCACTACACTGGGTTTTTACTTGTATTACAGGATATTATTATCCTGTAATAAGTTAATTTAAGCCTCACTAAGTTAATTTAAGTCGCTCATGCTGGCCTTGAACTCCTGATGATCCACCTTCCTGCCTCACTCAGCTTCCCAGTGTACTGAGACTAGTCATGTGTAATGCCTAGCTCCACATCTTTCCTTCTTTTTAAAATTTTAAATTAAATAAAATCATTAAATTAATTTTTAATTAAATTACTGAGGATTGAACCCAAGACCTTCATAAGGAGTCACATTACAAATTTTTCAAATTATTTGTAATTTTTAGATACAAACTAAGCCACTGAGTTGGCCAGACTGAGGTCAAACTTGGGATTCTCCTGCCTCAACTTCCCAGAATACTATGATTAAAGTACAGTGTATGTCACTCTGATAAAGCAATAAACAATGTGAAAATACAGAAAACAGGCTTCTACAAAAGAGAAGAAAACCCGCACAATTTTACTGTTCAAAAATAAATTACCAAGGCTGGGAATATAGCTCAGTAGTATAGCACCTGCCTCACAAGTACAAGGTCTTAAGTAAATAAATTACTAATATGTAGATTTCCTTTCAGTATTTATTTTTATTTTTTTGTACTGGGAATTGAACTCAGACCTTGCACTTGTCCAGCAGGAGCTGTACCACTGAGCTATATCCCCAGGCCCCTTTTTAATCTTAAAGTGTTGTGCATTATCCATTAGAAAAGGGACCAAACCAAATCTGTAATTTTAAACTATTTATTTCATATTGCAGTTCATACTTTTCATGAATTAAAAACCATGCTAGCATGTATTTGGCCCTGAATTAATTCCCAGTATTACAAACAAAATGAAAAGCTCCATAGCTATCACCCATTCACAATGGTTACAGCTGCTGCTCTGTGGGTAGAACAGAATTTATACCACTGCTACTGTGTGAAGTGTTTTAGAATTTTTTTTACACATATACTAGCAGTAAGCAAGAAGACATATCATGGTTTCCTTGTGGGGTTAAATATTATTAAAAATGTCACTACCAACTTGGAAAATAAATACAGAAATATTAAAGTAGCAATACAGCCAGCTGTGGTGACATATACCTGTAATCCAGGCATCTTGGGAGACTGAGGCAGAAGGACCACAAGTGTGAGTCTAACATGGGCAGCTTAGTGGGATGCTGTCTCAAAAAGAAAAACAGAAAGGGATGGGGGACATGGCTTTGTGGTACACTGTGCCTGGGTTTGATTACCAACTGTAAGAAAATCTAGCAACACAATTTAAATTGTAGTTTATTTAATAGCTTCTTTTTAATAAGTGATAAAACTCCTAGAAAACTCTATGCGTGCATTTTTGACCTGGGGATTGAATATAGGGCCTTCTGCATGCTATGCGTGAGCTCTGCCACTGAGCTAAATCCTCAGCCAAGAGTATTTGGCAAATGCTTTTTCTTTACATTAATGCAGTTTAAAACCAGTTTGAAGCTGGGCGTGGGGATACACACCTACAATCCCAGCACTGAGGAAGCTGAGGCAGGACTGCCATGAATTCAAGGTCAGCCTGAGGTACAAAATGAGATTCTGTTTAGAAAAAAAAAAGCAAAACCAAACAACAGAACTAATTTAAATAATTCTTAAATACTCAGCACTCGAGAGGCTGAGGCAGGAGAATCACTGCGAGTTCTAGACCATCCTGGACTATGAAGCGAGCTGAGGGCCAGCCTGAACTGCACAGTGACAGCCTATCTCAAAAAGATCAAACCATAACAACAACACCTTGAATAATGTGTGAAATATTTTGAAGTCTCTCTTTGCTATCAAAACTATATATGAAAATAGTCTTTTATATAAGCACAGGAAAAACAATCTTCAAAATATAGTTACAAAAAGTGAGTTCTCCTCACTTCTGACAACCAAAAGGAATTTTAAAATCCCTAATAGGCAAAATGGATCTTAAAATACTTAAGTACTTATCATTACTTTAAAGTACTTTTTAAAGAGCATCAGACTTACTATGACATGTGGGGCATCTTTTCCCTTTGTAGGAAAATCTACTTAGTGTCATATCAAAGTCAGTGATGATCTGTAAGAAAGAGAAAGGCATTACGTACCACAGATTCCAGGCCGACATTTCTGTGGCTCCCAAACACAGGGTACTGCGTCCTAGAGGCTCAGGCCAGGTGTGGCCTCAGTCCCACTCCAGGACACCAGTTCATCCTGAGTCTTTGGCTGCTGTCCACACACAGTCTGGGGAGTGCCCTTAACTACAGGTGCTCTCTTAATTACTCATCTTTGTCACCAAATACGTTACATCTCTTTATTTTTTTATTTATTTATTTTTTTATTATTATTTTTTTTTTTTTTGCAGAACTGGGGATTGAACTCAGGCCCTTCTACTGAGTTATCTCCCCATCTTTTGTCACCAAATAAAATCTGAATATCAGTGTAGGAATTTTTAACAGTTGGTGACCTTGTTATCCTTTTTTCTAGAGATAAAACACTATGAAAACTTTGGCCAATGTAGTCAATGTACAAAAATGCACTGGATGAAATAAAACGATATGAAGTTCTTAGTTATGCTTTACATATGAGATTTAACTTGCTTATTTAAGGGAAATACTAATGAACACATGAAAATAGTTTACTAGCTCTTAAAACTTAAAGAGACGGAGCTAATTTTTTTTTTTTTCTTCAGTAGTAGGGATTCAAACAAGGGCCTTCACAATGATGTACATCCCCAGCTTCCTGCCAGCCTGCTTGTCCATCTATCCACCCACCCACCCACCTACCCACCCACCCATGCATCCACCTACTCACCCACTAACCCACCCACTGATCCATTTTGAGCCAAGGACTGTCATTAAGTTGGCCAGGCTGGGCTCAAACTTACAATCCTCCAGCCTCTGTCTTCTGCAGTGTACCATCACATTTACAGATGTGTTAAAAACATGCGTTGCTCAATATTCATACTGTCAGTATAATTTACATTTAAAATGCTTCTTTAAAAAAAGAATTAAGAGGGCTGGCACGATAGCTCAGTGGACTAAAGTGCCTGCTGAGGCAGAGCGCAGTGGCTGGGGTTTGATCCCCAGCATGCCATGCTGGCCCCACTCAAGGGGTGCACTGAGAAGGGGATTGAGACTGGATGTGGTGGCACATGCCTATAATCCCAGCACTTGGGAGGCTGAAAACAGGAGAATCACTAGGTGTCCAATTTATACAGTGAGACCCTGTAGACCCTGTCCTAAATACAGAAAAAAAAAATTAGAAAATACAAGTATTTCCTAATGAAGTTTATATTTTAACAGTGGCAGTTAAAATATGGAAGATCAACTTAAAATTATATTTTTAATTCTTATTCTTAAAATGGTTAAATACTTGTGCATGACATTAGCTAATAATAAAGAAAAGCTGGGAACTGGGGTGTAGCCCAGTAGTAGAGGGGTTATTCAGAATACACAAGAACCTGGATTCAACCTTCAGCACCAAACCCAACAAATTTGTGTTTGCATTTCTAACACAAATGTATTGTGTATTTTAAGCTAACCTTAGGTAAGTATTTTAGATTTTAGATTTTTTTTTTTTTTACAGGCAAAAACTGCCTACTTAAATTTGCTTATTAAGATTATCTCAATAGGAGATGACAGGTCTGCCTGAACATTAAGAATAAAACCTTCCTAATGTTGGCTTCTTGATAATTAGTCACCTGAAGTTTGGCAGCTCCTCCTTTGATAAGACCACAGATAATTTCTTCTACTCTTGTGGGGTTCTTGATGCGAACTGAACTTTTCTGGAATTCTGGCATCTAAAAGGCAAAAAAAAAAAAAAAAAAAAATTACTTTTAATTATTCTTTCTCCAGGTTATTTTAATACCAAGCAGAAGGTATCTTGCTTGAGTGGACAGAAGGTTGAGGTACTACTTGAAAATCCAAGTCCCCAAATCAATCCATTCATACACGAGACAGCACATCAGTAGCTTCTACCTAGACGACAAGACACACAACCATGTTGTAGAAGCTGGAAACAGCTGTGCAAGTGTGCTTGCTTACCATCTGCGAGGCTCTGTAA
Organism: Octodon degus; assembly: GCF_000260255.1. Classification (NCBI taxonomy): domain Eukaryota; kingdom Metazoa; phylum Chordata; class Mammalia; order Rodentia; family Octodontidae; genus Octodon; species Octodon degus. The sequence goes on from NW_004524607.1 coordinate 492,696, forward strand.
GGAGCCCCACACGTGTAAAAATAAAAGTGTCCAGAAAAGGACAGTAATTTACTTCCTTAGAAAATATATTTTTTCAGGATAGACCAATAGTTTACACTTGTTACTAAAATTACAGAAAATATATAAAAATGAAAATAAAATTGCCTACTTTTTCTATTTGAAAATAAATATTTTCGCTTGTTTCCTATTAGCTTTATAAATATGCAGTTTTATTTTATTTTCATTATATATTATAAAAATGCATTTAAACTGGGTGTGGTGGCATTTACCTTCAATCCCAGCACTCTGGGAGGCTAAGGCTGGAGGATTCCCGAGTTCATGTCCAGACTGGGCAACTTCATGAGACTGTCTCACAAAGTGGTCTGGAGACATAGCTCAGTGCAAGGGCACTGGGTACAAGCTCTACTAACACCGCCCCCCTGCTCAACTGTTTAACAATCCATTAGTCAAAACAGGATCCTAGAACTGAAGAAAGAATACGTGAACTCTGTGGTAAGAGTTATTTCTTCTAAGAATCTTGCTTACAATTTCGTTTTCCAACTGTCCTTTGTGGCACATGCCTACAGTTCCAGAAGTTGGAGAAGCTGAGACAGGAGTATGGCAACCTCAAGCCCAGCCCAGGCAATTCAGCAATTTAGTTAGACCCTGTCTGAAAACAAAAATTGGGCTCAATGCAAGGCCCTGGGTTCAATCCCCAGTACCAGGCATGCATATGTGTAAAAGATTCAGTTAGTTTGTAATTGGGATATAGGCCTTGTATTTGGAGTCCCAAATACTGGGAAGGCTGAGGCAGAGCCCGAGAGCTTGAAGGAAGCCTAGGCAACATAGCAACCCCTGATCCCATAAATATTTTAACTAACATAGTTCAAAAAATAAAGTATATGATAGGATTCTAGAAGTTACAGGCAACTACTACACTATATTATAGGACTTGAGCATTTAAGAAAAAGATAATTTATGTTAATATTTAGGTTTATAAATATTTCTGAGCAGAGAGAAAATATACAATGATTCCCCATATTTTACACAGATCACTTAAAAATACTTGAAATATTTTAAAATGTAAAAAGCTGCTTTAAGATCGTTGTTCCTTTATATTGTACTATATCTTAAATTATTTATTAACTGTTCTTGCCATAAATTTTACAAGACTTATTTTGAGTTGAGATAACTACCAAAATGTATTGGCTGGCTTGGAATCAGGATGCTGCTGTGGTGTTACAGCCCCTCAGAGCTGTTCCACGACCTCACGAGAAGAATGGCTTTTTGTTTCCGCCCTGTTTTGAGCAGCATGAATCAACACAGGAGTGACAAGCAGCACAGGGCTGTCCCAGCAGGTGGATTTATATCCTTTTATTTTGGGTTTGATAGTGCCAACATTAACATATTTCATGTGTGCTGGACATAAAAATTCTCTAGACTTGTCTCTGCCGTAAGAGAATCAGACCAGGGAAGTCTCAGATCCCACGTTGTTCCCATACATGGCCCAAAGCAGAAAAGTAAGAGAAGAACAAAGTTTGCTGAAGCCTGGCAGATGGCAACGAGGTGTAAAGGAAGAGGTGCCTACATTAAGATCTCCTTTAGGAATGGGAGAGCCAGACAGACCATACACTTATGTTTTGGACCCACAGCTAAACAGCAGCAGGATCACTTGCAGTGGGTCAGCTTTCATTCAGGGAATCTATGAACTAACACCTTCAAGAGTTTCAACAGAGTAAAGGTCTCGAAAAGATTAAAGGTTATCTAAACATCGATTACTGACTGGCTGGCTCCCTGATCACAGTAGTGGGCACTGAGCCCCAGGGCTTGGCACACATGAGGCAAGTTCATCTCTTGATGACTAAAACCTGCTGTTCATTTCACCTGAACTGCAGACACCCAGGCATCCTATACTTGATTCAGTAACTGATCAATGGGTTAATGTCAGGAAACGTGTTTCCACCAGAACACTGACACTTCCTGCAGGTGTCTGATGTTCTACACAAAGTAAGATGCCTCATTCAAGCAGGCCACATGCTCCAGCTCCAGCTGACAGACAGGAAGAAACACCAGGAGCTCCAACCCTCTCATCTAGTGCCTGCTGCTCCTCCCTAACACTCCATGATGGCTTTATTAGAAGATACCTTTGTCTTTTTATAAACAGTAATACAAATTTTAGCATTACATTTATTTTGGGGCCGGGGAGATGGCTCAGTGGAGTAAGTGCTTCCCTGGCAAGCGCAAGGGCCTGAGTTCAATCCCCGGTTCCGCCAAAAAAAAAAAAAAAAAAGTATTTTTCATTGTATTATAATCAAATTGAGAACTTCTGGGACAAATCAAAATAATTTGCTATTAAAATTTTTAGGGTAATTTCTGCTACACCAATCACTCATTGTAAGATCAGTTTATTCTGCATTATCACAGGCAAAAGAGAGCCATGGGCTGGAGGCACTCAGAGTGATGTGTCAGGCAACACAAGCCTACTGGCTCCAGATAAAAGACTGTGAGGACCCAAAGCATTGGGGAGAGTAGGTAGGGTGTTGGTACCAAGTGAGATGGCCAGAGAGAAGCAGCTACTTTCTCCAGAGAATCCAATAGGGTGGAAGTCAGCAGAGGAGGGTGGATGGATGGACTGCTTATGGCAGACTGCTCCTCTCTGCTGCAACACAGCACAGTACACTGATGCACTTCTCAGAAATTGAGATATTGGGCATTTTGTGAAATATTCTAGTGTGCAAGCTAAGAAACAGCTCCAAAGCTTGTAATATGGAATACATAGAAGGGTATCACATTAGAGCGTGCTAAAGGAGAATGCTGAAAAAAGTCACATGCTTTACTCCACATCGCTCTCTCCATATCCCTCTTGGACAGAAAAAGACCACTCTGGTGGTACACAGAAAGATACTTCAGAAACAAACAAACAAACAAACAAACACAAAAGCAATTCAAATTACAAGAGCAAGTCATCTTGAATTGTCTGAAAACTTTTCAGTTTGATATTATTATGAAAAATAAGTAAGGGCCTACAAAGTTTCATCATCTGCGGTAAGGCAAAGACTCCTAAAGTTGATTTCAAAATTACAGTATATTACAACCCAATAGCACTGTTCAGATTTTTTGACATCATATCTTACAAACATTAGGACAAGACAAAATGAGTACACAGTATGGTTACAACATTTCTGAGCTCGAGGTTTTTTGATATCATAAATTCAATAATAATGTCTCAGATATTACCCTATTATTCCAATGCCTGTGATAAAATGATAACAATTTTAAAGTTGCTGTTTGTAAATAGTAACTTTAAAATGTTATATCCTATTTATCACAATGCATTGTTAATTTTTTTTATGTATTTGGTACAGGGTCTCAACTATGAAGCTCAAACCCACAGTGATCCTCCTGTTTTCAGCCTCCCCAGTGCTGGGATAACAGGCATTTGCCACCATGCCTGGTCTCAGTGGCCAGCTCAGTGTGTTGGAGATGGGGCCAGCACAGCACATTGTTAATTCTTGTGTTGATTTAAAAAAATATATATATTCAGTACAGGGTCTACAAGGTTGTTTATTTATTTATTTATTTTATTTATTTATTTTTTATTTTTAGTGGAACCAGGAATTGAACTCAGGCCCTTAAGCTTGCCAGGCAAGCACTTATTCTACTGAGCCATCTCCCCGGCCCCTACAAGGTTGTTTATCCTTAAATTAACAATAAAACAGAAAATCAACTAAGGTTTAGTACAGTTCATGACGGACAGATGGTACAATTTGTATTTCAACCAAAGAAAAAGAACTACTCATATTTTCACATATGCTTATCTAAGTAATAAGTTTTTTTCCCTCATAATTTTATTGATAAACAAATAGCAATGAGACAGTTTCAAATCAAACTGGTAGGACAGTTTCAATAATTAACACATTGCATACATTCTTCCTAGTGGTTAATTGCTGTATAAGATGCAGACATGATACCCTATTTACAAACACCATTAGAACAAGTCACTCTATTCATTAAGAGAATGTAACTATATATCTGTCCTAACCACTCTGAATACACAGATACAAAATGGACATTCATCTGTATCCTCTTTTTTTGTTAAGTTCCGTTATTTGAATATTATAGGTATGTAAACTCAGCAAAATATTCTAAAAGAGTCCAGTAGCCCATAATAGTATTGGGTCTTCTGCTTCACTGGTAATGTCAGAAATTGTTGACCTGAGTCCCCTACAGCTCAACATAACAGCATGGTTTTACTTCTTATATTTCATTTTTATACTTTTCTGCTGGATGGTTAAGACCAAGGTAAAGCAGGACCTATGCAACAAGAGTTGTAGCTTTTGGGTCTGATAAGGTCAGTGAAATCCCCTCAGGATTTATCCTGAGATCCTGTACCTCAGATTGTAGAACCTTTGTCAGTGTCAGCCATGTGGATGAGTCACAGCCACTGGTAATAAGTTTTTAATTACCTTAATATTATCCTCTATTTTTCTGGCAATGGCCTACATAAAACTTAGCTTAAATAACTCAAGAATCTCTGAGATAACGCTTAAGGAAATATAATTTATTTCCATTGTTTATATTTGCAACTATTAGACTGCAATTCTGCACTGGCACAAAGGAGTTAGCACTACAATATTTATGTAACTATGTACGTACAAAGTACAAGTTTATCTGAGTGTGGTGGGGCACAGCTGGGATCTGGGAGAGTAAGGCAGGAAGATTTCTGTGAGTTCCAGGCCAGCCTGGTCTACATAGAAAGACTCTGTCTTTAAAAAAAAAAAAAGTATAGGTTTAAAGCCATCTACTCAGCCTGGTACATTTACCCACACTAATAGATGATTCTGTAGTTTATTTGAAAGACTATGGAGTATCACTTTTTTGTGTTTTGAGTCAGTCCTGCTGTGCAGTCCAGGCTACCCTAAAGTTACAATGCAGCCACTCCTTCTACCTCATCCCCCAGAGTACTGCGATCACTTACAGGTGTGTGCTCTGGTTCAAATTTTTAATAGCCATTTCCTCTGCCTGCCACAGATCTGGTCTGTCTGCACTTTAAGGAAGAGAAGGTCAAATTCATTAACCCATCCTTCAGCTTAATCAGTAAGTGTAAGACAAGTGCACTACCAGCTCTGGAGAAGAATCCACAAGACATGCATCTTTTGCTCAAGGTGCCCATTCTCTAACACAGATTATAATGTAGGAACCTATGGAATTAACACACTTCCCAGAAGTCCAGGTGAAATATAAGAAAAGCAGAGGACAAGGAGAGCACTTGTCTCAAGGCCAAAGGAGGAGGACTCAACTACAGAACTGTGGAAGAGCAACAAGACTTGGATATGCTCAGGTTAAACAGGAATCTAAATACATAATCTAGTGAAAAAAAAAAAAAAGAGTCTCTGTTTGAAACTTAGCTGTATCCAAGAAGAGGCTGCGTGATACGTCTAGAGGGAGAGATTTGGAGCCAGCTCACACACAGAATTAACACCCCCAGGAGTTCTAAATGTAAAGGGTCTATTAACATTTTTAGAAAGAAAACAACAAACCTAAAGTAAAAATTGTATAAATGAATGCAAATAATAGGAAAAAAAAAAGACAAATAAGACCCCACAATCTTTTGGCTTGTTTTCCTTCAGCAGTCTGAGTCATTGTGGCTGAATATACTGGTACTTGCTTCTAAAAGATGCACAAGCTGGAGGCAGCCAGGCCCCAAGGAATGATACACAACAGAAAGGCTACCATTAAAGTAACTTTTTTTTATGAAGGGGAATTTCTACATCACATATGTTCATTTTAAAAAATCAATTGAAAGAAGAAAATAATTTCTAGATGATTCAGTTCTACATGTAAAGATATGGCTTATCCCAATGAATCAAATGACAGTCATGCAACACATGCAAAGATCGAATCTGTTTTTAGGTTGGACCATAAAAGCTTAGCAATACTGATACTGGACACAGAAAAAAAGAAAGAAAAAGAGATGACTTCCATACACTTTAGCCTAATAACTAAACTAATGACTTAGGTCCTGCCCTAAGTCAACTTTCACCTTCATTTGCACACTGGCTGAGGAAAGGTAAGTTGAGATGTATTAAGTATGCCCAAGCTACCTATTTGCTAAGTCATGTAATTTACAGGCAGAAAAAAGTGGGACAGAAAGAGAATAAAATTTTAAAAAAGGGACAGCAACAAAAAGAATCAAAGGAAAGTGTAAACAAGAGATGACAGAGCAGTTTTCTTTAAAACAGGGTTCTAGGGTGACCCCAGGTGCTGGTTCGACTGGATAGGAGAAGTTCTAGATGGAAGCACACGGGTTCACCACAGGTGACACACAGGTCTGCATACCTCAAGCACCGTCAGAAAAGACTCTGAAGGTTTTCATCATATAAATGTTGAGGAGTCTGGGGATACAGATCTGTGCACAGCGCTTGCCTGGCAAGTGCAAGGTCCTCAGTTTGAGTCCCCGTACCAAAAAGTTGAGATCTGAACATCACACAAATGTGTGTATCAAAACATTATATGGTATCCCCTCAGTATGTACAATTTCCATGTATCAGTTGAAAAAACAAAAAAAAAGAACTTTAGGAATATAGAAAACTGATATACCCCCCAATAGGAATAATCATGCTACTCATGTGGCCAAAACGCTAATAATCTAGAAAATTATTATTCATTGATTGATGTTAGGAACTTTACACCCTTGTATCTGAGCAAGAATAGGAACTCAGGATGTCCCACTACGTCTCAGTGAGATCACTGTGCTTAGCCAAGGGTCTCACCACCACTAATATGAGTTGGGACTGAAGGCCAGTTCTGATTCCAACACCTATGTCTTTCCTACCCATCCTGCTATCACTTGCTGTCTATGAAATCCATTCTGAAAAAAAAAAGGGAAAAAAAGAAAAAGAAATCCATTTTGCAAGAGCTAGTTTTAAAAATGTCAATACATGCCATTTTTTAAAATACCTGACATTTTAATTAGAGATCTAAGATAAAATACTTTACCCCACATGTTCTGTGTTGTGGCTGGGCAAAGAAACTTGAGCATAAAAATGATATAATCATTTACATACTGAGCAGCATGATCAGCATGTATTCTATCTTGAGCAAAAACATTCCAGAGAATGGGCACAGCAGTACATTCCTGCTATTTCAGCTACTTGGAGAGTGAGGTGAGAAGATGGCAATTTTGAGGCTAGCGTGGACAACTTAGTAAGATCTGTCTCAAAAACAAACAAACAAACAAACAAACAGTAGGCTGGGAATGAAGTTTAGTGAATCACTTGCATGATTCTGCCTTGCATGCACAAGGCTCTGGATTCAACTGTCAGTACAGCCAACAAAACAAAACACAATGAAAAACCTAAAACTCTTTCAACGATAACCTGAAACTGAATATATCAAATCTTTAGCCTAGCACAGTGATCGATATCTATAATCCCAGTACTCAGGAGGCTGTGGCATAAGGGTCAAAATTTTAAGTCCCACCCAGGCAATTTAATGAGACGTCTCAAAATAAAAATAAAAGGACAGGGGATGTAGCTCACTAGTGCAGTACCTCTGGGTTCAATCCCCAGTAGTACAGGGGGGTGGGACAAAAGCATCTGAGACTCTACTGTGTCTCAAGCATTGTGAAGAAAGGTATGTTTAAAGTTTCAGTCCCATAATTATCTGGTTAGAAATAAAAAAGTGGTGAAGTTTCACCTTTAATAAATGGAACTGGAAATAAATACCCACCATTTTCACATACACAGCAGACTCCTGATTAGTCATTTCTTGGTTATCCAATCTTCTGGATTTTCCCAGGTGATATCACACCAAAAGAGAGAAAGAAAGGCATACATGACATTCATAAAATTCAGGCTCTATTTATGTATGCTAATGACATACTAAGGTGATATTTTTGCTATGATTTAAGCACTAAGGTATTGCAGGTATCTTCCAAGCTCAGCAAAGGATTTATTCTATGAAGCAGTTTTAGATTGAAAGTATTGTATGAAGAGTTTGAAGCTCTTCTGTAAGAACTTATAAGATACAGGAAGATCTGAATAGTTAACTTGAACAAAGCAAAATTATTAAAGCTTATAGCTTGCTCACTTACTCGTTCTTGCTTGATACTTCGCCTCTACAAGGGGTCTAGGTTTCTCAAAAGGCACTATTTAGATAGCAGCATTTTATTAGCTTGAAAATGAAGAATGTGAAAAATTCTACTGGTGATATTTATAAAACCACCACACAATTTGGGAAATCCTTGAAAAGCCTAAAGATTCAAGCAGGCAAGAATTGTATTTTAAAATCTGGAAATATAACATCTTTTTCTTATATACAGCCAAATAAAAATAGCACAATTCCCTCCCTACCCCCATGTGTGGCTTTTTCTGGAGCATTCATTTTTAGTTTAAAGAAAAATAATTTATTTGAAATTATTACTTAAAACCAAAGAATGAGGAGTGTGTGTGTGTGTGTTCTCATATTTTCAATCCCAGCACTTAGGCTGTAGAGGCAGGACTTTTTTAAGATCAGCCTGGGCAATTTAGCAAGATCTTGTCTGGAAAACAGCATACAAACAAACAAACAAACAAGTGAGTGATTATAAACACGGTAACAGGTTGGACACGGTGGTACACACCTGTAATCCCAGCTACTCAGGACATTTAAGCAGGAGGATACCAAGTGTGAGGGCACCTGGGCATTTTAGCAAGACTGTTTCTAAATAAAAAGAGCTGAGGATGTAGTTCAGTGACAGAATATACTACTTGGCACGTGTCAGATCTTGGGTTTAGTCCCCAGTACTGACAAAAACAAAACACTGATAAAGCATCACTTTTAGCAATTGATGGAGACTATGCAAATGTCAACTGAAGAGCTTTCATTTTTTCCAATCCTCACTGGCAACTGGATCAGAATTTATTCTTATTCAAAGATAATCACATATGAAATAACTGCAGGCCTACAGAAATCGCCTCAAGTCTGTACCATTACGCAAGTGTAAAGGCCAAGCCATCGGCGCCAGCGTTCTGGCACCATCTGAAGAAAGGCACTGGAAATGAGGGCAGGGTATTTTTAACCAGCAGGCATGTAAGCCTATGCCTGGTGCATATAAAGCTCTGGCTGTACCACAGTCATCTGTTGCAGATGCTCCAAGAGAAGAGCTGCTGGAAAAAACACATCAGGTGTAGAAGATGTGTTCAAAAATAGAAAAGGACTACCCTTGAACTATGAACTCTCAGCAAGGAAGTCTGGACCTGATAGGAATGGAAGTGGCAAAACTAGAAATACTCTGTGTGCTTTTGGTAGTGGTTAAGGTCCCTACGGTAACAGTGTTCATTACAAGGAATGTGTAGAAGGCTATACACGGAGTATAAGGTAAGCATCCCACTGAAATAGCATAAACTTAAGTGGAATTTAGTTGGGATATGTCAGATTCTGAGATAAGAGTATATAAATTGATTAATGAACAATGTTTGCATAAAAATTTACTCTCTTTAAGTCTTTATTTAATTTACTCTCTTTTAAGTCTTAAAGTATTTAAATGCAGACTGAATAATTTTAAAGTGCTATTTGACAGGCTAGGTGTGGTGGCACACGCCTGTAATTCCAGCACTTGAGAGGCTGAGGCAAGTGGATCACTGTGAATTTGAGGCCAGCTTGAACTACACAGCCAGTCCCTATCTAAAAGAAAAAAAAAGTGCTACTTGACAGTCATGGGAAAGTGAAGATGAAATTTGTTAATACAGCTTTAAAAGTTGCAGCTGTCCTGATTTGTTTCAAACACTGAGAGGTACTGAAATTTTGAGTGGTAAACAATTACATAAGAAAAGGCTGGCCTCACAGTGATATGGAAAGAGTCTCAGCAACCGTGCTAAACACATGATAAATCAAGTTTTATAGCACTTTTCCAGCTACTAATACTATTTGTCTTAAGCTTGCGTTTTAAAAATTGCCACTTTCAAGTGTGATTGGCACAAGGAAAATCCCAACTATAAATTTGTTTTTTCTGTAGGGTTATAATAAATTTCCTGGAATATTTAATTAATTCTCCCTAAATGTATTTTTCATTCAGCCATGGGAGAAAAACCCCCCAAAAACTGGAAAGTGAAACTATTTCGATACAGGCATAAAGCAAAAATGAAACTGAAGGGTGGGGGAGGGTAGGATGCAGAAGGAAAGAGAAAAAACCCTGCAAGGCTGGTTATTTAACAATGGACAATTTACAACCCTGTTCTCAAATGGTAAAACAATTCAGTCAGACTTTTATGGATACTCGTGAAAACAAACACCTTCAGAGCTCAGAGTATATTCACTGCCCTCCCAATCTCACTGCCTCAGCCTGGCAGCATAACAGGGATGAGTGAACTAAGGTGTGTGGACAGTAACCAGCAGCGACACCTGAGGCTCCGAGTTCTCCTGTCTTTCACTTTGTCCAACAGCAGCCAGGTGGCCAGAAACATCTAGCAATGCAGGGCTTAGATACAAGCTCTCAGTAAAAACAATTAACTGCTTAAAAAGAAATGGTCGGCAGCAGATCTATTTGTCTGATTTAAAGAAAATGAAATACATTTAAATGCAATATAGCAATAATGTTGAATCTTTACGATACTGCTTTTTTTTTTTTTTTCTGTCAGTGCTGGGGCTCGAACTCAGGGCCTAGTGCACAGTAGCACGTGCTCTGCCACTGAACTACACCTAAACCTTGCATGTTTGAATTTTAATTTTCAATATACCTGTTGTTATGTAAGCACTTCAACTTTTATCAATTCATAAAACGTAATAGTATAAACCCATTCTATATTATCTGGAGTAAGACTCACAGGCACAAAATAACATTAATTTTTATTATCAGCCCTAACAGATTGTTTCTTTCCTAGTGACACAAAACATGGAGCTTTCAGCAAAACTGAATCATACAGCAACTGAATAAAAAACAAAATTAGAACTTAAAAAAGAGTGTTTTCCCCAGTTTGGAAAGAAGCTTTTGGAAGGATTTTGCTTTTGCCTAACTTCTACATGTCAAACAAGAAACTTTTTAAATTACAATACGTAAAATGTAATTGCTAAGCCGAAGACACCTGAATCTTTTAGACATTCCTATCTTTGCAAACTACAAAGAAGTTAGACACTACGCTAGACCATTCCCATTTTATCCTCTAATTTGTATTTTACACTGCCCCAACCTTTAGTAAGATAAAGAATCCAGTAAGAATGACAGAAACACAGGAACAGTACACACTTACCCTGAAGGTAACTGGACAAGCTACACCAGCAAAAGAAAATTCTTCCTGTTTGAGAAGCACTAATATAGTCCAAGGTACACCAGGGGGCGGTTCCAGAAGCCTTGCTAAGCCCTATGCAAACACGGCCCTGTGGCAAGGCACACTGCTCATGCGTCACTGTGCTCCAGAGACAGCCTGGCTAGCTGGGAGCCTACAGAGCACATCAAGTGAGAAGGCTCCATAGGCTTTCATGAGGAGGTAAATTCTTGCCATCAGAACACAAGCAACGAAGTCAGCAGAAGTGAGGAGGAGCCTCTACACCAGCGTCCCAACACTGCTGCCTGTGCACTTTGGCAGGGTGCCTCTCTCCTTTTTTCTTTCTGTCTCTCTGAGATGGGGTTTCACTATACAGTTCAGATTGGCCTTGAACTCACTCTGTAGCTCAGGCTAGCCTTGGACTTGCAAAAATCTTCCTGCCACAGGTGAACACCATCACGCCAGGCCAGCTGGCAGGGTACTTCTGATAGCGCACATTTCTGTGTAAGTACTGTATTTTAATACAAGGGGAAAAGACCAGGTTTGGCTGCTGTTGCTGGGGAAGGATGACCCACTAGGCTATGCGAAAGACACTACATCGTTGAGAGCTGCTGCTCATTAGGGCACAGTCCCAGTTCTGGAAAATAAAAGTTCTGAAGGTGGGTGGGTGGGTAGGGCTGATGGTTGCACAGCACTGCAAATTACTTGATGCCCTCTACCTGTATGCTTACAGTTAAAACAGTACCTTTGACCTTATGTCTACTTTACTTAAAACTAAAAATAAAAGATTAACTTATTCAAGCCCCATGAATAAAGACCCGATGCATGGAACTATGATCAACAGAACATTAGTAGTGTATCATAGTGCATTGGGATTTAAAGTGATTTTTACATTTTCTTCATACTTCTCTATTTTGTGAATGTTAGTAAGACTATACCATAAAATACAAAAACCAATAGGGCCGGTTGGTGTAGGCCTTTATTCCTAGCTATTAGTGAGGATGAGGCACAGACTGTTAATTCCAAGCCTGCCTGGGCAATTTAGTAAGACCCTACATCAAAATAGTAAAAAGGGGTGGGGACATAATTTATGCAATGGAAATAAGGTACCATATGCAGATTTAATTGCAAAGATATACACTATAGATGTTGTATAATATGGTACGCTGCAAATAACCTAAATGCCAATACTTAAATACTTAATACTTAATTTAGGAGAGGTAGGGGCTCAGTGATAGAGGGTTTGCCTAGCATGCCTAAGGTCCCAGTTTTGATCCCACACTATAAATTGTACCACAAACAAAACCAACGTGAGAGGCAAATTGATAGTATACATTAAAAAAAACAGAGAACTGTTTAAAATTATTGCTGTAAATAATTTCAACTCATACAACTCTAAGTGTCTGACATTCTTTGTCCCAAATAATATTTGTAACATCCCTGGAAGGCATATGTTTTAATCTGCATTTTACAGTGAGTCCATGAAGGTTTCTAGCTGGCAGCAATGAATTCATATACAGATCCTTCTGACTCCACACTGTGCCTGTGGATTAGTAGACATTACTAGCTAGTTTGACAGTCACTGAGAGGTCCAGTCCCCTGCAGACATGCACCACTGGGGCACTTACAGGGAGAGTCCGACTGGGGGAGGAGAGATCCCTGTGTAAGAACAGGAAGGCAGGCTCCAAATGATAGGAACAGTGACAGGATTAAAGGGTCAGTTTTATAAAATAAAATAAACTTTTTTGGGAAATAAGATGGTCTGTTAAAATTTTTAAGAGCAGTAACACTAATCTGTCCATAATCAGAAAAGTTCAAAAGCCAGGCAAACAAAACAGAAGAGAATGAAAGAAAAAAAGGTAGTAAACCCCATATGAACAGAAGTATCTGAAACAGAACTGAGACAATGAGGATTCTGCCAGCTTGCTCTGCTGTCTAGCAGCACATCTGATGGAAGAGAAGGTCACTGGCAAGTGTCACGAGGCTGGTCTGCCTGTGGCACCAGTGTCTATGGGTGGTGGCTTCAGCCTTATTGGTGTTCCCTGCCCTGCTAGTCTCATGCCAAGGAGAACAAAGACAGGGAAACAATATCCTTCTAATCCAGTCACTGTGTGCATGCTGTAGGCCTGGGCCCCTTGAGGAATTTAAATTGATGAAGCACTTTACATTTACTGGCACTTTACACTGTCTGTCCAAGCCCTAGGAGCATCCAACGGCCCCTTTACAGACATTCTAATGTAATCAGTAGAAGCTTAAAAGAAAACAGCATATATCCCCCTTTCATATATAAGGAGTTTGAAAAATAGAGAAGTTGAATCACATTAGGTGGCTTGTATACAAAAGCTGTGACACATTTTGAATAGTTTTTCTTGCTGTATTATGCTATCTTAACACAGTAAGATACATGTTAACACAGTGAGTAGGTTGAGGGAGTGTACAGAGAAAAAGACAGGAGAAGTCACACAAATAAGTGCTTTAGCAGCAGGACAGATTTGCACCTCTCTATACAACCACTGGTCTTTGTCACCCTGTAGTTTCTTTACTTTTTCTCATAGAAATAGAAATCACTCCTATCACATCTAATGGGAAGCTCTCTATCATAAATCCATATGCCAAAGGGTAGAGATTTTCTTTCTTTCTTTCTTTCTTTCTTTCTTTCTTTCTTTTTTTTTTTTGTATTTTAGAGAAGGGTCTACAGGGTGTTCAGGATCTCACTACTACATCAAACTCGTCTGTTTATAACTTCCCAAGAACTGGGATTACAGGCATGTGCCAGCATAGGCCCGGGGATCCCCCGGCCCCTGCTTGCAGGTGCTTTAATTCGCTGAGCTATTTGGCCAGCCCGAGAATTTCTTACATAAAACTCAAAACTGCAAGACTGACTCTGCAACTGGATGTCTTTGTCTTTTAAAGCTCAATGGTTATATTTTATCAATGAAGAAAGGGATATCCATTTGTACCTCTGAGTAACAAGCTATGTTTTTTTTTTAGATATTATCTATTATTCATTCTACTTTAAATGTTAAAAATTATTCACTTCAGATTTTGCCATTAAGACATTTCTCTGAAAAAGCCAGGTATAGTGGCACTCAATTATAATCCCAGCACTTTGGAAGTCTGAGGCAGGAGGAGTACAAACTCCAACTCAGTTGGGGAACTGAGCAACTTAAACTCTACCTTACATAAAAAAGGCTGAGGACGTAGCTCAATCCAAAGGTCCTAGGTTCAATCCCCCAATAAAATACACCCACCCACCCCCACACATTTCTCTAACAGAGCCCACTATTATGGAATATACCTGTAATCCCAGCTACTTGGGAGGCCGAGGCAAGTAGGGGAATTCCAGGCCACACTAGGCTACATAATGAGATTCTGTTAAAACAAAACAAAACTAAAAATAGTTAATCAGAAATTCCAGAGTGGGAGTTTATCAGGAAATCAAATCTATCCATTTAAGCAATAATGGCTTTATTAATATGTCTTTAATATTGGAATAGGGAAGTAAAGGAAATAAAGATTGACATGACTAACAGCTGAACTCAAATCATATACTCCCACATGAAGCCTGAAGTGAGTATAATTATTTCTCAATAATTCAGTCTAATTAAATACTAACTCTTAATTGGGTTACCACAATCCAATTATCATTCCAACAAAGACTGTTTTTTTTAAACTTTAAATTCAACACTCTATGAAAACTATTTCACACAACAAAATGAAGTCTTATAAGGAAGGCAATTCAGTGGAAGATGAGATTCAATATTGTCTGTTGTCTGTAAAGACTCCTGAAAAACTTGCTTCTGCTAATTGCTCCATAGTGTGAACAGAAAGATGATTGTTTAAACATGCAATACCTCTGCCTACGGATTTGACTTCAAACTTCCCTGAAGGAAAACAACAGTGAGTTGATTTCAATCCTATGACTGTACAAAACAGAACTTAAGCAAGGTTATTACAAACGCAGTGCCTCAGTTCACAAATTTGATTCTATGATTCTGTCTGCAAATTAAGCTGGACTAGAACTAAATCAAATTCAATGGTTTGAATCAGTGTTGGCCTTATGGGGAAATTTGATTCAGTACTCATTAAGCTCCATTTGCAACCAGAACGCTGAAGTTGAGTTTTGAACAAAAAGTAACACTGTGTTTACATGAACATGTTCTTAATGGCATGTAAGACTAATTTTGTCATCAAGGTGCATAAAAACCATGGATCTGGCTAACTCATGATTACTCTTTAGAATATTTCTATTGATGAATTATTAATTTTAATTTTGAGTTTCATTATGTTAAACAATGAGAGCTTATCAGAAAAAAAATCACAAAAATAAAGTATTGAGTTTTAAATTTTTTAAAAAAATTTATGTATTTGGTACAGGGTCTCACTATACAGCGTAGACTTGTAATGATCCTCCTGTTTCAGCCTCCCCAGTGCTGGGATTACAGGCATGTGTCACCACGCTCAGTCCAAATCTGGGTCCTTTTGCTTGTGTAGGCAAGTGCTTAGACCACTGAGCTATCTCAATGGCCCTAATATTTTTTGAGTATCAAGAAGCATCAAAATTTTCAACATTGGTTGTTTTTTGGTTTAAGTCTAAAAAAAAAAAAACAACATAAACAAATTCTTAATGAACTACACTGAAAATACCAATAGCACTTTACAAAAAAAAAAAAACAAACCAAAAAAACCTTTACTGCAATTATCATGCCTTAGGGTGGTCTAGACATGACGACAGCCTGTTCCCCACGCACACATATCGCTTACACTGACAGCGCATGTCTTCTGCCTTCCTGGCTTTTTTGTAGGACATACTTGTCATCTCAGTTGCCCTGATATTTTGTCAGGAGGTTCTTATTATGTAGTATGTAGTTAACAGGAATGTAAGATATCAATAAAATAAAGTATCAAATTCTTAGTATGTTTTGTGTGTTTAAAAGAAACATTAACAATTTCATATCAGCTGTGGATTTCCTTACAAAACCCTACAGATAACTTTAGAAGTAAATTCCTGTATGAACTACAATAAAAATACCAATGGAACTCTACCACAAAAATAATCTTTGCATTAACCATCACATCAACGCAGTCTTCACACAGGACAACTGCATGTTTCATGCATGCGTCTCAACACTGCCAAAACCTGTACTTTCCTTTTCTTTCCTATGTGGCAGTCTTGTCACCTCTCCTCTCTTCCTGGTTTTGTCAAGTGCTTCCTACTATATTGTACAACATGCACTTAGCAGGGAAAGAGAGGAACAAAATAAATTATCAAATATGTAATGAGTCCTTAGAATAAACATCAACATTTTCACATCAGCGGCTTACTTGCTTATAAAATCTAAAAGATAACATCAAAAATAAAATCCTATGAGCTACAATATAAACAAAAGCCTCCACAGAAATAAGCTTTGCTTCAACTGTCACACTCAAGGTAGTCTCCATTGATGACAACTGCACATTCCATGCACATGTCTCACACTGAGAGCATGTATGTTTTGTTTTCCTGTACATTCTTGTAGGGCACGGCTGACGCCTTTCTTGTTTTCCTGTTGTAGTAAGTCTTTGTGATGCTGCACCTGTCTATTCATGTCAGCTCACCAGGGTGCTCCACAATACTTTTGCATAATTTCTTGGGCAGAAACCTTGTTTTCCCTCTTTTCTAAATGATCTCTTATGAGTTCCAGTCTCAAGCTTCTATGAAAAAATTTCTATCATATTCTGTACTTGTTATTTTCTTTGTGAGCTATCAAAGTATGCCACACATGCTCGTGAGGCTGTGTGGGGGGGGAAGGAACGTCTCCCTAGAAGAGAGCTCTTCCAGCTCTCCTTTTCAGTGCTCTGTGTTCTAGTATTTCAAGGCACTCAGCACTAAAATTATTATTTCCATTTTATTACAGCCGAATCTGTGCTTAAAACGCAACAAGATGAAAAGCTGTTTCTGTTTTGGTCTCTTCCACATCACATAGTCGTATTCCATTTACTGTAAAGAAACTGTACTGGTTTGGTTTGCTGCTTTGCTATAGGTTATATTAAATGCAATGATATAGTTATTTTTTATTTTACTTTCAAAATTTTTATTTTTAAAGAGAATATAACAAAAGAAAAAACAAGAACAAAGACAAAAACAAAGCAACAAGAGACAATAAAAATGAAACAGAATTTCAAAATGAGTTTTTATTTCCTTATCAGAGCACTGTGTCTGGTCCACCTACAGAGAGTACAAAAGGGCGAACATGCTATCCTCCCTTTTTGCTGTGCCAGGAAACACTAACAAGGACCAACAGGAATGCAGAGGCACGGGACAGCCTGTGCCTAGCACATACAAGGTCCTGGATTGAATTTCCAGCACCACAAAAACCTAAAAAATAATCTACTATGCTACACAGAAAGAATTTATTTATTTGGAGAACCGGGGATTGAACTCAGACCTTTGCGCTTGTCAAGGAAGTGCTTATTCTACTGAGCCATCTCCCCGGACCTGGAAAGAATTATCTTGAGATTCAAATCCATAAATTAAATATCAGTAGCTATACAAAGCTAATATATATAAATATATATAAACAAAGAACTGAAAAAAACTACTAACTAAGGGCCGGGCAGATGGCTCAGTGGAATAAGCGCTTCCCTGGCAAGCGCAAGGGCCTGAGTTCAATCCCCGGTTCCACAAAAAACAAACAAACAAACAAACAAAAGCTACTAACTAGTAGCAAATTATCTGAAATCATATGATAAAACAGTGAGTGAATTTAAACAGTTTATAAATTGAAGAAATCACAAAACATAGCTATCACAAAATTTCCATGAAGCTGGCCATGGTACATGCTTATAATCCTAGTAGAAGGATGGTGAGTTTGAGGCCAGCCTGGGCTACAAAAAATTTTACAATTCCATAAATATTAATAAAGCCAGTTGGTGTGGTATGTCCTTAGTCCCAGCTAGTCAGGAGGCTGAGGCAGGAAGACTGCTTAGCCTAGGAGACTGAGGCCAGCTTCAGGAACACTTGAAATACAGTACACATAAGTGGATAAATGAATACAATGTCATAAACTATCGTGCTTATTTTTTTGTGGTGTTGGGGATCAAACCCAAAGCATCTGCCAGGCAGGCACTCTATCAATGAGAAGCATCACCAACTTTCTCCAAGAACTTACTATGCACTTAGGAAAGTTATAATGGTACATATTATCCAACAATGAGATGTGTGTTCATAAGACTAGAACCTTTAATATGTTTAGCAGAGAATGACCCTTGAAAATCTTTATGGTCAGGTTTTACACTGTACAACCTTACACTTTTTTTTTTTTTTTTAGTTCTGGGGATGGAACTGGGGCCATGCACTGCACCACATGGCTGACACTTTAACTTTTCATTCTGAGGT
This sequence comes from Octodon degus, assembly GCF_000260255.1. Classification (NCBI taxonomy): domain Eukaryota; kingdom Metazoa; phylum Chordata; class Mammalia; order Rodentia; family Octodontidae; genus Octodon; species Octodon degus. The sequence goes on from NW_004524607.1 coordinate 511,296, forward strand.
AGGGTCTCACCAAATTGCCCAGGCTGATCTGAAACTCAAGATCCTTCTGTCTTAGGTTTTCTGAACAGCTGGGATTACATGTATGCACTGCCACAGCTGGGTTCAGACTATAATTGTTACCTTAATAATTAAGGTTCCCCTAACGATGAATCATGAGATTAGACATCCATGCGTGGACTAGCACAGTTGATTTTCCGACTGCTACAGTGAGTCACATGAATGTTTTGAGTTATAAGATGGGCTTGAAAATAAGTCAAACATGAAGAAGTCTAATGCTTGGTAATAACCAATGTTTCTCACATAATTTTACTGAAATTAAAAATAAAATAATTATATGTGTCATGCCCCCAAGGAGGCATGTCCAGTGACTAAAACTGGCATGCAGGGACTGGGCCCTGATTTCTAGGCATGTTAGGCACTCATGATAAATACTCTTGCTCAAAATTTGGCATGCTAGTCATAGTCCCAGGCTGGTCCTGAACTTGCTATCCTTCTGTCTCAGCCTCCCAAACAGCTGAGACTATAGCTGTGCACCACTACACCCAGGAAGATCATACCCACCCCCCTGCCCTTTTTTTTTGAGACAGGGTCTCACCATGTAGCCCAGGCTGGGCTTGAACTGTTGACTTTCCTCCTGACTCAGCCTGGGATTACAAGAATGCACTACCACACCTAGTGGAATATATTTTAATATTTTAAAGGAGACAAGGGGAAGAAACTATTTAGGAGAATCATTTGCATTCTAGGTAACTGGCAATTGGGTAACCTAGGTAACCTAGAATTTTAAGTGTTTTAGGCAGGTGTGGTGGTACGCCCTATAATCCCAGCATTTTGGAAGGCTGAGTCAGGAGGATTGCCAAGTTCAAGTCTGGCCTGAGTGTGATGATGGTTTAAAGATAAATCATTATAATGTGGCACAGTGTGATTTAAACCAAGGATTTAATAGCTACTAAGCAACCTCACTCCCTAACAAGATTGTTTAGTGTTGGAATCACAGGTTATATCATGTTCAAGATACTATGTATCAGCCCAAATAAACTACAACGCTTAGGAGAATATCCAGAACATAGAACACTCATGCAGCACTTGACTTCCCTATCCTATGTGACAAACACCACACACACACACAGACACAGACACACATACACAGACACACACAAGTCCCTGGGTCCAAAGGGGATTGGTTCTACAATCCCCACAAATACTCAAATCTCAAGATGCTTAAGACTCTATATAAAATGGCAGTGTTGACATCTAAAATATGTACACCATCCCACACACCTTAAATCACTTCTGATGCAGAAAGGGTTTTTTTGAGGTACCGGGGATCGAACTTGGGACCTTGTACTTACCAGGCAGGCATTTAAGCCACTGAGCTATATACCCTGCCCTCAAAGTACTTCTAGATTACTTACAATACCTCTTTTTAAGAATTGTGTCTTTTTGAAACAGGTTCTCACTGTATAGTTCAGGCTGGCATTGAACTCATGGCGATTGACCTATCTCAGCCTCTAGAATTCTGGGATTAAAAACGATGCTACCATGCCTAGCTACCTATTATACCTCTTACAATATAGATGCTAAACAACTATTACACTACGCTGCTTAGGGCACGACAACAGTAAAAAGAAGAATACATGTTCAGTAAAAGGTAATGTTTTACAATCCATGGTTGACTCTGAGGATGCAGAATCCAGGGATGTGGAACCCTTGGATGCAGAGAGCTAGCCCATATAGCTGTGCACAAAAAAGTATCTAACTTGGAAAGAGAAAAATCTGGGGGGCTGGCAAGATAGCTCAGCGGACTGCAGCGCCTGCTTAGGCAAGCTTAGGCAAGCGCAGGGACCGCAGTTTGATCCTCGGCACCACATGTTGCACCAGTCCCACCCCCAAGGTGGGCTGAGCTGGCCAGAGTCCAGGTGTAGTGGCACATGCCTGTAATCCTAGCACTGGAGAGGCTGAAAGCAGGAGAATCACTATGAGTCTGAGTTGCATAGTGAGACCCTGTAACAGCCAAATACATTAAAAAAAAAAAAAAAAAGAAAAGAAAAAGAAAAAAGAAAGAGATAAACATTTTAATTATCAAGCAGCTGGGGAAACAGCTCAGTGGTAAAGCACTTGCCCAGCATATATAAGGCTCTAAATTTAATCCTCAGCATCATCAAAAGACAAAAACAAAACACCCCAGAGTAACACATTTACAACTACATACAAAAAATTACCTCCAAAGGAGTAATTTTACCCAACGCTTTACTCAAAAGCTTCAAAAGCAGCCCAAAACATCAGGCTAAATGCTGATCCTGCTACTTACTAGCTAGTGCCTAAACAGGTTAGGAGAAAATTGTAACGACTAAGCTAGACGGGGGTGAGGGTTAAACATGCAGAACATATTTGCTCTTAAGCAGAGACTCTCAGACTCAACCACATGGGATGTTTGTACCTCTTTTCTAGTTCTAGTTCCAGTGTAGTCTCTTTTCCCTCAGCTTAGTGACACCAGTGAGTTTTTATTTTGCAACATTTCATCCTGTTATGCTGTAGCCCACAATGACTTTATTTTGCTCACAGAACTGGCTTTTATTTGGGAAGAAGCATTTTACTGTGCTGTCACAGGCTGTTTTCCAACTGTAGGCTCAAGCCTGCTACCCCGGCCCTGCAAGTCTTAGGTTATGGTCTTCTTAATCCTGTCCCCAACCTAAATTTCAAATGATAGGACACTTGAGGTGAGATAAACATGTGGGTTGTGATGAGACCAAATGTGGAGGACAAGACACGACAGGGACAGGAAGGATCTTGCCAAATAAAGTAAGCAACATGTCAACTGTAAGCAGTTGTGTAACCTAGGAACACCTTGAGAATGAGGAATATAAACAGCATACAAAAAAACTGACGAGCAGCAGTAAGTCTATCATGAATGAAGGTGGGCATCCTTGATTTATTTATTTATTTTTTGGGGGAGAAGGGTCTACAGGGTGTTCAGCATCTCACTACTAGATCAGACTCATAGTGATCCCCCTATTTATAGCCTCCCAAGAGCTGGGATTACAGGCGTTCACCACCATGCCCAGTCTCAATTGCTGCCTCTGTACGCCCCGGGGGCGGGGCCAGCACTGCAGGCCAGAGGATCGAAAACCCGGGCCCTACACCTGCTTGCAGGTGCTTTAATCTGCTGAGGTATTTGGCTGACCCTTATATTTTCACATTATATAGTTTAATAGTTTAAACGACCCTGAGAGGTAACATGTCCCAGCATTCTGGGAGGCTGAGGCAGGAGGATGACAAGTTTGAGCCCACCCCTAGCAACTTAGTGACTCAGTGGGGACCTGTCACAAACAAATGAACAAATAAGCAAACAAAAAAACAGAGTACAACACAAAGATTATTTTGACAAGTAGCACTGTGCTGCAGAGAAGCCTGCCACCTACTGACCAAACAATGAAGTTGCTTAAATTTCATTGACAGCTATTGTCATCAGAGGAAAAAAATCTCAGGTAAAGTTTATGACACTGCATTTCAAATGAATGGACTAAAAATTAAAAAAAATCACAACCCAGCAGTGGGGAGGCTACAACATGAAGATTCCATGAATTTGGGGTTGGCCTGGGCTACACAGTGAATTGAAGGTCAGAATGAACTATATGGTGAGACCTTATCTCAAAAAAACCTCCATGAGTTCTCCTTAGGGGAGTTTGGCCATTATTTTCAGCATTGCTTCCTAGCTCCTATGCAGATCCCTCAGTCTGCTACCATAGATCCCTCTTCTGGTGTAGACTTTCTAGCTTTCACACTGACCTTTGGGCCTTCCCAGTACATATCCTTCATACAGACTTTCATGAGACATATGGGCTCTGGGCATCTAGCTGGATTTGTGGAGGACATTGCCATGAGATCCAACCCCTCGGCTGGATTCTTTGGGTCTCTACTGTGTGAACTGATCTCTCATACTCTTTTTGCATCTGACTATTTAGGTGAATGTTATAAATTAATCTTATAAATAAAAAACATGAAAAATTATAACCTTTAATTGAAACAAGAATAAGGATTAACATTGGGCTTTAAAAAAAAAAAGCATTCAAGGGCTAGTGAGATACCTCAGTGCACTAAGCGCCTGCTTAGGTAAGCATAGGGTCTGGGGTTTGATCCCCGGCACACATTCGTGCCAACCCCGCCTCTCAGGGTACGCGGAGCTGGTACCGAGACAGGTCATGGTGGCACATGCCTGTAATCCTAGCACTGGGGAGGCTGAAAACAGGAGGATCAGTAGGAATCTGAGCTGTGTAGTGAGACCCTGTACCAAATACATAATAAACAAACAAACAAACAAACAAACAAACAAACAAACAAATAGAGAATTCAAGTAGTCCTTTCTCCTGCTGTTGTTTTTAGGAGTACTGGACATCAAGACCTGAGCCGTTAGGCAATAGCACCACCACAGAGCTTCCTCCTGGGCCATAAAACTTGGTTTATATTCTATGGGGCTGGCAGTGTAAATCAGTGGTAGAGTGCTTACTTAGCATGCATGAGGCCCTGACCTGGGTTCAGTTCCAGCACTGAAAAAGATGCTGTGGTACACACCTGTAATCCCAGCACTGGGAGTCTTGAGATAGGAGGATTGCAAATTCAAGCCTTGGCCTGGACTTTGTTATGGCTAAATTGTTTTAAGAGCAACAGGCAAATGGAAAATAATGAATTACTCTGATTTTAAAAAATCAGAGCAAATCATAGTAAATCATATTACTATGAAAAGTAAACTATGCAAGACAAACCAAAGCTTCATAGAAACTGTTAACTATAAACAGTTTCTAAAGTAGCTTCCAATAATATTAACACATATACGTGTGTACTTTCTCTGGAGGCACAACTGTCCTGGGGTTTATCCCTCCTGCCCCCATTACCTCCTCAACTTTTAAAAATGTTAATGCTAGCTATGTTTATGGTAGTTCATGCCTGTAACAGGGTACCCGGAAGGCCAAGGCAGGAGTATCACTGTGAGTCTGAGGTCAGTCTAGACAATAGAGAGAACCTGTTTCAAATACTCCCAGCCCCACCAAAAATGAATGAATACTGACTAACTTTTTATTTGCTGGTTTTTCTTTTGTCTGGGACAAGTCTTTCTTTTGTTTGTATGTATCCCAGGCTGGCCTTGAACTCATTATCCTCCTGCGTCAGCCCCCCAAAAACTGGGATTACAGGTATATGCCACTCTGCCCAGCTTTTTTAACAGCTGCACAATATTCAATTATACAAATACACCACAATTTGACCAATATATGCTGCTTGCAATGTTATATATGCAATTGTCCTTTTTTCTCTATCTGCATCACGGCCTTCTCTCTATAAAGCAATTGTTAGGCAGCCTTAGTGTTAACTACTTAGGAGCAAGTAACCATCGTAAGTTTCCTGACATGGAAAAAAAATCTGTATTTTGCTGGGGAGTGTCTTTAACATTCACTCCAGTGGTGCTCGAACTATAGCAGGATCAGAATTGCTGGGAGGTTGTTTACAGATAACAGGGCCCACCTACACAGTTTCATTGTTTGTTCAGCATGGGGCCAGATAATCTACATCTTTAGCAAGTTCCACATCTCTAGCAAGTTCCCACAAGATGCTGCTTTGAAGCCCTTTAATATAAAACAACGTGGGATCCTGTGTTACTGAGTGAGGCGCCACCCTTCTCTGTCATAGTTCACGCTGTAGATTGTGTGACGGAGGCAAACCTGCCCAACCTGCCTGTGGGTGATGGTTAGGAGCCAAAAGCAGAAAACAGAGGGAAAACTTGGGGCCAGGGACATGGCTCAGTAGAATAAGCACTTCCCTGGCAAGCGCAAGGGCCTGAGCTCAATCCCCAGTTCCATAAATAAGTAAATAAATAAATAAAATGCAGAGTGACCTCATGGTATGAGGGTCTCTGCAAGTGGGGTTCTCAGTAAACTTCACAAGTTATGAACCTGTTGAAAAGTGGTTTCACTGCAAAAGAAAAAGAGAAATCCTACAGCTACAATTGTTTTAGGAAGTAACTATTTGTAAGTATCAGATAAGAAATTAAATTTTCATTAAAGTGGAAGATGTGGTTAACTTGTGGCTGGAACACAGGAAACATAACTTGAAAGAACAAAGTCACATAGCCTGCTATAAATACCTCTACAGTTACACATGTGGGGATTCCTCCTTGATATATTTTTTTTGTCCATGTTAAGAGCTTAATGCACAGCCAGGCATGGTGGTGCATGCCTATAAATTTAGCAAAACAAACAAAACTAAACAGTTTAGTATTTGAATCCCTGTGTGTCTGAGGCCACTTGTGGGCTACACAGTGAGTTCCAGGCCAGCCTGAACCACACAGATCAAACAACCAACCAACCAAACAACCAAACAGAAAACCCCTTTATAGCTTAGAGAGCAAGAGACAGAGAAATTTTAATGTAGAGCCTGGCATAGTTGCACCTTAACCCCAGCACACAGGAAGTTGATGCAGGAGGACTGACACCATCCTACACAAGTTCAAAGTTAGTTTGGACTACAGGGTATGACCTTGTTTCAAAAACAGCAAAAAATAAAATAAAAGGAGTTTAATGTATTTTCCTTGTCTTACAATATAGTTTATTCACACTGGAGGAATCTGATTGCTAGTCAGGAATCACACCATGTCCTACAAATTTGAACTTCAAAAGTCTTTATCATATTTGGCTCTCTCCCTCCCCACAAATCCAGTGCCTCACACATGCTTGGCGAGTGCTCTATGGTGAGACACACCACCACCAGGCTCTATGTGTGGTGCTAGCCGGGACCTGCACTTGGAAAGCTACCCTCTAAATCTCACATGCACATATCTGGGAGTAGTTATGTCCCAAGGGTACCTCAAAATCGAAATAGTTCAGATGTGAAAGAATGCTTCTTTACTCTTGGGATGAACGTAAGATAAAAGCTATTCTGAATTTGTGTTCTCTACTTCTGCATTCCAAGGACTAGTAGTAAGTAATGGACTTTTCTCCTATTGACAGAATCCCAGTTGTGCTGGAGGGTGGCAATGGGGTCAGATGGAAAACAACCTCTTAGCTCCGCCTGTGAGGTGAGATCTGAAAACACGGGGAATGTTAAATTTTAACATTTTATTATAGTAAAAGACATATTGCTATTAATCTCACCTTGAAATCCACCCCCTCATTTCAAACACACTTAGCCCACCATTCTTGCCACTTTCTGAAGCAGCTTTGGAAGTCTTTCCTGAGTGTCTTTAATTGAGCTGTCCTGTCTACTGGGATATCCAGAATGGACTCAAATGGTGACCTTTCTGGTCATTTTGACTTGGGGGAAGAGCCAGAATATACATGGTGCCAAATTTGATGAATATCGTGGATGAGGACACACCATCATGTTTTTATGAGCCTGCCTTTCTGCTGGATGGCACTTGGCAGCAGCATTCACCACATTGTTTATCACTGCTCATAAAGGCAATCAAGAAAGATTTCCACAACAGTGTCTGAAATTGGCAAAGGAACTGGTTGTGGGGGCTCACATCTATAATCCTAGCTCTCTGGAGGCTGAGGTGGGAGGATCGCTGTGAGTTCAAGGCTAGCCTGAGCTACATAGTGAGACTATCTCAAAAACAGAAGTAAATAAATAACCCAAGAAAAGTTGAGCATGGTAGCACATGCTTATAAACATAGTACTTAGGTGGCTAAGGCAGAAGGACTAGGAGTTCGAGGTTAGCCTGGACTGAATAGTGAGGCATCCCACATACAATGTCTCAAGCCCTCTCCCAAAAGAAACAAAACTTGTGTTGCTTATTGAAGCCACTATTTTGAGGTTTCAGCTTCTGTTAGTCAAGAGTAACTGGTAATAATAATAATTTTTAAAAAGCGAGACAAGGCTGGTGTGATGGCACTAGGGAGGATGAAGAAAAGTATCTCAAGTTCAAGGCCAGCCTGGGCAACTCAGCAAGACTACCTCCAAATAAAGATGGCAGGGGTTGTACCTAGGTAGCACAGTGCTTGGCTAGCATGTGCACGTCCTGAACCCTGCAAAAAGGGAGGAATGGGGAACAAAGAAAAAGGACCATATCCATCCAGATCCCTAGAGAGCAGACTCAATAGTAAAGGATACAAGACACCATATAAATCCTTGGTTGTGAGAAAGCAAGAGACAATGCCAAAGCGTTACAGAGAACACACTACACAAAAACAATCACAACTTCTAAAAAGGTCCTGATGGATCCCAAATCTGAGCACTGATATAAACTAGGCAAAAGCTGAAACACAGAGATTTTTAAAAGTGATAAAGTTGCTTCACTGAAGCAGTGATATAAATCTTGTTTCTTCTCCCTTTTCTAAATTTAGACTCACTAGGAGGCTTGTCACTTGGTTTAGCGCCCAAGAACATCTGACCTCCTCTTACCATGGAAATTTTCAGTAGAAGTTATCACCCAGAAAGAAACACATCAGTTTCATAAAAACAGCACCGGCTGTTTAAGGAGTAACAGTTAATGTTAAGAAAGAAACAACAAAGGGGGTGCCCAACTCAGAAATGACAACTCTGGGGAGTGGGGTGGTCTTGACACTGCCCACTCCAGCTGTCCAAGTAATTTTTTACTTTTTCTTCTTTTGCTTATAGGGGGCCAACATTAAAACTGGATATTTGTTCTGGTTTTGTTACCTATATTTTACCTCATTGAATAGATATTCCTGCTTTGAGTAATTTAATAAATATAAAAATAAGTAAGACCAAAGCATCTCATCTTTTTTTGGATTGTTTCCTATTATAGAAAAACAGAAAATCTGTTAATAAGAGAATTGGAAAGCTAGATATAGTAGTGCACAACTACACTTTCTTCTTCTCCTTCTTCTTTTTCTTCTTCTTTTTTTTTTTTTTTTTTTTGGTGGTACCAGGGATTGAACTCAGGACCTTGCGCTTGCCAGGCAAACACTTATTCCACTGAGCTACCTCCCCAGCCCCAGTGCGCAACTACAGTCCCAGCACTTGGAAGGCTGAGGCAGAAGGCTTGTCCTGAGTGCAAGGCCAGCCTATTTTGGTTTTTTTGTAATGGTCTCAATATCTAGTCTAGGCTGGCCTTCAATTCACAATCTTCTTGCTTCAGCCTCCCAAATGATAGGATGCCCCTTCACGCTCTGCATTAACAATGTAGCCAGGATCAATGTTTACCTGGTAACTTTAAGGTCATTCTTCCCTGTAAGTGATCTCTTTAATGATTATGAACAATAAACTCTCAGCAATTTCCCAAGCACTGTGAACTCACTGAACTCCGCAGCTAATCTAGGTAGTAAGCAGGGCTACTATTATCTCTTCATTAGCAGATGAGGAAATGGAAGTCAGGGCACCAGGTACCTTGCCTGAGGTACACTGCTTTGTGACTGAGAACCTGGCTCAAACCCTGAGCTATGACTCCAGGGTCCACATTGCCATCAAGTCCTGCTTAGTCACCTCTGAGCTTCTCTATCTCCTGAGCCCTAACTTAAGTCCTGCCTGTTCAGTGGCCTAGTTCAAGGCCTCTAGCATCTTCCACAAGGATGCTGCCATCACCTCCCAACTAATGGCCTTCATTGCAGGCCCTCTCCTTCACTCTACCACATGCACGTTATGTGCATAAAGCTCTTTGCTAATTATGTAAGTATTCTTGAAAACTTGGATGCTGGGTTCCACTGTCAGCATCAAAACAACATACACCTTTTATGGCTTCTCAAGGCTTCTCCTTGCCTCCAAAATAAAGGGCAAGTGAGAGCAGGGAAGGTAGAAGAAATGCACACTGTGCTGTAGGGTAACAATTACATCTATTTATAAGCGGCTACTACAGGCCAGATGTGGCTGAGAATTTCACATTCACTAAATCATTTCATACCCACAACTAAAGATATATACTAGCACTTTCTTTTTTATAGACAAAGGAAATGAGATGAGGCTTAGAGGGATTGAGGAACTTTAAAAAAAAAATTCTAATTGCACATACCTGAAATCGTGCCAGAGGGTGAGGCAAAAGGACTGTCAATTTGAGACCATGCTGGGTGATGCAGCAAGTTTCAGCCAGCCTGAACTACCCTGAAAGACCTAGTTTTTTAAAAAAATGATACTTTGTTTAAGGGTTGGAGATGTTAGAAACTTGGTCAAGATAACAATACTTATTAAGTAGAAAAGCAAGGCTGAGGCCACCATATCTGCTCAAACCTGAGTTCCTGTTCTTAAAGGTGACTTGGGCATTCAATACTATGCCAGGGGTAACTAGGTCCTTTAGGGACAAGCACTAAACCCTTGCTTAAAAAACTGATCTTACCCAAAAGTTTTGGAAATCACAGTTTTAATTTTTTTTTCTTTTTTTCTTTTTTTCGAGGTAGGGTTTCACTATGTATCCTGGTTGGGATTCCTACCTCAGCCTCCAGGAAGCTGGGATTACGGACATGTGACACCGTACCTGCTGTTTTTTTTTTTTTTTTTTTGCTTTCTTTTCTTTTCTTTTTTTTCTGCTGGTTTTTAAGAATAGTAAAATGGAATGGGGTGTAACTCAGTAGTAGAGTGCTTTCCCAGTGTGTGTAATACACTAGGTTCAATTCCTGACACTACAAAAATAAAAACAACAGTAGTCCTGTAACCCTGGATTAGATTGCAAATTAAATGAATTGTAAAGCTAAAACAGGAAACTGAAAATGTGTATGTGGTTGTACACTTTGGGCTAACTCACACTCTCACTTCTCTGCTCTTCAGTTAGACTGTTTTGATAGGATGAGTCAGAGCAGCGCTTGGACTGTCTGTCTTATGAAACGGTCACAGGAACCCAGAAACCCATCAAGTTAGCAAAATGACTAGAAAAGGAAGGTTTACTCATGTGAACTGTTAAAAGAATGCTTCAGGTGCTGAGTATAGTGGTGCACATCTGTAAACCCAGCACCTGAGGAAGGAGAATCAAAATTCAAGACTGGTCAGGCAGTTTAGTGTCAAAACAAAAAAATATAAAAAGGAGTGGGGATGCAGCTCAGTGCAAAGGCCCTGGATCCAAACCCCAATCCCACAGAAAACAGACAGACTGTTCCATTAAAGCTCAAGGGAGCAGGGTGGGTGGGGGCTGGAGAGATAGCTCACTGGTCTCAGTGCCTGCCTGGCAAGTGCAAGAACCTTGGTTCTATCCTCGGTACCACATGCTGTGCTGGCCCCAGAACCCCGTCTGAGCTGTGTAGTGAGACCCTGTACCAAGTAAATAAATAAATAAAAGATTAAAATAAAACCCCAAGGGGCATAAGACTTTTCTACTATAAATTTGTACTTTAACTTAATACTAGCTTGATGTGAAAATGTGATGTCTATTCTAAACACTCATTCCATATTTAATTTTATTGATATCTTATTTCCCTGCTTAGTGCATGTTATGCAATATAGTAGGAATCACTTGACAAAACAGGGAGAAGTGAGAAGACTGTCATACTGGGAAAAAAACTAAGCACACACGCTGTCAGTGTGAGACATGCACATGGAACATGAAGTTATGTGTGGGGACTGCCTCGGGTGTGACAGTTGATGCAAAGCTTATTTCTGTGGTAGAGTTCTACTGGTGTTTTTGTTGTACTTTATATAGGAATTTATTTCTGATGTTAGCTTTAGGTTTTGTAAGGAAGTATACAGCTGATGTGAAAATATTGATAGTCATTCTAAATGTACAATGCACAGTGCAATATATATTAATAACTTATTTTTAAATTTAATTTATTTATTTGGAGACTGGGTGTGGTGGTGTGTGCCTGTAATCCTAGCTCTTGGAAGGTTGTAAACAGGCTGATCACTACGAGTTCAATCTAGTAGTGAGACCCTGAACACCCTGTAGACTCTTCCCTAAAATACAAAAAAAAAAGTCTATTTATTTGGTACAGGCTCTCACTACACAGCTTGGACTCAGTGATTCTCCTGTCTCAGCCTTCCCAGTGCTGGGATTACAGGGTTGCACCACCACTCCTGGTTTCAGTGTCTGGCTTGGCATGCCTGGGCTCTGGTGCCAGTGCAGCATGTAGTACTAGGGATCTAACCATCCTTGTGTTTGCTAGGCAGGTGCTTAGAATGCCAAGCTATCTCCCCATCCCTAATTTTTGATATTTTATGTTCCCATTAACTACATATTATATAATAAGAACTTCCTGACAAAATATCAAGGTAACTAAGAGGTCAAGTATGTCCTACAAAACAAAAAACAAAAAACAGGAAGGCACACAACATGTGCTGTCAGTGTAAGTGATATGTATGCAGACTACTTTAAGGTGTGATAACTGAAGTAGAGCTTTTTTAGTAGTGTCATTTGTATTTTCATTGACATTCACATAGGAACTTTTTTTAGACTTCAGACACCAAAAACTCCATGTTGAAAATTTTGATGGTTTAAATAAGTAGTGAATATTAAAAACTCAATACTTAATTTTTTCTATTAAGTACTGCTTAATATAATAAAATTCACAAAATTAATCTAACAATAGAGATATCCTAAAGAGCAGACCCATGTTTGTGCACCATGATGACAAAATTAGGCTTACATCCCTTAACATGAATGTGTTATGAGATGATGATGATGACTAAATTTTTTACATCTTGAAAGCAGGGAACCAGGCCCTGAAATCAGGTCAAACTAAAGTGCTGATACCTTGTAAAACTCTGAATATCCAATAAGTCTTTCTCCGTGGTATTTCTGTTTGTGATTTAATTCAGACCAGATATGTTTACTTGATAATAAGACCCTGTTCAAGCAGAAGTAATTACACTCTATTTCACACACTATACTTATACATACAAAGTGTTTGCTTTTCTGTATGTTCAGCTTTCTCCAAACTGATCATAAAATTTTGGCAGGAATTTATCCACTTCCATAGCAGTCAGGAAACTCCATAAAAGGTCAGTCAGTGACTAGTCTAAGGTCTATGACCCAAGAGATACACTCAAAGATAGAGAGGCATTCATTTAACACAAAACCAAATTTGAGCAACTTCACTGAGGCAATTCCAATGTAACTAGCTGGGTGTGACAGCGCATACATATGTCCTGCTGCCTTGGGAGCTGTGCGAGTATCACACAAGCCCAAGAGTTCAAAACCTGCCTGGGCAACAGAGAGTCTTCCTCAAAACACAAAATAAAACAAAACCCAAATACAAGCCGGGTGCCCTGGCATATGTCTGTAATCTCATTCACCCAATAAACTAAAGAAGGACAGCTGATGGAACCGTGCTCAAAAAGAGAACTTTTTAAAAAGGCCGAGGATACAGCTCAGTGGTAGAGTCCGCTTCTAGTATGCACAAGGCCCTGGTCCCCAGTGTGCGTATAGTTGGGGTGGTGGTAGTGGGGTGAACACATGGCAAACCACACAGATATAACTGACTTTAAAAATAACATTTCACTTGTCTTCAAAGTGGCCATTTCTTATCATCAAAATGTATTGCAACTCAGGTCAACAATTTCTGACATTGTCAGTCAAGCGGAAGACCCAATACTATTATGGGCTACTGGACTCTTTTAGAATATTTTGCTGAGTTTACACACCTATAATATTCAATAACGGAACTTTAAAAAGTGGGGTATAACTATGAATGTCCATTTTGTATCTGTGTATTCAAAGTGGTTAGGATAGATATATAGTTACATTCTCTTAATGAATAGAGGGATCTGTTTTAATGGTATTTGTAAATAGGATATCATGTCCACATCTGGTACAGCAATTAACCACTAGGAAGAATGTATGCAATGTGTTAGTTATGTTAATTATTGAAACTGTCCTACCAATTTGATTTGAAACTGTCTCATTGCTATTTGTTTATCAATAAAAGTATCGGGAAAAAAAGAAAAAAAATGTATTGCAAACGTTCATGTTTTTATTCAGTAAGTCTTAACTTTGTTAGTTATAGAAACAGCACAAATTTCAAACTAAGCTGCAGTGACCTTTTTTAAAACAAAAAACCATAAAAGTCCTCTTTTCAGATGATTACACTGTTAGTCCCATAACAGCATTTACAATCTGTTACTATTGTTCAGGGCTCAGATCTCCTTTGCCCCCGATACATTTGCTTGTGACAACCAATTCTATACCCTTAACTACCATGCCTGCTTCATCCCATCCCCTTCTCTTTCTTCACTCTGCTAACTATGCTTGCTGAGCTAAATCCTCAATCTTGGCTTCCTCCAAAACTATGTCAGGATCTGAAGCTGCGCTCTTATAGACATCTGGCTTTTGATGACAAACAGGATATTCTTAGATTTCCAGACAGTGACTCTAGTAACCCCTGTAACCTGCCCAAGACCCAGTTTGGACATAGCCCTCTGTGCCTTCTGTTTTGCTTTACCGACTGGTTCTTCATCACTTCAGCTGCTGCCGCCAGCTGGGCTTGTGTGGAATCTTGCTGCTTGAACTCTGGTACTGATTCATCACTGTCAGATTCTGTTCCAGACTCTGTCTCTGCCTGGGGCTCTGGCAACTCCTGCTCTGTAACAGGGACAGTTTCTGTGGCTCTACTGGGTATTTTGTGCAAAGAACGCGGAACCACAATGACCAAACGTTCGTTTTTAATTCTAATCTGTAGTAAGATTTTGACACAGCTCATCTCTGAACATGGTTTTCACAGGAGGGTGATATTCATGATACCTGAAATGCTGTCATGTTACAGTAAGTCGCTGTAATTTATAATGTGCTGAGAAGGAACAGGAAGGGATCCACTTGGGATTGAATCCCAGGAAGGGATTCATATTGGCTGCAATATGAATGTTGCATGAAAACAGCTCCAGACAAAATCTAAATGAACAAACATGACTGTATGCTAACAAAAATAATTTAGGACGAGAAGTTATGGTCTACGCTTGCAGTCTCAGCACTTGGGAGGCTGAGGCAGAAGACTCAAGCTCTAGCCCAGACTAGGCAACTAAAGAAGTCCCTGTTTCAGGGGCAGGCGAAATAGCTCAGCAGACTAACATGCCCGCTTAGCCAAGTGCGGGGAACACGGTTTACTTTAAAAATTAACTTTTTTCATTCTTGCAGAGTCACCTATTGGACATCCAATATTTCATTTTCAACTGGAAAAAGCTTATTGACTTGATGGAGGTATGGCAAGAATGTAAGAGTCAAAGGACAGAGCATACAAGAACCAGGATGAAAGGATGTCTCAACACAATAAAACAACCCTGGATTCTGATTCAACATGCAAACTAGCATCTGCAGGTCTGCACCTACAGGGTAACAACTGCACAGACAACAAGGAACTTACGTCTATGCCACACTCTGAAGAATGTGCAACAGAGCTTCCTACAATTTTTTTTTTTTGAAAAGCATGTCTTTATGTTCATTTAAGTCTGGACTTCACTATCCGCCCACCTCAGCCCCCCAAATGCTAGGATTACAGGCATGTGGCACCACACAGGGCTTCCCACTTTGGATACCGGCCAGATCTGATAGTGCATGCCTGTAATCCCAGCATTGGGTGGCTAAAACAGGAGGATGGTGACATGGAGACCAGCCTGGGTAACTTAACAAGACACTATCTTAAAAAAAAAAAAAAAAAAAAAAAAAAAATTAAAAATGTATGTAGCTTGGTGCAAAGGCCCTACATTCAATTCCCCGCATGGGGGCAGGGTGTGGACATCTCACAGTGATTTCCTTCTATAGAACACAGTGTATAAGGAAGGGAAGGAAAATAACTTTACAGAAACTACAAACTCCATTAATTGAAAGAAAAATGCAGACAAAAATCCAACTGAGGAATATTCTATTTGATACCAACCACAACTACTCAAAACTGTGAGAATGTAAGTAAAGTTTGAGAAATTGGCATAGCCAAGAGGAGGGAGGAGGCAGTGGATCTCAGTGGCAGAGCACTCGTGAAGAGGGACATTCCTGGAGGAGACTTTATGCAAAAACACTAGAAATCTGAATAAAAGTACAGACATTTAAGAAAGTATCAGTATTTATTCATTCACTGTAACAAACAAACCATGGTAATGTAAGATGTTAACAAGGGAGGCAACTGCATAGGGGACATATGAAAAGCCTATACCTACCTACTCCTTATTCCTCTATATCTAAATTGTTCCAAAATAAAGCTTACTTTAAAAGTGGGGGGCAGGGAGATGGCTCAGTGGAATAAGTGCTTCCCTGGCAAGCGCAAGGGCCTGAGTTCAATACCCAGTTATACCAAACAAAACAAAACAAAACAAAACAAACCACCAAAAAACTAAAAAAAGCGGGGTGGGGGTGGGGGCAGGAGATAGCTTAGTGGCATAAACGCCTCCCTGGCAAGTGATCCCTGGTAATACACACACACACACAAAATAAAAAGAAGACCTTTTAATACAATTTTTTTTTTCTGTGTGTGTGCGTATGTGTGTTATTGGGGATCAAACACGGGACCTTATGCTTGCCAGGCAGGCACTTACGCTGCTGAGCTATCTCCCCAACCCCTGAAATCTAGAACACAATTTTTTTTTGTGATAGTTGGGAAGGATTTTTTCTTTGTTTTAATTTGGCTGGCTCAGGCTGTCTTAAGGGTGGGTCTGGTAAGGCATGAAGAGCTGGGGATCAAACCAAACCGTGGTATCCTGTGCCTGACTGTTTGCATAAGCAGACGCTTAAACAACTGAGCTAACCAGCAGGCCCCAAGGAAGACCTTCTAGTGCTCACTTCAGCAGCACACATACTAAAATTGGGATGATACAAAGATTAGTATGGCCCCTGCACAAAGACTACATGCAAAAAAAAAAAAAAAAGAAGAAGAAGAAGAAAAGAAAAAGGTCTGTCCATGCATGGTGGCACACACCAGAAATCCCAATGACTTAGGAGGCTGAGGAAGGAGGGCCAAAAGTTCAAGGTCAGCCTGGTCAGTTCAGTGAGAGCCTGCACCAAAACAAATCATGCAAACAAATAACAACAAGAAGAACAACAAAAAACTGGGGGACACAACTCAGTCACATTGCTTATCTAGCATGCATAAAGCCCTGGGTTCAATTTCTAGCACCACCAAAAATTAAGCTAAAATAAACAGTTAACTATGCCAGATTAGTTAGCAATTCATGAAGATTTTGGGTGCTAGAGAGAGAAATCTACCCAGCTCCAGCCCCACAGCTAACAGGTACAGGAGGCTGTTTTGTGGCCTCAGAGAAAATGCAAAATGATGAACACAGTGTGTGGAAGGGAAGCAGCAACCACCTGCACTACCTCTGCCTGTCTCTACTCTGCTGCCTGCTGTGTAGGCCTCTGCACTAAGGCACATTTCTAGAGGCAGCCTGGGCTAAAAAGTGAGTTCAAGGCCAGCTTGAACTACCTTATGAAAACTTGAATCAAAAAGCAAAAAAAAAAAAAAAAAAAAAAAGTGCCTCGAAAAATCCCCTAGAGATAAATAACAGTGGCTAGCACTGTCTCACAGCCACTCCCCCAGATGCTCACAGAAAAACTTCTGAAAGCCTCATTTGAGGGTGTGGAAGTCCTAAGAGATGAAGGTGGGGAATGGGAGGGAGGGACTCCCTAAGACCTGAGTGTTGTAAAGACAGAGAACTAGAGCCAGAACCCACATTTTGGGGTCTCACAATTAAATACTTTTTCCATTTGAAAAAGCAACCTAGGAAAGTCACAAGAGTTTAAATCATAATTTTCCTTGTAAATTTACTTGCAAGCTATATGCATTAAAATATTGTATCCTGTCTGCGCGTAGGTGTGACTGGTGGCTACGGTACACTAAGTGAAGTTACCATTCTTGATGATTCTTCATTATTTTTCAAAGAGAGCAAATTCTTACTTAGGCTGTTGAAAGACCCATCCACAACTTAAGACAAATCACATACATAATTAAGTATTAAAAATAGAATATATTTGGGCTGGAGAGATGGCTCAGTGGTCTAAAGCACCTACTTAGAACAAGCTTAGCAAAGTGCAGGGACCGCGGTTCAATCCCCAGCACCACATGCCAGCCAGCCCCACCCCCTGGTGGGCTGAGCTGGCCACACACACACACACACACTAAATAAATAAATAAACTTAAAAAAAAAAAGAATATATTTATACATTTTGGGTGTGGGGCAAAAGAAAATCATTGTGTTTTAAGTAAGACAGCATCATGAACAAAAGGAAACTTCAGAGGCAAAAACATTTGTTGAGAATACGGAGGTAGAGAAAATAAATTATATAATCCAAGAGCACATTAGCTCAAAATCTAGGAATCTTACTGGAATGAGATCTGTGAGCATTTACTTCCTAAATTTGCTTTTTTCCCCCATAATTTTATTGAGAAACAAATAGCAATGAGATGGTTTCAAACCAAAGTGGTAGGACAGTTTGAATAGTTAACACATTGCATACATTCTTCCTAGTGGTTAATTGCTGTACAAGATGCGGACATGATATCCTATTTACAAACACCATTAGAACAAATCCCTCTATTCATTAAGAGAATGCAACTATATATCTATCCTAACCACTTTGAATACACAAATACAAAATGGACATTCATCTGTATCCCCTTTTTTTGTTAAGTTCCATCATTTAAATATTATAGGTGTGTAAACTCAGCAAAATATTCTACAAGAGTCCAGTATATAGTATTGGGTCCTCCGCTTGACTGGCAACATCAGAAATTGTTGACCTGAGTCCCCTACAGCTCAACATAACAGCATGGCTTTACTACTTATACTTTGCTTTTATACTTTTCTGCTGGATGGTTAAGACCAAGGTAAAGCAGGACCTATGCAACAAGAGTTGTAGCTTTTGGGTCTGATAAGGTCAGTGAAATCCCCTCAGGATTTATCCTGAGATCTAACTTTACTTTTAATAAAACAAAGCTGTTCCCACACCGCCCTTGTGCGGTGGGCCTTCACCAGCAGGACCACACCTCCTCCACCAGGATGAGCACACACCCAGCGCAACCTACACG
This sequence comes from Octodon degus, assembly GCF_000260255.1. Classification (NCBI taxonomy): domain Eukaryota; kingdom Metazoa; phylum Chordata; class Mammalia; order Rodentia; family Octodontidae; genus Octodon; species Octodon degus. Next base: position 530,171 of record NW_004524607.1, read on the forward strand.
GTGTTATCTACGAGCCACATGCACCCAGATGCTCACCTGGATGCTCACAGGAGCAGCGACCGACCTGGAGGGATCCAGGACTGTGCGCTCCAGATAAAAAACAGACTTGTCTATGTCAGATCTAGTTACACACTAAACAAACCCAACTTCGGAGCACGTTATCATATATCTCCAGTGGATTTTTGAGGCACTTTTTCGTTTTTGCTTTCTGAAACAAGGTTTCGTTATGTAGTTCAGGCTGACCTTGAACTCACTATGAAGCTCAGGCTGGCCTCGAACCCGCGGTGATCCTCCTGCCTCAGCGTCCCAGTGCTGGGATGACAAGCAGGTGCCACCACACCCGGCTAGAGATACCATTTCAACAACATCAGTGCAGGAGCTCTGAGAATACAGAAGGGGACTTCTGGTATGTCTGCGACAGAGGTGTAAGACTCGACTACGCAGCCCCCGACTCTATAGTGGACACCGGCCTCAGCAGGAGGACCCGCGCTCGGGTCCCGCGGCCTGCCCAGCTCACCATCTCGATGATCTTGGTCTTGCGGCCCGTCCTTCTGCGCAGGCTGAAGAGGTACTGCGCCAGCACCGCCCCCGCTAGCAGGGCGCACACACCGGCGCTGGCTGCCGCGCCCACCCGCACCACCGCCGCGCGGTCCATGGGCGGCCTCGTGCGCCCGCGGCCGGAAGCAGAGCTGTTCGCCGCGGCAGCTCCCTCCAGAGCGCGGAAGCCGCGGGCCTACTAGGCCCCACCCCGCGCCTCCGCAGCAGGGCCCGCCTCCAGAAAGCCCCACCCACGCTTTCTGCAGGCCTCGCTCCACCCGCGGAACACGCAGGTTCCGCCCCCAGGAAGCCCCGCCCCCGAGCGCGGCTCACGTAGGCTCCGCCCCAAGAATGCCCACCTAGAACGCCGATCCGCACAGGGCCCGCCCCACAGCGTAGCACGTACGTATCGCCCCTGAGAAGCTCCGCCCCCAAGAAGCTCCGCCCCCAAGCGCTAGTAAGCGCAGGCGCTCCCCAGAGGTAAGGGGCTAGGGGCACTGTGGACAGTGCGCGAGCTCGGGAGCGGGCGAGACCTCCGCGGAACCAGGGACTGAAGCACTGCTGCTAGAACCGGAGAAGGAAGTGTACTAATTAGCTCTCCCTGCTCTACGCAAGTAGGTGGTGGCTCAAATGAGTCCCTGTCCAGCAGCGATCAGATTCTATCCGTGGGCTACTCGGAGACCGTTTCCACCTTTCTCGCCTTAGCCGTGCTGGACCGCAACTCCCAGCAGGCACCGAGGGTAGTGTGTCTGTCGCCCTGGACACTTTCCAGGCTGCCCCTAGGCACAGCAACTGACCTGCTCAGTGGGTTGTTGCGACGACCCGGGAAAAGCAGCACCTTGTCTTTGACTCGGACCTGCGCTTGGTGCTGCACCCGCCTCGTCCATCGTTTTCTCCTCCTGAGCAGCGAGACTTGCCGGGTGTCTCTTATCTGGGGACTCGCGCTAGCTTTGTGGAGCGGGGCGGGGCGGCTTCAAGCAGAGAGGAGGCGGGTTTGTTTTTCTTTGAGGGGTTTTAGCTGGTCCAAGAATTGACACAAAGCAGATTAGTAGGAGAAGGTACAGTTTACATACTGGTGCATGGAAGTTACCCAAAAATAGATTAAGAATGCCCGATCTGGGTGTGGTGTCCCATGCCTCTAATCCTAGCACTCTGGAGACTGAGGCTAGAGGGTCTCGTGTATTAAACCAGCCTGGGAAATTTAGTGACTTATATTTTGTCCCAAAAAAGAAAAATGGGCTGTTATAGCTCAGTGCAAAGGTCCTGGGTAGTATGGGGGTGGTGAATGCTATCGTTAAATTTACAAATTTTAAAAAAATTAACTGAAAGCGTAATAAAAACTTTTCCTGGTTACTTCTTTCAATTACTCCAGAAGTGGTGTCCTGGAACCTCCAAGTAATGTGACTCTTCTTGCAGATTTAGCACTTTTAAAGTATGGTCCTATTTTTGGGTAAACAAATACATACATTGTATTTCTCAGAAACAGGAACCTCCTAAGCAAGGAACCAGTAGGCACGGGATTAGGACAAGGCAAACTGGCTGGGTTAGTCGACATGACCTGCTCATTCCCAAATTCCAAGACACACAACAGAGCATCAAACCTTGGTAGGACCAATCTGAGAGTGCTATTTTCAATTCTTGTTAGAACAGATTTTTATTTTATTTTAATATTTTTCACGACTGGGTTTCACTATTTAGTTCAGGATGCCTTTGAACTCTCTTTGTAGCTTAGGCTGGCCTTGGGCTCACAGTGATCCTCTTATCCCAGCCTCCTGAGTGCTGGGATTGCAGGCATGTACCACAGTGTCCATTTCCAGCAGGTTTTGATAGGACTGCCTAGATGTGCCAGCCAGAGGAGTCGGAGGTAAAAAGAAGGTGGTGTTTCTCATGCCCACTGTACTCTCTCTCTCACAGTGGTCTGCCCTCACTCTGTAGGGTGTACTTTTGCTACTTCGAGTTGGTCCAAACTCACTCTGTAGAGCAGGAATATGTATAAAGATACATTTTTGCCCATAAGACATCTTTAATAAATTAAGTTGTCATCACTTTTGCATTTGTCTGAACCAGTTCTTTGTTCAGAACAGACTCTAGAAACCGCCTTTAGAAGGTGACTGCAGTACCCCAAGATGTGGTAATATAACCAAGCAGACTGAAGGAATGACTAGGGAGAGTGAGACAGGAAGATCCAGAACTCAAGGCCACTCTGGTTCACATAGTAACTATGATTAAAAAAAAATACATGTAAGTCCAGCTTTCACTGTGTCCACTATTGAAAAGAGGAAGAGACTTAAGGCTGCAGAAACTGCTAATTTATGTACAGAATGGCCAACAGGTTGAAAAAACCAGCACAGAAATGTTGGGAGTGGCAGAAGTTGGAACATAATTACACACAATGAAATGAATCCAGTGAGAGAATGGGGAAGCTCCTCCAAGCCATGCATAGGGAGGTTGAAATTGACATTAATGTCAAGGGCATAAATAAACGTCCTACAGTTCTTGGGCAGGTTCCTCTCCCAGGTTCCACCTGATCCAGCTATTGTCTCTTGTCTTACATTTTCCTCATTGTCCACGCCATTCCTTCCCAGGTTACACTGAGATTCCAAAGGATCCCTACATGGGCAAATGGAGACTTCAGAATGGTGGAACTGGAAGCCATGGAAGTCAGTATGAAATGGCCCTTGTTAACACCCACTTTCAATGAGCAAGGGCCAGAGGAAAAACAACTTGTTGATTCCAAGGACTGTTTTCCAGCCCCTTTTTAATTTTGAGACAGGGTGTCACTAAGTTACTAAATTCCCCAGGCTGGGCTTGAACTTGTAATCAAACACATAATCACAGGTGTACACCATCATCCTGTTTCACTGGCTTAACTTTTTCTGCTTTCCTTACTTAATTGTAGTACTGGTGTTCCCATGGATATGAGTCCCAGACAGGTTTCTAGGTACCTGAGTATAATGAACAAAGAACTGAATGTGGTGCACATTAGTATGGAAAAAGTAAAGTTTTAATCAGGCAGTGGTACACATGGAGTGAGTGTGTTCATGCTGGTAGAGAAGAAAATGGTGGGAACGCTGGAGGGTGTTTGGTTTAAGAATTTACAGTGCTATGACAGGTCTAGGGTGCCTTCTGTGGAGCTTTCCAGGGTATGATTGATAATGTGATTAACAGGATGCTGAATCATGTAATAGAAAATTTTAAAATTACAGCTTCATAATTGGGCCATCAGACTCAGCCAGCTTTGACTAACTACCCAGCTGCAACTCAGAGATAATTTGACTCAGCTCTATCTGCCAGCTACACAATGGCCTGCAAACATCCTGTTTTGCTAGCCTGTTTCAGGCAATATCTACCCAGGACAGTATCCCTGTCAATGATACAGTTAATCTTACCTGCTTACCCAGATCCTGACTTCCCTCAGATTTTCATGATGAATGGCCCCCTTCAATTAAACCTGCCCCCACATATTTGTCTGAAAACCTGTAACCAAGTAGATGTAACCAATTATAGACCAACCCACTATCAACGTGTACTTGTTTACAAAATGTATGTTTGTACTCTAAGCTGAGGCTGGTGATTTGGACCCGGTTCCCACCAGCCTGCCAGTGGCTAGTAAAAGTTGTCTTCCAATTCCTTGGTGCAGAGTGTTTTCTATCCAGTAGGGGTACACATTCTGCAGCAATGTTATGTGTATTTACTGTGCATGTCCCTTCTCATAATTCACTGTTATAATTGTATGTATGAAACGCAATTCATATGCATAAACCTTCAATGAGCACAGAATGAAGATTACAGTAGGACTTATAGTATAGATCATGCCAGAAAGTCTGGCACACCTGCATCCTGGTTTGGGACTTTGGAATTTTACAATGGGGCTCAGGGGTTCTTATTTCTACAGTTAGGAAGGATTAGTACAAAGGGCAGAGGTAGCTCTGGGACATTTCTCTGGCTTAGCTGAGTGCAGAGGAGTGGAGTGGTCCACAGCTACAGTTGTGCTATTTATGTTACTGGGGATCAAACCCAGGATTTTCATTAGTGTAAGAATCTGAAAGAGTAAATAGAATTTGAAAAATCTGTTCAAAGGAAAGGAACACGTGGGATGAGGAAAAGGACAAAGAAGGGAGAAAGATGTATTTATGTATATATACAGCATACTTTGGATAGTTGTACTGCAGATTTCTGCCGGTCTACTGAAAGAAGTTAATGCTTAAGCGTTTTTTCTCTTAATGTTTTATGACTTTTTTTTAAACAATTATGCATGCTTATGTCTGGTGAGCTAAACAATAATTTGAAGACAATATTCAATATAACAACCATTGTTGAATTCCTATTATTCTGTTTAGTGAAATTCTGTATCATTTGTATTTTTTAAAATTATTTTTTATTCTCTTAAAAAAAGAAAAAAACAAAAAACAAAACAAAAAAAAAACAAAACAAAACAGGACTTCCTGCATGCTAAGCAAACAATCTATCCCTAAGCTATAACCTTCTTTCTTCGGAGATGGATCTAACTCTTTCTGAATATAAGTGTTCTGAACCATTTCTTGTCCATTTGATGTAAAGGACCCTCTTCCCCTCCCTTTCTGGATGGGGTTGCACAGTGTGGCTAACTGTGGCCACTAGCCCATCAGCTTTACCAACCCTTCCTCCCCAGGCTCTGGAATCACTGGAACCACAGGCCTGGGCAACATGCTTAGGTGATGTCAATCCTAGCTGTATAAAAGTTTCTTTTAATGAACAAATGAAGTTACAGAAAAGGACTTCTTACTTGTTTTTGTTTGACTTTAGCACTGAGGGTTGAATCCAGAAAAATTGCACCCAGGATCTTTATCTAATCCTTATTTTATTTTACATTTTTTAAAACAGGGTATACTGGTTGATGCGTTGTGTCAATTTGAGAAGTTTAGCAGTTTAATTAAGTGACTCAGCAGAGAGCCAGGATTCTTAAGTTTGTAAACATCCTCATCCTTTTCAAGAGGAGGTCATGGACACTGTGTGAGTTCTACATCCCCAGCCCCAAGGTAGCTTGTTTCTAATAGAAGGAGGGGAGAGGGGCTGGCTGGAAGCCACAGCTGCTGCCCTTCCTTTGCTCTTTGCTGTTTTTTGCTGCCATGAACTGCTGCTCTCCATGTGCTACTCTGCCTGGGAGCCAGCCAAATATAGACTGAAACCTCCACAAACTGTGAGCTAAATAAACCTTTCCTTCCTTCATTTTGGGTATTGAGTATTTTATTCCATGGGTAAAAAGAAACTGAGACACAAGATCTTGCTAAATTTCCAGGACTGGGCTCAAACTCCCAGTCTTTCTGCCTTAGCCTCTCAGGGTGCTGGATGATTCATGTGAGCCACCATGCCTGTCTTCATGTTGTGTAAATACTCTTTCCCTTGTTGTTCAGTTATACACCTGATGAAGGAGTTTGGGAAATGCTACCATAATACAATGAAGGAGTTTGGGAAATGCCACCATAACTAATAGGTGGTTTGGATGTCTCCAAAAACCTCATGCACACATAAATGAGGCTTGTAGGAGGTAATTTGATCATGGGAGTGTGAACCCCAATCAGTGTGCTAATCCACTGATGAGTTTATAGCTGAATGTGATGTTGGGAGGTAAAGCTTGGTTGAAGTGAGTCACTGAGGGTGTGGCTTGGAAGGGTGTGTTTTCCTTCCCCTCTCTTTATCTTTCTCTGCTTCCTGCCTGCCAAGCCAGAGGCTGTTGTTTCTCCTTTACCAGGTCCCTCTGCTATGCTGCCCTGCCCTGGAGCCAGCTGACTTTGGACTTAAACCTCTATAAACTGGGAGCCAAAAGTAAACCTTTCCCCCTTTAAATTGTATCAGGTATTATCTCAGTGATGAGAAAGTAGATAAGACACTTTGCTATCCTGATTACTTGAGCCAAAGCCATTTGAAAAATAGTAAATTGAAGAAAAAGCTTTCTCTGAAAACCATTATCTATGAAGGGGTTCAGGAAATGACACCCACACCCCAAATATGCAGTTTTGGTGTCCTGCAAACTTTGAACCAAGGACATCTACAGAACAAGGCACTGAGAGGAGGCTTTGGGGAACTCCTTATCTGCCTCAAGAAACATTGTGGACTCCCTCCTTAGTGGTACACAGTTAGAAACAATGGAGCTGGGAGAGACTCCCTTGCATCTATTTAACTCTCAACAGTACCCTACTGTCTTTGTACCTGTAGGACATATCTTGCTGCTGCTTTTCTCATTCTCCTCCCCTCCAGCTCCTCTTCCCCATCTTTACAAAAGCTTTGTGTGCATTTTTTCCTTCCATTCTCAATCCTTCTTTCTTTTACTACTCCCCCACTAGTTCCTCTTCTCATTTGAACGTTGTCTCCCAATTTCCCAATATCTGTTGTACATTTTTGTCCTTATTTATATATACGATTTCTTACAACCAAGAAAAAATGTCATATTTGAACACATGTCTGATTTATTTCACTTAAGAGTATGGTCTCAAGGTATATTCATTTAGCTAGATATGTCTCAGGTTTATCTTTCTTTATGGTAAGGTATTACTTCATCATATAAAATTTTTTCTGTATCCATCAATCAGTTGGAATTTGGGCTGTTTCCAAGATTTACCTATTATAAACTGTGCTATAGATATGGGTGTGCATACATCACTGGGGTATGATGTTGTGGTTTCAAGAAGATACCAAGAATGGGAATGGCCGGACCAAATGGAACATCTAGTTTTAGTTGTTCCATACTGATTTTTGCAATGGTTGCACCAGTTGACACTCCCACCAATGGTTGGGAAGGGCTTCTTTTTCACTACTAACATTTGTAATTGATTTGATTTCTTTCTTTCTTTCTTTCTTTCTTTCTTTCTTTCTTTCTTTCTTTCTTTCTCTTTCTTTTGTGGAACCGGGGATTTGATTTCTTAATCATAGCCATTCTGTCTGCAGATGGAATCTCAGTGTTACTTTAATTTGTTTCTCTCAAATGACCAGTGATATTGAATGTGTTTTCATATATTTATTTGCAGTTTCTTCTTCATCTGAGAAGGGTCCACTTCAGATGCCCATTTTTGGGTTGGGTCTTTACATTTCAGGGGTCTGATTTTTGTTTTTGAGTTCTTTATATAGATATTAGTCTTGTCTAAGGAACAGGTGGAAAGTTTTTTTTTTTTTTTTTTCACACACTGTGGGTTGTATCTTCACTCCATTAGTGGTTTTCTTTTGCTGTACAAAAGTTTTTCAATAAGATGAGACCCAAGTTATTCTTTGTGAACCTGGTTGTGGTGCAAACCAGGTTTTGTTCAAAAGTCTTTACCTACTCAGGACGTAGGAGAACCTGTATTGTAACAACATGTAACTCAGTTGTGCTCCAAATTTTCTGATCAAGAAGATTATGGAGCCACAGAGAAATGTGTTCGAGGATCTAAAGTGAGCCTGGGGAGAATCACATGGAGACAAAAAACATTTTCTCAAGCTTTCATAGAGAGCAAATTGGTCAAGCAATGGCCATGACTCATTCTCATGTCAGACACTGACAAAAGGATGTACAAAAGGTGGTACAGGGCTACAGAATTAATCCTGAGAGTACTTGGCTGACCTTATCAGATACAAAAGTTACAATTCTGGGTATATAGGTCTTGCTATATCTTGGTCTTAACCATCCAGTAGAAAAGTATAAAAATGAGGTATATAAAGTAAATCCACATTAATACGATGAGCTGTAAAAGGCTCAAGTCAACAACTTCTGAGGATAACCCACTAATATTATAGACTGCTAGACAGTATTAGATGTTTACTTGAATTCAAACACTTATAGTATTTAGATGCCAATAGAATATTCACCTCTGACAGGACAAATAAATAAATAAAAATTTTTTAAAAAAGAAAAAAATGGAAATGGAAAGAAGCAGTCAATGCTCTAATTAGCTTCGTCTCCTTTTTTCAATTGTTTGTACTTTTTCTTTTCTTAATTTCTTATACATTGCTCCAGTTTTTTCTTCTTCCAATATCTGGTAATATGAATAGCTGGTTATAAGACAATACCATGTATTACAACAAATACTGTGAAATTCATATTACTTTGTTAAGTAAAATTCTGTATGAGTTGTCAAAAAAACAAAACAAAAGTCTTTACCTATACTGATGTCTTTAGTAGTTCTACCTATCCGATCTTCCAGCAGATTTAGTTTTTCTGTTTTAATATTTAGGTCTTTGATCTATTTTTATTTTAGCTTATTGCATGGTAAAGATAAGCGTCTAGTTTTCAGTCTTTGGCATGTGAAAAGCCAGTTTTTCTAGAGCCATTTATTAAAGAGGCTAGCTTTCTTCCAGTGAACTTGTTTGGCCCTTTTGCCAAAGATGAGGTAGCTCAGCTGCCTAGAGTTGTATATGCATCTTTTATTCTGTTCCATTATTCCTTGGGTCTATTTCTTTGCCAGTACTATGCTGCTTTTATCACAGTAGTATGGTAGTACAGCTTCATGTTAGGGACTGTGATGCCCTCTGCCTTTTTGCTAGGAATTGCCATTGTTATTCTAGTTTTTTTCTGGTTCCAAACAAATTTTAGGGTTGTTTTCTTTAATTCAGTGAGATACACTTTTCTAATTTTCATAGGAATTGCATTAAATCTGTGTAATTTTGGGAGTATGGCCATTTTCACTGTTGGTTATTCCCACCCAAGAACAAGGGATATGAGATATTCTGTTCAATCTCCTTTTCTCAAGGTACTGTAGTTTTCAGTCTTTTACTTTGTTAGGTTGATTCCTAAGTATTTGATTTTTTGTGATGCTATTGTGAAAGTTGTTTCACTAATTTCTCTATGAGTTTGTTACTTGTGTACAGGAATGTTACTGATTTTTGAGTGTTGACTTTGTATTTAGCTGTGCTACTGAATTTGGTTATTAAATCTAGAAGTCTTTTCGTGAAGTTTTTGGAGTCTTCTATGTAGAGGATCATGTTATCCACAAATAATAGTTTAACTTCTTCCTTTATTTGTTTCTCTTATCTAATTGTTCTGGCTAATGTCTCTAGAACTGTAATGAATGAAAAGAAAACATTCATTGTCTTGTTCTTGTTTTAGAGGGAAAGCTTTCAGATTTTGGTCATTTAATATGATGTTAGCTATTGGTTTGTCATAGATGGCCTTTATCAGATTAAGGTAAAGACCATCTATCTTAATATTTTGTAGCACTTTTACCATGAATGGGTGTTGGACTTTGTCAAGTGCTTTTTGTGCATCTATTGAAATGATCATATGGTTTTTGTCTTTGGCTCTATTAATATGGTGTTATTTATTGTTTTGCATGTTTAACTATTTCTCTATGCCTAGGATGGCATATAATCTGAATGATTTGCTGCATTGTGTTTGCTAGTATCTTATTGAGGAGTTTTACATCTATGTTCATTAGGGAGATTGGCCTATAGTTCTCTTGATTGGATTCTTTAGTTTTGGTATCAACATAATGCTTGCCTCCAGGAATCAATTTGAGAGTATTGCTTCCCTTTCAATTCCATTAAAGAGTTTGAGAAGTAGTGGCATTGAGTTTGAGAAGTAGTGGCATTGAGTTGTGTCTACTGAATTTGGTTATTAAATCTAGAAGTCTTTTCGTGAAGTTTTTTGAGTCTTCTACGTAGAGGATCATGTTATCCACAAATAATAGTTTTTTGTAGAATGCAGCAGTGAATCCATCAGTTTGGGCTTTTCTTTGATAGGTTTTTTAAAAAATGTATTTAGTACCAGGTCTACAGGGTCTAACTACACAGAGCAGACTTGTAGTGATCATTCTGTTTTCAGCCTCCCAAGATCTGGGATTACAGGTGTGAGCCACCATGCTCAGTCTCAATCACTGTCCCAGTGTACCCTGGGTGGGAGGGCTGTCACAGCACACCTGGGGATCAAATCCCAGTCCCTGGGTGTTGGTTGGTTTTTAACCAATCTTCAATTTCATTGACTGATATTGGTTTAGGGTTTTTTTTTTGTTTTTTGTTTTGAGATAGGGCCTCACTTGAATTTACGGTGACTCTCCTTTGCCTCAGTCTCCCAGGTATTGGGATTACAAGCATATAATCCACCACACCTAGCTCAAATTTTCATTTTTAATTCAGCTTTGGCCATTCATATGTATCTAGGAATCTGTCCATTTCTTCTGAGTTTTCTGTATTAGAATAGTGGTTCTTGAAGTAGATACTGATGATCTGTATTTTTGTAAGATCTGTTGTGATTTCACCCTTTTCATTCCTAAAGCCATGGATTCCAGTTTTTAGATAGGGTTGGCTAAGGATTTGTCAAATGTATATAATCTTTCAAAGAAACAACTCTTTTATTCTTTGTATCATTTTCTTAGTCTCCACTGTATTAATTTCTACTCTGATCTTTAGAATTTCATTTTTCATACAAACTTTGGGGTTGACTTGCTCTTCTTAGTAGCTTGAGGCTCATGATTAGGTTGCTTATTTGGGCTGTTTTTTTTTTTTTTCTGATTGGGAATTCATTGCTGTACATTTCCCTTATAGTACTGCTTTCATGCATCCCGTAAGTTCTGGCATGGTGTATTGGCAGTATCATTTAATTGGAGCTGCTGTTTAACTTCCACTTGACCCACTGGTTGTTCAGGAGGGTGTTTATTTCCACATGTTTATGGAGTTTTTGTGGTTTCTTTTTCCACTGACTTCCAATTTTATTGCCCTATGGTCTGATAGATATGTGTGGGATATTTTCAATTCATTTGCATTTACTTAAGTATATTCTGTGAGCTAGTACGTGGTCTATTTTGGAGAATATCCCATGTGTAGCTGAGAAGAACTGTATTCTGGTGTTGTGGGATGGAACACTCTGTAGACATCTACTAAGTCCATTTGTTCCGGTAGTCACCGTGTACTTGCAGGTTTGAGCTGCCCCTCTGATTCAGTGAGTCAAGGATCATGGAGAAAGTGCTGTTTGCCACCTCCTTCCTCTTTGTTGAGGTCTCTCTTTGCTCTCCCCATGGGTTTCAAGACTTTGAGCTTCTTGTTGGGTCCCTGATACCCATTTCCCCACTTCTTTTTCTCTTATTGCTACAGTATAATGTAAGCTGCTTGCCTACTTGCTACTGGGTGTGCATTTGGTAAATCATTCCTCATCATACATAAGAGCTTAGCTCAGTGGGTTGAAGCACCTGTAAGCAGGTGTAGGAGCCAGGGGTTCAATCCCTGGGCCTGCTGTGTTGGTCCTACCCCTGGGGAGCATTGAGACAGCTATTGAGACTGGGCGAGGTGGTGTGCACCTGTAATCTCAGCACTTGGGAGGCTGTAAAACGAGAGAATCATTATGAGTCCAATCTAGTAGTGAGACCCTGAACACCCTGTAGACCTTTCCCTAAAATACAGAAAAAAAATACATTAGAGCCTCAACTGTATCAGCCTGTCCCACAGAAAAAGAGGGAGATAGGCTTGTAACAACAGGAAAGCCTGGACTCAGGTCAGGTGTCACCCAGCAGCATGTTTTGTGTGAGGTCCATGTGAGGACAGTTGCTTCACATTGCTGAGTCTTAGAAGGCACAGCAGCTGTGTGAAAAGCACTACATGTCTGAGACATGAGTCTGGAAGATTTTATCACATACTCTTGACACTGGTAGCTCTTGAGAAAGAAGTGTGAGTTTTCATGATCAAGGTATCCTTAGCTTTTACATCTGGATCATGTGCTTGGACTTTTCATAAATACATGATTATGTTAAAGAACTAAATCACAAGCTTTTATTATCCTCAACAACACAGATGGCCAACCTGAAGCCATGGGACTGAGCCAGTCCACTTTTAGCCAGAGCAGGCTCATATGGCCACCCAGAGTCCTTGGTCCTACTGCCCTTGGAGGCTGCAAAGGGGATCCAGGCTCCTGGGCACTCAAGAACTCTCCTGTGTGACATCAGGGAAGTGTGATGGGAGGGGCTGAAGCTGGACATTGATCATACGTGGGTGGGCAGGATAAGGCCTCAGTGCCTAAAACAGTCAAACTACCTCAGTCTTAAGAAAAACATCCTCCCTGAACAATTTCAGTCATCAGTCACTAGGTAACTTTGTGTCTCCCAATACTATATTTGCAAGAGTATAAATAAACTCCCCTACTATTGTTCTTTGGGTCCTTGCCAATCAGGCAAACAGGCCTCCACCTGACCCAGCTCTTGTCCATCCTTCTTCATGCCTACCACCATTTTTCCCTGGGGTACACTGAGAGACCAGCAAGTCCCCCCAACAGCACAGCGCCTCTCAGGAAGTGGTGAGCGTCCTCACAGACTTGATGATTCCTCCATTCAGGCCACAATGCTGGGTTTCTGAGGAGCTCAGCATGGTGTCTCTCTCACTCTGAGTCTGAACTCTCATGTGACTTGGAAGACTTCTGCTTCCTTTTCTTCTTCTTTTTCTTTTCCTTCTTCCTTTTCTTGTGCTTCTCCTTCTTCTTCTTCCTCTTGTGCTTCTCTCTACACTCTGAGGACCCGGAGCTGCTCTCGTCGTCTTCTGAGGTGGAATCGGCCAGGAGCTGTTTCAGCTGCTGGATCCTAGGCATGCAAGATCGGGCAAAGGACTCTGAGTTTCCACTCAAGGCAGCTTCCTCAAATAAGTAAATGATTTAAAATAAGTATCGGGGTGGGGGGAGTTATAATAACCTTGCTAAACACAATACTTTTTTTTTTTTCTAGTTTTTTTGAGACAGGGTTTTGTTATGTAGTTCAGCCTGGGCTTAAACTCACAGCAATCTTCCTGCCTCAGCCTCCCAAGTGCTAGGATTACAGGCATGTGCCAACATGCCTGGCAACACTTACTTTGTCTGTCTTAGTATTTCTACAGGTTCCCATAGCCCTTGCAAATGTGACCTCCCCCTTTTTCTGTGATACTGGGGATTAAACTCCGATCCTTTGCACTGAGCTACATCCTAGCTCTTTTATAATTTAAACTTTTTGACACATTTAATTTTAAACTTCTCACCCAGTTGCCCAGGCTTGGCTGGAACTTTTGATTTTCCTGCTTCAGCCTCCCAGAGGGCTGCAATGAGATGTGTGTCCCATCATGCCTGGCTTGCAACTGTGACTTCTAATAGATGCACTTACTGAAGCTTCCCCACACTGAAGCTGAGTCACTTCCCTCAACAGCTGCAACTCCATACAACCAATCTGAATGACAGAACACTAAACTTTCCTTTACCCTCTTTTTAATCAGGGCTAAGCTTTAACAAAAGCTTAGATCCTGAAGAGTAAGGAAGATAACGTAAGTCACATGGGAAAGCCAATTTCAGCAAAGAGTCCAACAGTAGGGGCACAAGTGTGCCCAGTCCACTGCTTGACCCAAACCTGTTAGGAGGCCATGGCCACCTGTGCCCATGCTGGCCTGCTCATCCTGACCACTGCCTGCGTGCCCCCCACCACCAATGCTGGCTGCCCAGCCTCGTACTTTATACCTGCTCAGCAATGGCTCATTCTCCCATCACTCACAGCTCGAGTCTACAGTGCTGGAACCAGTCCCTACATTGGAATGTTGGTTCCCAACCCCACACAGCTTACGATGTTAAGTGAATAGCCTCACCTCATGTCCTTCTCATGTCTTTTATTTTCCCGAATAATGTCATACGTGGGATCTTCATGTGCCTTAAGGGTCAGAGAATGGTATAGTTAGGCTTTGTGGACTGTTAAGTAAGAAATATATCCTTATATGTCACTGAAACTAGTCTTTTTGTTGTTGTCGATGCTACATTATCTAGGCTGACCTGGAACCTACTATGTAGTTATAACCAGCCTTGAACATGATCGTCCTGGCACAGCCTCCTGAGTGCCTGAATTATAGGCATATGCCACCATGCCAGGCTCATCTGGTGTTGGATACTGCTTTATGTTCAATATATTTTTCTCCTTAAGTACGTTGATATAAACTCAGTAGGGCTACAAAAGTAATTCTCCAATTAGAAAAATACAGAAAACAACTAAATATTCTTCATGAGAAAATAACTGAGCTAGGAGAGGTGGCACACATTTATAAGCCCTTCAGAAGGCTCACAAATTCAAGGCTGGCCACATAGTGAGACCCTGTCTCAAAACACCGCCACCACCACCACCCTAAAGAGAAAAAGACCTCCAAATAACTGCATAAAGAACAGCACACTCGCTTCTCATTTAAAAGAATTCTCAGGCTGGGGAGACAGCTTGGCAATCTAAGCACCTGTGTAGCAAGTGCAAGGACCTGGGTTCAATCCCTAGTACTGCATGCTGTGCTGGCCCCAAAACCCCGGGCACACCGTGCTGGCTACCAAAACCAGGTGTGGTGGCACATGCCTGTAATCCCAGTGCTGAGGAAGCTGAGACAGGAGGGTCACTACAAGTCTGAGCTATATAGTGAGACCCTGTACAAATAGATTAAATAATATTAAAATAATTCTCAGGTTGAGAAATATTGAGGTAATTTTCTTTGGTCTATGTGAACAAGTGGGTTGCACAATTATGCGTGAGAACAGTTGTAAGCATACAACAGCACCTGTTACCCCAATAAAACCCTGTAATAAATACATCCAACTGCTCACTGCAGGTTCCCTTGGGAGTCAGTGAGGGTAGACTTGATGGCAAAAGCCCTCCAGGGTTCTACTTCGTTTAATAATGCCAGTGTATCCTATTATTTCTTCTCCCTAACCCCCCAATATTGGAAGCTATATTTTCAGCCTTTTTTAAATGAAATTTTATTCAGAGATGGAGTCTGGTGAAGTTGCCCAGGCTGGAACTTACAATTTTCTTGCCTTAACTTACTGAGTAGTTGGGACTGCAGATGTTACAGGTATGTGTCATTGTGCTGAGCTACTTACATAAAACAGCTTCAAGTACTTGAATCCTTAGCTAACCTGGGACCTCATGCATAGTGAGAAGGTGCTATACAACCGAATTACACCCCAGTCCTCAAAACCTTTTTTAGTATCTAAAATTTCTGCAGTAAGCTTGTTATTCCCTTTTCTAATTGAGGTAATTCACACATTTCACATATTCCTCATGCATTTGTTCTAAGTATTTGAAGCTAAGAATTTCCTTAGGGTGGTTCTGGGGTGTTGAATCAGGGCCTTTGCATTGAACAACATCCCCAGGGTATTTTTATTCTTTTAATTTTGAGACAGGGCCTTGCTGAGCCTAGGCTGAGGATGAGCTTGTGATCCTCAGCTCCCTGAGTACTGAGATTATAGGTGCACACTTCCATGACCAGCTTCTCGTAGGTTTCCACAAGCATTTTCTCATAACATTACACATTCTTCTCAGTGTAGAGTGCCGGTCCAGTGCTCTAGGTGGCTCTGGGCTCAAAGTCCAATACTGAGACCACCAGAAGCTTGGAGAAGGTCTGGCCGCTCATTGGACACAGGCTGGTAACTTGAGCACATTACTCAGCAGCGACTCCACCTGGCAGCAGCAGTAACTGCAGAGTGAATCAAGGCTCCAGGAGGTGGCTTGGGAAAGATAAAATGAGCAAAGGACAGAAGAGTTTCACTGGCATCTAGAGAGGAAATTCACTTCTGGCTTGAAATAGGAAGGTGTCTAAGCAGTCTGGGAGGCTGAGGCAGGAGGACTGCAAGTTCGAGTCCAGCCTGAGTTTAATCCCCTTAGCAAGCATACACTTCATGCATTGACAGTCACACAAATACCTTTTTTTAGTGGAACTGGGGATTGAACTCAGGCCCCCCTGGCAAGTGCCTATTCTACTGAGCTAGCTCCCTGGCCCCACAAATACCATTTAACAAAGGTGCAGCTAACGTCACAGACTTTGGCCAAGAGTCTTCGGGGAGTGCCTCTGTGCAGTGCCTCACCATCTCTGAGGACCACAAACTCGCACCCAGGTCCACTCACCACTCTGAACTGTTCTAACTTTTGGTTGCCTTTGATAAAGAAAGGGCATTCTTTGTCACCTGTCCGGTGGCCATACC
>NW_004524607.1:548095-570958 GCF_000260255.1 Octodon degus
AATCTAGTGCCAAGAATGGCAAAGGGAATTTATTTTTAGTCTCTATGCATGTAGTTATTTTTGCTGTACTGGAGATTGAACCAGGGCCTCTGAACTAAGATATAGCCCAGGCCCTTTTTCATTTTTGTATTTTGAGATGATGTGAATTTTGCAGCCTGTGCTCAAACTGCCTCAGCAGTTTGTGACCCTCCTGCCTCAGCCTCCCAGAATGCTGGATTAGAAGCATGTGCTACCACACCTGGCTTCCTTTTTTTTTTTAAGAATACAATTTTTCTGTTCATCAAGTTTAAGAACACTTGTGATTCATGAACTGACTTATGATTTTCTTGGAGGTTAGGGGTACAGAGCATGTGATTAGCAAGCTCAATGCCCGGAGTAAAATCTCTAACAAATAAATAGGACCAGTGGTGGTGAATGCGTGTAATCCCAGCATCACAATTTCAAGACTAACATCAGATACACAATTAGACCATGTCTCATAAAAATAAATAAAAAATAAAAAAAAAAAAGAATAAAGGCACTAGTAGAACAGATAGTGTCTTTTTGAAAACCATCATACAAATGGCTTCTTTTTGTTTGTTTTTGAGATGGAGTCTTGCTATGTTGTTCAGGCTTATCTGAATTAAACTCCTGTACTAAAATAATCCTCCTGCCTCATTCTCCCAAGTTCTGGGATTCCAGGTGTGTACCACTGTGCCTGGCTTTAGCTATCTCATTTTTAAGGAGACAAAAGCACAAATTCTCTTCAAATGTGAGTGTTGGTAGAACTGTAGCATAGTGTTCCCTGAAGAACAGGAAACTGTCTTGTAAAACAGGTTTACTAGCAGAAGGCCCTGCACAAGGAACACACATGCATCAGGTCACTCAGAGGACACCCAGATCTTCCCAGAATTTCAATGATGGATTGAACTTAGGTGTTGTGATATGGAAAAGGAAGCACTGTGTAAAGCAGTGAGGGCACGATACGGCTATTTCATGTTTTCAGGCTCTTGGACCCATTGTGCTTTGAGGCAAACTATGTGTGGAAATGGTGAGCGTAGCAAGACTACATGTGGGGAATGGGCCAGGAGGCCAGGGAAGCAGGCAGGACACAGGGTAAGCACTGCCAACACAGAAACTGTAAGGAGAGGCAAAGAGGGCTTGCTCTGTGGAAACTAGTCTAAAGAATGATAGCTGGGGACTCCTTGTTGCTCCTCCATTGAGGTCTGTCCTTACCCAAGACCCCCGAGATCTGGGGCAGAAGCTCATACTCCACCCATCTGTTGAGGTGGAAAACTCAGAGCAGGCTGCCATCAGGACACCTAGAGATGCTGTTTGCCCAGCACTGTCCCACATGCATACTCCAGTGCGGTTCAGAGGGCAGGTGACCCTTGGGACTCCACGTGTCATAGCACGTGGATACTGGGATGCAACTGGCAGTAATGCCACCATGACAGGGAAGCAGGTCTCCTGGTTATCTAACACAGGCCCCACCCACAGCCCTCATGCTTCAACCTGTCCTAGACCTGCTTGAGCATAACGGTGCCCTTGCCACCCTCTGTCACACAAGTGTCTGAACCACGAGCAATGTATCCACATTGGTTATGCACCTCAGAGTTTCGCTATCATGATGCAAACAGACAAAGGAGACAGGAGTGCTAGCCTGGCTGCACTCACACTGCATCACTTTGACCTCCTTCCCCAGCGGCATCCAGAGCCCTTTTGTGGGCGCGTGAGCCAGGAACTCCAGGCGTGCTCATTGCCCGGCATGTCTGGAATGCAGTCTTCTGGCTTGCTCTCATCTTCCTGCACAAAGGGAGGAGCACATCAACAACCTGTGCTAAAGCTTGGGCTCGCTCCTTCCTGCCTGGAACCCACAGCGCCTGGCCTGCTCCTGCACTTATCCCCAGTCACCCGAAGAATCAGAGATGTGTCATCCCAGTACTCTGGGCAGCTGAGGCAGGAGCAAGTATGAACACAGCCTGGGCAGCTTAGTGAGACACTTTCAGAATTCTAGGAAAAAGGACTGGGGTTGTAGCTCAGTAATAAGGGCCAGCTCGTACTACCTAGTGAGACTCTGTCTCAAAAAAAGCCCAGGCTGTACTCAAACTTGCAATCTTCCTGCCTCAGCTTCATAGTCTGGGATTAGACATGCACTACCATGCCTATTCCTATGACAGAAGTCTTGTTTAATTCAAAGGTACCAGACAAGACAGGTTTTCAGCTTCACTCGCTACCCCAGAGCCCCTCTATGCAGTAGCCCCCCCCAACAAAGGGTACAGGCAGGGGTCCCTGTCCATAGCCTGCTGTCTGAGCCGAGGACCCTGGAAACCCCAGTGTGGTAGCCTGAGTTCCTGGAAAGGTGTGCCCAAAAAGCAGGTGCAGAGCCTAGAGAAGACATGGTACAGGGAGTTGCAGGACCTGACCCGGTGGGTACAAGGCCCAGCATGACACAGAACTCAGCAGTGCCCATCTGGTGGCTGCAGGTCAGAAGCAGGGGGCTCATACCAGCAGGTTCAAAACCCATGTGCCTATTTCTCACAGTAAGTACTGGTGAACAGCTAAGAGTCCAGGTGTCAACACTGACCTTGATAAGCCCAGGAGGCGGCTTCTCATAACTGTAAAATAAACACAAATCCAAACCTGTTAGCAGGAATATAGCATACTGAGCTAATGCAAAGCACAGCTGTAGTTTTTTTTTTTTAAGCAGCACTGGGATTGAACCCATGGCCTTTGCACTCAGCCACGACCACAGCTCTTTTTACTTTTTGAGACAGTCTTGCTAGGTTAAGGTGTCCAAACTGGGCTCAGACTCCTGACCTTCCTGCCTCAGGCCCCCAGAGATCTAAGCTATCAGGCCTTAGCCACCGTGCCTGGCTCATAAAGCTTCTAATCTGAGATTCATAGCAAGGAAATGCTGCCAGCTTGATCCAAGGCCCAACGATGACAGCAGACAGCAGAATGCTTCCCTGCCCTGGTCCCCAGACACTGCTTGGGCCTCTTCCTCCCTCAAGGGACTGTGCTGCAGGGAGGCAGGCAGCGACACTGGAAAGGTGATGCACAGGTCTGTATTTGCATGGAGAGAGCAACCCCAGGCGCTCGGACATCCATCCCAACTCGAGAATTTGGTGTAGACATCTTCAGCTCAGTTCTGTGCCTTATTTTCTAAACTCCAGGGAAGCACTTCATTCCATACGAAGCACTTCCGAATGGCTTACCAGGATAGAAACATTCCTTTTCTTTCTTGTGATTTTCATTTTGGTGGTTCTGGGGATTGAACCCAGTGCTCTCACACCGGGTGAACTTCTTTATTTTTTGAGACAGGATCTTGCTAAATTGCCCAGGTTGGGCTTAAACTTGTGATTCTCCGGCCTCAGCCTCCCAGAGTGATGGGATTACAGGTGTGCACCACATGCTTTGCCCCCTGTAGCTCATTTTTCAGATGGAAGGTGAATCTTTTTTTGTACCATTTGTTAAGCCCTACAGTTCAGTAGTCACTGAGGTTGCATGAGCTCCCCTGAGCAGTAAAAACATTAATTTATCTAGGAAGGGAGGAACATCTCAAGTGGATATGGGGTGGGAAATCATTAGTATTTTAAATCACTTTGTGCCAGGTGTGGTGGCACACACCCATAATCCCAGCACTGTGGAAGGCTGAGGCAGGAGGGTTGCAAGTTCAAGCCTAGCTTCAGCAACTTAGCGAGCTCCTGTCTCAAAAAATTATAGACAGTAGGGCTGGCAAGATGGCTCAGTGGTCTAAAGCACCTACTTGGAAAAAGCTTGGCAAAGCACAGGGACCGTGGTTCAATCCCCCAGCACCACATGCCAGCCCGCCCCGCCCCCAGGTGGGCTGAGCTGGCCACGTGCGCGCGCACACACACACACACACTAAACAAATAAATGTTAAAAAAAAGAATAAAAAAAAATTATAGACAAGATGAGGTCTGGGATTTAACCCCAGTGCCAGCCAATGTGGAGGAAACCGCTTTTGCTGGGGTGCGATGGGTGAGATTTGAGAAGGGTCCTCATTGTCAGTGTCTCCATTCCACAGGTGGGCTGCTGGGCAGAGACTGTGGGCAAGTGCCGTACAGTCAAGGTGAGGGCTGCTGGGGAGACTGAGGCAGATGGGCCAGAACAGCAGAGGACTGCATGGCGGTTGTCCTCTGCCCTTAGTACAAAACTGGATGGGTGCTGAGCTACTTGCACCACCCTCTGTACTGCATACTTTTTATTTTAAGGCTGAATTTCGTTAAATTGTCCAGCTTGGAGTGGAACTTGCAACCCCTCTGCCTCAGCCTCCGTCAGCACTGAGATGACTGACAGGCAAGCGGCAATGCGCCTGGCCGGTCTCTCACTATTAACCCTGAATAGAGACTCAAGACGCCTTGACGGAGAAACAAAACATAGGTTAGCCACGAGTTCGCGGCCAGCTTGGGCCACAAGTAGATCTGACTCAAAAAACTAGCAAACTTCAACACACAGATCAGAGGCAGAGTGGAATTGCAGCGGCACAGGAGGGGCACCCTGAGGCAGGCCAAGGTCCCTTCCAGGCAAAGATCCCTTCCAGGCCAAGAAAGTTCCCGCGCCCGAGGAGCCTGAGGACGCCACGCAAGGCACGGCGGGGGCGGAGCGACGCAGTCCCAGGCCCCGCCCCGCGCTCACAAGTGCTCCAGATGCCGCAGCTCCCGCAGCTGCTTCGGGTCCCGCCGCCTCCGTTTCTGCTCCCGGCGCCGCCGCAGATCATGCTCGGGTTCCCGCGGCCGCCGCGCGCCCCCCACCCCTGCGCCGCTGGGTTCTGGCCGGGACGACATCGCGGACTCGCGTCGCGCGTTTCTGCCCGCTCGCCTGGCCACCGTTGCCCCCTGGCGGAAGACGGTGGGGCAGGCTGGGGACAGGATGATTGGGGGCGGGGCCTGAGAGTGCTTCCGGGGACCGGAAGGGGTGGGACCGAGAGGACTTCCTGGGGCCGGAGGCGGGGGGGGGGGGGGGGGGGGGTGTCGGGTCCTGAGGGGAGGGCTGCGGAGCTGGAGCGGGCCTTCTACGCTGGAGCTGCTGTTAACGGAGATAGGTATTAATAGGATTCACCTTTTATCAGAAAGAAGCAAGGCTCTCAGTTACTAAGGGAAAGCCTAAATAGATAGACCGACTGCTGTTTCTTTTTCTTTTTTAGCAGAATTGGGGATCAAACTCAGGCCCTTGTGCTTGCCAGGCAGGCGCTTATTCTACTGAGCTATCTCCCCAGCCCCGCACCACTGTTTCTTGCCCTCTGTTAATTTCAAGGTCTGATGTTCTTGGGACCTAGCAGTGCAGTTCAGTGGTCGCTGGCCGCGAGGAACGAAAAAAGAAACTCATCCCTGACGTTGGAGCTTACAGGTCAGCTCCGTGGCCCCTCAGGTACTGCAGTACTCAGCTACTCCAGATGCTGACTAGGGGCGCAGACTCCCTGGCTTGGAGCTGGCCCATTGGATAGGTGAGGTCTCTGTACCCATTGCACTGCCCTTTTGTGCTCCTCGTGGATGGCTGAAGGAGGTTTCTGTCTGGAGTCAGTCTTGGGCCACCTCGACTAGCTGTGAGTTCAAGGACAACCTGTGCTACATAGTGAGTTCAAGGCCAGCATGAGTTATGTAGGGAGACCCAGTTTCAAAAAGTTTTGTTTCCAGTGGGTTAAAGTGCCTGCTTAGGCAGAGTGCCAGGAGCAGAGTTAGACCCTGGGCGTGCCATGCTGGCCCTGCCCCTGGGACAACCTGAGTCAAGGATTAAGACGGCGTGGTGTCACGCACTTCTAAACCCAGCGTTTGGGAGGCTGTAAACTGGAGAATCACTACAAGTCCAATCTGTAGTGAGACCTTGTACTAAATACATTTTAAAAAATTGGTTTTTTTTCACTTGTGAGTTATGGTAAAAGGTGATGAGATCTGTGTGCTGCGTTTTAGATGATGGCACACACCTAGTGCCTGTTACATTTCTTTATATTTGGGTCGGGGAGCAAAGACCCTGGGTGCTAGCTGTAGTCTCTTTTGTCCCTAACACAGACAGGTGTAAGAATCTAACTTGGGTTAGGGCAGGCCATTCTGGTCCAGGTTGAAATCTAGGTTCAGAACAAAACAAAACAAATTTCTGTTCTCTGTATCGGACATAAGGATCTATGCACATTGGGAATTTTTAAATATGGTTTGTTAGCTTGCTGTTTCTCTGACAGAATTCCTAAGGGTTACACCTTAAAGAAGGAAAGTTACTTTGACTCACAGATTCAGAGTTTTGGGTTCATAGTCTGCTGGCTCCATTACCAAGCTGGGCCTGGGCTACGGCACAGCATCATAGAAGAGGGGGCAGTGTGTGGGAGGCACAGTAACTCCAGGCCTCCAATCCTATTGCTAGTGGGTTTCCGGGTTCCTGTGAAACTGCCACATCATGATTCCTTACCACTTATCCCTTAATGGTCACTTGAGTGCCTCTGACCTATAAAATTCTCTTGGTGCATCAGCGTCATTAGTGCCGATGACTTCCTCTTCTCCTACCTCAGCTGAGCTAGGTTCCTAATTCTCACCCCGCCTGTTTCCCATAAGTCTCCTGCCATGCCCCGGAGGTGGGACTTCCTGTCATAGTCCAGTTGCCTAGTTACTCGCGCCTTTTACCCGCCGTCATTTCCCTATGCCTCCACAATATATACCCAGCACCTCCCCTGAATAAAAGAGACTTGATCAGAATTCTGTCTTGTCTCCATTTCTCGCGTCTCCTGTCCTTTGTCCCCTCCTCAATTCCCCGCTCCTCTCGCAGGTGACCTTCATTGACTGACCCGCTGGTTCGGGACAGCAGTGTGGAGCAGTCACCTCATAGAAAGCCAGGATGAGAGAGAGAGGAAAAGCCTGTGGTGGGCTTCTCCTGCTTTTGTTCCAGCTGGACCCCCAGCATATTGGACAGTGCCACCAACATGGTAGGCAGGCCTCCCCCTCAAATTACTGTCCCAGATACCAGTGGTTTCTGGATATACTCGGAAGGGTGCTTTACTAATTGTCTAGGCATTGTCTTAATCCAGCCAGATTGACAGATAGCATATTTTATGATTATCTTTATTTTCTACATTATTACTATTGTTATTTTTGTGTATTTGATACAAGGTCTCACTACGCAGCCTGGACTTGTAGCATCCTCCTGTTTTCAACCATCCCAGCTAGGATTACAGGCATGTGCCACCATGGCATGGGGCAGGGCCAGTGCGGCATGTAGTGCTGGGGATCGAATCCTGGTCCTTGCACTTGCCTAAGCAAATGCTTAGTCTGCTGAGCTACCTCACCAGCCCTATTTTCTACATTATTAGAATAGTTATTTGGTACAAAATAAAAATTTCCCTTTTCTCTCTCCTCTACCTTTTATCATATACAAACTCTATATATTCTCATTTTGTTTTTAAAAACTAAACATGATGAAGTGTCTTTGACTAATGCTTTATATTAGAATTCAAGTGTTTCTAAACCCCAGGTGCATTTAGCTATTTGATCTTTGACAGTGGGATAAAATACATACTGGAGGACAGCCTCTTTAATAAATGGTGCTGGGAAAACTGGCTATCTACATGTAGAAGTTTTAAGTCAAGACCTGCATTATTTATGATGTACTAAGCTAAAAAAGTGGATTAAAGATCTAAATGCTAAAACAATCTGCTGGAAGATGAAATGGCTAAAACTCTTGAAGTCATAGATATAGGTAAGGGCTTTCCGAACAGAACCTTGGTTATACAAAAAATAATTCCAAGAATCAATAAATGGGATCATACCAAATTTAAAAACTTTTTTTTTAAAAAATGTATTTGGCATACAGTCCCACTACGCAGCTCAGACTCATAGTGACCCTCCTGTTTACAGCCTCCCCAGTGCTGGGATTACAGGAGTGTGCCACCATGCTTGGTTTTGGTGGCCAGTGTGCCTGGGGGCAGGACTGGCACAGCATGGCACCACATGATGGTTAAAGCCCTGTCCGTGCACTTATCTGAGCAGGTGCTTAGTCTGCTGAGCTATCTTACTGGCCCCAAATTTTAAAATTTGCATAGTAAAAGAAACCGCAAATAGAGCAAAAAGAAGACCCATGGAATGGGATAAAATTTTGACAGCTATTCTTGGACAGAAGACTAATATCTAGAAAATATAAAGAATTGTAAATAATTAGGCCAGCCAAAATAAAAGACCCAATCAAAAATTGAGTACATGAAATGAACAGACACTTTATAGAAGTACAGATGGCCAATAAACAAAGAAGTGTTCAGCATTGCTTGCCATTACAGAAATGCAAATCAAACACTCAGATTTCATCTTACTCCAGAAGGAATGACCATAATTAATAGCAAATGCTGGTAAGGGTACAGGGGAATGGAGCCCTTATGCACTGTTGGTGGGAATGTAAAATAGCACAACCACTGTGGAAATCCTCAAAACACTAAAACTAAAAAGTCAGTTGGCTCAGCTATTCCTCTTCCAAGTATCTTTGATAGAGTTAAATACGTCATTTCAGTGACACATGCATTCATAGCAGTACAATACATAATAACTAAATCTTGGAAGCAGCCTATATGTCCATTAACAGATAAATAGATAAATAGCATATATCTATATACAATGAAGTGCTACTGTGCTGTAAAGAAAGATGAATGAGTTATTTATAGGAAAATGGATGCACTTTGAAACCACAAAAATAAGTAAAATAAATCATAAACATTCTGAAATATCACATAGCTTCTCTTATATGAGAAAGCCAAATAATAGCCAAATAAAAGACACATAAGAGAAAGTAAGATGATAGGTCTTTCTCAGGTGAGAAGAGATCAAAAGATGAAGTGGGAGGGAGGAGATGGGAAGAGAATGAAAAAGGTAATGAAGATGTGTTACGTATGTGTACCAGTGCCACACAAGGAATGTAAATATATATTATATGTTCAATTAAAACATTGAAAAAAAAAGAAAAAGAAAGAAAGAATGATAGTAATTTCAAATTGCCTAGAAAATAGCTTTCAAAAAGCACTTACCTTAATTGTGGGATACAGAAGTGCTGATGAATAAAGAAGAATTTTTTTGATCTTTGAATTTGTAACTAAAATCTTACAGAAGTATAACTGAAATGAATAAAGTTGGTCCCACAGTTGTGAGTTATTGTTAAACTGATTAACATTACCTCCCCCTCACCCCCTTACTTGACTATATGTTTTGGGCCTGCAGTGCTGGCCCTGCTCACTTGGGTGCGCTGAGATGTGATTGAGACGGGGCATGGTGGCACGCACCTGTAATCCCAGCTCTTGGGAGGCTGTAAACAGGCGGATCACTATGAATCCGAGTCCGATCTAGTAGTGGGACCCTGAACACCCTGTGGACCCTTCCCTAAAAAACAAAAAAAAAAAAAAAGAAAAAGGAAAAAAAAAAGGAAAAAAAATGAATAAAATTATGAAATAAAATAGGTCTAAAAGATTTGAAATAAAATATGTCTCAGGTATAATTAACATAATTGTGAAGCCCTAAGAGTTTTGTCACAGTCTTTGGGAAAAACTGATTCTGAGAGACGAGAGATACATACACTGGTGCCAGTTTCAACTCCTTGTACTGCAAAAAGGGGCAAAAATCCCTTTTAGTTGTAGGATACTGTGTAACAGTACAAGTAAAGCCCCATCTTGTGTGCAGATCATCACTTAAAGCTAATATTTTATTTTATTATTTTTATGTAAAGTACAGGCTCTACAGGATCTCACTACACAGATCGGACTTGTAGTGATCCTTCCTGTTTTTCAGCTTCTCAAGTGCTGGGATTACAGGCATGTGCCACCACACCCAGTCTCAATCATGGTCTCAGTGCACCCTGGGGTAGGGCTGGCACCCGGTAGGCCAGGGGATTGAACGCCCAGCCCCTGCGTCTGCCTCAGCAAAAGATAATATTTTATATGATCAAACTATAAGTGGAAAAGTTCATTACATTTTCAAAATTGTATCTACTGAATTACCTTTACCTACCTTGGTCCATACAACCAGGCTAGATAGAGATGTAATGTAAATTTATACCTGCTTATTTGTGCAAAGTTAAAGCATTGAAATTTTATAGTCAAATTATCTGAATCACTTAAAACTAAGTCACTATTATTCTAAAAACTAAATATTGGTCATGACAAACATCTCAATTACTATATTTTCATACATGAGACACAATTTATTTTAGTGCTATTGTATATTAAACCCAGGGCTTTTGGACTGAGCTACACACCAACCCGTTTTCATTTTTATTTTTTATTTTATGAGGTAGAGCCTTGCTAAGTCACTAACTTGTTCAGACTGGGCTCAAATTTGCTATCCTCCTGACTCAGCCTCCCAGGACGGTGGGATTACAGGTGTGCATCACTGTGTCTGCTCACTTTACTTGTTCCTATGCTAGATTAGAACTAGAGATTGGCTGAATTTCATGTTTAGTTAACAGATGTGTTCCAAAACTGTTTCTTTCTCTCTCTCTCTTTTTTTTTTTTCTTGGCAGAACCAGGGATTGAACTCAGGTCCTTGCGCTTGCCAGGGAAGCGCTTATTCCACAGAGCCATTTCCCCAGCCCTGTTTTTCTTTTTTGGAAATGAATTTTGGGGTTCAGTCCATGTGCTGTTCCCCCTCATGCTGTAGCATAAATCCTAATAAAGCCTCTTTTAGATGGCAAAAACATGTTGAAGTCAAAATTATGCTTTAAAATGTGGATTTACAGATCATTGTTACTTTCTGCTGCATCTGTAGTTTAATTGTACTTTTAAGAGTTGGGAGAGAGCACTCTCGAGATTCCTGAACTGGCTTCTGGAGCAGCTATAGAGAGGGTGCATGTGCTGCAGACGCCTGGTACAATCGGGTTTCAGCCTTGGCCTTGATGAGTAGGCTGGAGGGCAGGGGCCTGCAGGGACGCTGCTCCTGGACTGAGGTGGAGACGTCCCTGCGATGGAGGAGCCCCACCCAGGAAGCTCAGCCCTGTATTGTATCTAAGGAAGTTAACTTAGGACAGCCAGTGTCACTGTTTGTAAAAATAATTTTATCTATATTTAAAATAAAGCACAATAAGGGAAGTGGTTATTTCCCCACACCTTGTTAGTGCATGTTAGTTACAGAGATGAAGGGTTTCATTGCAGCAGATTTGCAATGCCCATAACACACTTTCATCACTACTTTCATTACTCTTCCTCTGGCATCAACTTTCTTTTTTTGAAGTTTCAATAGGTTTAATGTATTTTGATCATATCCCTGTTATTTTAATGAGTTCAAATCATTAATAGAAGAAATAGGGTCAAAGTAGATGATGCTACTGGGATTGATAGCCATTTACTGCCATCCTGGGGTGGGCTTTTAATACCTAAAATTGGAGACTTTTGAAAATGTAATCATTGGAAGGTTTTCTTTTCTCCATTTATAGCCCTTTTTTTCTGTAGCTTGGGAGAAAACTGACATGTTGTGGTCTCAGTGAATCTATTTTTGAGCTGGGCTTTTGGCCTGGTGGCTGCTAATATATGAGCAGGGTTATAAATGGTTAAGTTGTTGCCATTGGTTTCCACTGTGTGTTTGTTGGCTCATGTCTTGTTTTTTAAAAAAATTAATTAATTATTTTTAATGTATTTAGTACAAGGTCTACAGGGTCTACGAGGTCTCACTATGTAGATCGGACTCATAGTGATCCACCTGTGTTCAGCCTCCCAACTGCTGGGATTACAGTGCGCCACCATGCCCAGTCTAATGATAGGAATTTTTTTTTTTTTTGGTGGTAGTGGGGATTGAACTCAGGACCTTGCACTTGCCAGGCAAGTGCTTATTCTATTGAGCTATTGAGAAACAAATAGCAATGAGACAGTTTCAAAGCCATTAATAGGACAGTTTCAATAATTATTACATTGAATATTGTCTTCTTAATAGTTATTTATAGTATAAGATGCAGACATGATATCCTGTCAAAACACTATTAGTACAAATCTTTCTTCTCATTGAATTAAAAGAAAGTAGCTGTGTATCTATCCTGTTTTGTATATATAGATACAAAATGGTCATTCATTTGTATTCCTTTTTTTGTTTAGTTTTGTCAGAGATGGGTATTCCATTGTCATTTAAATATTGTAGGTTCGTGAATTCAGCACAATAATCTAATAATAGTCCAGTAGTCTGTATTAGTAGTGGGTTATCCATATGACTGGCAATATCAGAAGTTGTTGACTTGAGCCCTTTACAGCTCAGCATATTAATATGGCTTTACTTTTCATACCTCATTATTATACTTTTCAGCGGGATGGTTAAGACCAAGATAAAGCAAGACCTATGTAACAGGAAATGTAACTTTTGTATCTGATAAGGTCAGTCAAATCCCCTCAGGATTTAGCCTGAAACCCTGTACTGAAGTTTGTAGATCCTTTGAAAGTGTCAGCCATGTGGCTGAGTCATGGCCATTGCTTGACCACTTTGCTGTCTGTGAAAGCCCGAGAGAATGTTTTCTCCATGTGACCCTCCTTAGGCACACTCTACATCATCGGTCACTTTCCTCTGTGGCCCCATAATCTCCTTGATCAGAAAATTTGGGACATCACTGAGTTACAGGATGTTACAGAACAGGTTATCTTATGTCCTGAGTCCTCCCTGACCTTGAAAGGCTAGGGCCAAAATGTTGGCTGTCCTTGTAGCCCTTCTTTTGGTGTCTTGGTTTGGGAACACATCTTCATATGTGGTGTGACGATGCAGGAGTCCTGTGTAGATTTTACCAGCTGTAACTATCCCCACAGATACATCCTGCACTCAGAACCAACAGGGCTTGGAGATTGTTTTCCCAAATCAAAGCTTCAACATAGTAAGGTCTGTCACACAGAAGACATGAAGTATGACTGAATATGTCAGTGTTTCTGGAACTCAGAGGAGGGAATTCATACTTTATGGTGGGAAGTGGGAGAGGAGATCAGGAAAGACTTTCAGGAAAAAGTGAGACTTGAATTGTGATAAAGGCCTAAGCTTTAGAGTAGTGGAAGTTGTGCCCACAAGTATTAGGGGCTGGCAGAACTTCAGGGCAGAAGTCAGTGCATCCCACAGCTTGACAGCAGTTCCAACAGTTCAACTGGAGGAAATTTCCTGAAAGAAGAAGTGGGAAGTGGGTTGCAAGATTGGGGCTAGTCCTGGAGAGCCTAATTTAAGTTGGTTGCAGGGCATTTGAACCTTTCTGTAGGAAGGCATTGATTAGTTCTTAACTTTAAAAAATATTTTTAGTGAGATGATATCACACAAATTATTTTAAATTTAGTGGCAGTTAGTACACTGAATGACTTTTAAATTGGAGACCAACTTGATCAGAAGTAGGTTTTTTTTTTTTTTTTTTGGTGGAATCAGGGATTGAACTCCAGCCCTTTTGCTTGCCAGGGAAGCACTTATTCACTTATTCTACTGAGCCATCTCCCAGGTCCCCAGAAGTAGGGATTTTGATGAGCTAGGATGGAGGTCATAGGTGGATTGGAGATGGGCTGAGGAAGGAGAGAGAAAGAATGGTTGGAAAACCACTACTAGCATCGGGCTGCCATGGGGTAAAGAAGGTAGTAACCATAGGGATGGAGAGGAGGACACAGATGAGAGTTTATGGAGACAGATTGAAAGGACTAAATAGATGGCGAGGTGGAAAAAGAAAGGAGGAAGGAGGAGAAAGTCCCTTCAGGAGTGAAGATTATGGATTTGGAAATTGTAAAAGTGGTAGGTGAAACTTGAGATTGGGTGAAGTTGTCAAGGGATGCCAGTGAGGAGAGAGAAAGGACATAAGGGAAATATACTTGGGGAAAACTTTGACATGAAAGAAAAAACCAGATTTAGTATGTGAAATGTGAGTGTTTAGAAAAATACAACTAGGAGAGTCAGTGTGACAGAAGACTAGAGATAAAAATATGACTTTGACCAAATGGTTTGGGAAGATTGAAAAGCTTAAAAATTGAGGGAGACCATTAATTTTCATAATGGAAATGTTAATCATTTAAGAGAGTTACAGAACTTTGTAACAAAAGAAACAGACCAAGAATCTTGTCACTGAATGGGAGAGAGCAGGAAGGGCTATTGGCTCAGGGGAAGTGTTTTAGGATCTAGGAGAATTAAGGGTGGAAGGGAAGGATTCAGGGGAGGGAGTGGAATGAAGGGTCCAAGAAGGGGAAGATTTGAAGGAGCAAAGTCTGGAGTATTTGGGAGAAGATAATAACACAAACTTGAGAAGCTAATGGGGGCAAAGGACAATCTTTCTTTTTTAAGGTAGAGAATAGAGAAGTAAGGATTACTATAAAAAGATGTCAAATTGCATCTAAAAGAAGTCAAGAGAGTTTGTTGCATTGGTTTTGTTTTAGTAAAGTATGAGGCCAGGTCATCTTCTGAGGTGAGCTGCTGGAGATGAGGACAGGGTCCAGGGTGAGATCCTGGAGATGGTACTCTATTGTTTTTTGTACGGGAAACTGAACTCAGGACCTTGTGCTTGCCAGACAGGTGCTGTACTGTTGAGCTATGTCCTTGGTCCAGAATATGGAGGTGGGAGCAGGGTGGAGAGCATTACAAGTGAAAAGGTTTGTGATGAACACTTTATGCATTTGGAATATTGGCATACTTTTTCTGTTTTGTTTGAAATATGTGTTCATGAGAAGAAGTGAGAGAAAATGTTTGAGGATCACTTGGAAGATAGGTGGATTTGGTAGCACATTTGATCTTTTCTATTTTTTTAAGTAAGATATTTAAGAATTTTTCAAATATGTATAACTTTTAGAAAGAGAATAGAATAATGGTTGAATGACATAGTTCCTGGCATTTCTTAAAATTAATGAAGTCTTATCAGAGAGGGGTGTGTTTGCAGTTTAGAGAAAAGCTTTTGATTTTAAGTTCAGAATGGTTCTGAACATGCTGGATAGATAGTGTCTCCTAGGGCTGAGAGCACTTGCCTAGCATTCACCAGGCCCTGAGGTCCCAGCACCACTGAAATTAATGCAAATGTTAACAGGGTAGTAAAATATTTTTTTTTAACAGTCTACTGATAAACCATTTAAGCTTGTAGACCACAAACTGCTTGTTCTGCCATCTTCCTTTTTATATTATTAACATTTTAAAAGAACATTAAAGACCATTTTTAGCTCACAGCCAGTAGAAAAACAGACCATGGACTATAGTTTGCCCATCCTGATAAAAACAAAAACAAAAAATAAATCTTCTGAGAAATGTTTAAAATGAGTCCAGAGTTAGAAGTCACATAGAGAAGGAGCTAGAGATGCATGATTGGGAGTTTCAACATTGCAATTTTCAATTGAATTTATTGTCATTCACTGCATTAGTACTAAGCTGGGTCATTTTTTCCCATAATTTTATTGAGAAACAAATAGCAATGAGACAGTTTCAAATCCAATTAGTAGGACAGTTTCAATAATTAATACATTGCATATTGTTGTCTTAGTGGTTATTCATTTTGCAAGATGCAGACATGATATCCAGTTTACAAACACTATTAAAGCAAATCTTTTTATTTAATGAATTAAGAGAATGTAGCTGTGTATCTATCCTATTTTGAATATACAGATAAAAAATAGTCATTCATTTGTATCCCCTTTTTTTGTTTAGTTTTGTCATTTAAATATTATAGGTGTGTGAATTCAGCAAAATATTCCAAAATAGTCCAGTAGTCCATAATAGTAGTGGGTTTTCCGTAAGACTGGCAATGGCAGAAGTTGTTGACTTGAGCCTTTTACAGCTCAGCATATTAATATGGCTTTACTTTTTATACTTCGTTTTTATACTTTTCTGCTGGAGAGTTAAGACCATGATAAAGCAAGAGCTATATAACAAGAAATGTACCTTTTGTATCTGATAAGGTCAGTCAAATCCCCTCCGGACTTATCCTGAAGCCCTGTACCGCAGTATGTAGATCCTTTGTCAGTGTCAGCCATGTGATTGAGTCATGGCCAATGCTTGACCAATCTGCTCTCTGTGAAAGCCTGAGAGAATGTTTTCTCTCCATGTGACCCTCCTTAGGCACACTCTACATCATCAATCACTTTCCTCTGAGGCCCCGTAATCTCCTTGATCAGAAAATTTGGGACACAACTGAGTTATATTATGTTATAGTATGGGTTCTCGTTTGTCAAGCTGGGTCATTTTTGGAAGTTTTAGGAGATTAAAATCTGCAGTTTGTAAGATGACGTAGGACAACCATAAGAAGTACTGGTAAAAAGTCTTGGAAAGAAGCAGAACTTCCTAAATAGTTAATTCATTTCTCCATGATAACCAGAATAGGGTACTTAGAAAATTATCAAAATTAATGTTTTCTAGATTAGAAATGAACCCAAAGCTTACAGAAGTTAAAGGGCATTAATTCAAGAAAAGATGTGGAACTACTGTAAGAATAATAGCTTGGGACATTTTAACTTATTTTTCCTCCATATCCTCTTCCCAGTCCCATGTTATTCTTGGAAACAAATAACTTTCCAGTAACAAAGGAGTGGACTGGGCTTGCAGCTCTTCAGAAAGCCCCTCACTAAGAGAAATGCCCCATAGATTTGTCTCATGGTTCTGTACAGCCTCAGGCATAGGGTGTGTGGTAGCCTTCTCTGGTGCCTGGGTCTGGAAGCTCAGGAGAGCTGACAGTTTCTCAGGGCTGGAAATGCAGGCTGGGGCTTTCAGATATGTTACTGAGAAAGAGCGTTGTTACCTTTAACCATCTTCTGATGAGCCTGAGTGTTAGGAAAAAAGGAAGCTGAGGATATAGCTGAGGACAGGTCTTTACTGACAGGGACTAGTCTGATTGAAGCGACCCCTCAGAAAAGTGATTCTCTTACAGACTATAGGGTTTTTATAGGGCAATGGAGAGAAGTTGTAACAAGCAA
Source organism: Octodon degus (assembly GCF_000260255.1). Lineage (NCBI taxonomy): Eukaryota > Metazoa > Chordata > Mammalia > Rodentia > Octodontidae > Octodon > Octodon degus. Next base: position 564,930 of record NW_004524607.1, read on the forward strand.
ATTGCTCTTATGCTGAGATTGTTAAAGTAAAGGATGAAAGAGCATTGTGTTTGCTTATGGGAGGAGGGCAGAGTTCCTTCAAGGATAGTGACCATTGGACTGTCTCAACTTCCAGTTGTACTTTATCTGAGAGGGGTGAAAACTATAGTGTTGCCACCTTATTATTCTGGAACAGCTAGTTCTGGGAAAGGAAACTTAAAGATATAAAGAAAAAGTTGCTGAAGTGGCTGTAATGCCAATGATCTGGTTCCTTCATTGAGGGATGGGACTCTAATTACTTCTGTGTGCTAGAGTTTTCCTGAAAGAATCAAGCTGAGGGTAGTGTAGGTATTTTCTTCTCTTGAAAATTTTATTTAAAAAATAGAGAACAGGTGACATAGAGAATAATACTGAAAAATACTATAGATTAAAATAATTCATCACTGTTTTAGAAATAACCTCAGAGAAGAAGTACAGACCTTGTCAATCTCTCCTTTTGCTCAATTGTCCAGTTGTCCTTTGTATGAGGACAGGTTTGCAGGATTCACTTTGTCTCCAGGTCCTGCAGTTGTCCCTGTGCTCCTGGGACAGCAGAAGTTGACCACCTGGGACATGGAAGCAAGTACATTTGAAAAGCCTTATTTATGTATTTTTTATTTAGTACAGGGTCTACAGGATCTCACTACACAGATTGGACTCCTAGTGATCCTGTTTTCAGCCTCCCACGCATTGGTATTACAGGTGTGTGCTACCATGCCTAGTCTCAATCAGAGTCTCAGTGTACCCTGTGGGTGTGGTTGGCACCGCATGCCAGGGATTGAACCACAGTTCCTGTGCCTGCCTAACCAGCTTTAGTCCACTAAGCTATCTGGCCAGCCTGAAATGCTTGGTTTAAAGGAATTTATAAAGCAGCTTCTCGTGACTTTATTTCTTTTTCTCTTTTTTTAGTTGCCTTTTGGGAATTTTGCATTGGTAAGATTTAGTTGCAGCTTGAAATTAAAAACATTTGGGTTAAAATTTGCCATACTGATTTATGTGCATCAAATCCATTTGTGGCGATGTGTATACAGACCATCTATATGTGTACCAGTTTACACACGTGTCACTTTTTATTGTACAAACCTCATATATGAAGCAACATTTATAAAACAGATGCATTAGGAAAACAGTAACATATAAATTAAAATATCCTTGTTTTTCCAAAGAATTTACCACTGCATTTAAAAAATCTGTTTTTTTTCTAGTATATTTTACAGTTTGCTTAATCATTTCTGCATTTTATGGTAACTGTGTTAGTGACATTGTTGCATCTGAGGGACAAGCACCTGTGCTCTGCTGTCCGAGAAGCCCCTGGGATCATAAACTCAGCTTCAATAAAAAGTTATATGGACAAAGCTTAATGAAAGGAAGATACTTTATGAAGAGAGAAGGGGAGAAAGGAGAACACAGATAGCTATCCTGATAAGAAAGCATCAGAGCAGGGGGCTCTCATGGTTACTTTTCTCACTGCTGTGACAAAATACTTGACACACAAAGTTAAAGGAGGAAAGATTTATTTAGCTCATAGTTTGTGGAGGTTTCAGTTCATAGTTGGATGGCTCCAGGGCAGGGTGTCATGGCAGAGGGGCATCTCAGAGGAGACATCATTCATTGCAGGCAGAAGGCAGCAAGAAGCCTCCTTCTGTCCCTTAAGTTGTATCCAGCCTACCCACCCTTACAACGGGTAGCACTCACACCCTTAATCCTAGCACTGTTAATCCTAGCATTGCGGTATGAATCAATCCCAGTGTTATGTACTCTAGATCCATCCACCTCTGAAAAAGCTCCACCTATGACCTCATGAGGCTTTGGGGGGACATCTATATACAAGCTATAATAGGGGCTCTGTAAAGATGGAGGACCTGTAGGCCCTTTGTTCTTAGCTACCTTTATGGGGAAACTCTCCCTCCCCCTGCCAGAACTCGCCATAATTACATTGGCTTCTGGGCACCTCTGTCTAGTGTCTTTTCTTTCAGTGTCAATATGCAGCTTTCTGACTGTTTGTTTACTTGTTCTTGACCTACCTTTTAAGGCCTTATCTTTGGAGTGGGTAGCTAGTTGGTAAGGGGGTACCTTATTCACTGTTAGATTTGAGTTAGTAAGGGAGGTCTGGATATTCATCGTACTCTATAATGACCACAGAGTGCATAATATAGTGATTCTAGAGTGAATATGCACACACACACACACACACACACACAACACACACACACACATACACACACACACGTACACATACTGCTGTAAAATTAACCTATCCCCTTGCTTCCACTATGTTTTATTAGAGGTGGGGAATACATCATTTGTACAGCTTGAATTTCTCTCAATGTCTCGCCTGTCAGATGTTTTTCTGGTATCTTGGTGCAAGTTCTTTCTTTATCTGGTTTTTCTTTCTCTACTTCTATCTCTGATCTATTTCCCAGGAAAAATTTTCTAGTAGTTTGTTTTTAACTTTTTCTAGCTAGGATTAGCTAGAAGATCTAATCAGGCCCCTATTCTATTTTTCCCCTGTCTATAGATCCCTGACCTTACGACATAAGTATAAAGTTTTTAGCATTGCCTGCTAATTGGACATCAGGATTGAGCAGAAAATTCTTTCCTTTTAGGATTAGGCAGAATTAAATGACTGAGCCATTAGTGTGTATACACAGGTACTTTACATTATAAAAGTTATCTATTTTTAACCTTATATAGAGGTGAATGGTATAATATTGCCTGAAGTACATATTTTAATTGCAAGGAGCTATCATTATAAATATTTGTTGATAGGGTAGAGACAATGAAATGAATGTACCCTTGGTCACTGAAATAGCTTGTATGTTCTATTAATTATTTTAATATTCAGATGTATAAAGATCATGTGATGAATATAAATATTTCTCTCAATTTGCCACTAAATTCCTATAAAAAGCTGACTGGCTATTATGTCATTCCCAATGTCTCTGAAGACTCAATTCAAACTTTGAAGTTTAATTGGTACAAAATACTTTTTCTTCTTCCTTTTTTCAGTTTGGCTACCTGGATATAAATAATTGGCCCAATGGTGCCTAAAGTGCAGTTTCTAATCACAAAGAACTACAGTTAGGAAATTACTATATATAAGATGAACACAATGGGTTAGATGTGCCCCGGAAACTGGATGGTCTGCTTCATCCCAGTACTGTATGATGTTATTTTGTTTTTTGGAGATAGGGTCTTGCTCTGTAGTCCAGGCTGACCTTGAACTAACTATGTAGCCCAGGTTGGCCTCAAACTCATGGCAGTCTTCCTCCCTCGGCCTGCCCAGTGATGGAATTACAGTCATGCGCCACTACAGCCAGCCCCAATCTGCCTTTGGATATTAAGATATATAAGGGGTTATATGAGTGTTTCTTCAGAATTCTCTTCAGCTCTGTGTACCTGGTCTCTGGATGGTCTGCATCAGCCCAACACTGCATTTTGGTATACAGATATATAAGGGCTCATTTGCTGAATGAAAGTGTTCATTTAAATTTCCTCTTCAGCTCTTGTGTGAAGCAGGCTATCATAGCAATATAAATATCTAAGAACTCTGAATCTGTTTTAAAGTTTAACTGATAAACATTTCTCCTCCTAGTTTTTTTTTTGTGACTATTTATGTAATGAAAGTTTATTTTCTATTCATTAAAAGGTATAATAGTGCCTAATATGAAGTTTCTAATAGCAGAGGACTAGGGGTAGTAATGTTTGAGTAGAGATTAAGTGCAATATAATGTACGTTCCTTAGTTACTGGATGGTATGCATCAGCCAAATACTGAATTTTAATGTCCAGATATATAAGAGCCTATTTGCTGAATGAGTGTTTCGGTAAAACTACTCCTCTGTGCTGGCCTGCCCCCAAGCCTGCTGAGCCGGCTGCCAAGTCTGGGCATGGTGGTGCACACTTTTATAATCCCAGCACTGGAGAGGCTGAAAATAGGAGGATCACGATGAGTAGGAGCTGCATAGTGAGACTTGTATCAAATACATAAAATAAGTAAAAATAAACTGGGCCTTTAAAAAAATATGAAACTACTCTTCCTTTTAGACCTCGAAGACATCACTCATTGCAGCTAGTGAACAGGAAAAGAAAGATCCCTTAAAGGCAGCAAGGATCCAGGAAAGAATAATTTAATAGCTACAAGATGACACAAAGATGAACAATATAAGACTAATAGGTATAGGGCTGGCTAGATAGCTCAGTGCACTACAGCGCCTGCTTAGTTAGGTATAGGGACTGGAGTTCAAACCCCAGCATGCTGTGATGGCCATACCTCCCTGGGCACACTCAAACATTGATTGAAACAGAGTATGATGTGGCATGTGCCTGTAATCCTAATGCTTGGGAGGCTGAAAACAGGAGGATCACTATGAGTCCAATCTTTGTAGTGAGACCCTGAAGACCCTGTGCTAAATACAAAAAAACAAAAACAAAACAAAACAAAAAACAAAAAGACTAATAGGTGTCAAAAAAGGAGTCAATACAAATGATATAAAAATAATATTTGCAGATGTAATGGCAGAAAACTTCCCAAGCATTGGGAAAGAATATGACATACAATAAGTGAGGCATATATAACTCCAAATAGCATCAACTAAAATAAATCTGCACCCAGACATATAATAATCAAGATCCCATAAATTCAGCATAAGCACAACATACTAAAAACTATTAGAGAAAAGAAAGAGATCACATTTAAAGGAAAGCCCATCAGAGTCACAGCAGATTTCTCAACATAAACCATCAAGACAAGAGGAGTGTGAAGCATTTCAAGTCCTAAAAGAAAACAGCTTCCAACCCAAATTGATATACCTTACAAAACTCTTTTTAAATATTAATGGAGAAGTAAAATACTTGCATGACAAATGTCTCAGTTACTCTTCTCTCTTTGCTGGGACAAATACCTGACACTCAAAATTAGGGAAGCAAAGTTTATTTAGCTCACAGTCTGTGGAGGTTTCCATTCATAATCAGCTGGCTCGAAGGCAGAGTGGGACAGGGCAGAGAGCAGCGACTCATGGCAGAGAGCAAGTGAGGAGTAGCAACAACAATGGCAACAGAGGCAAGTCTCTCTCTCTTAAGTTGCATTTAGGCTATCTGCTCTAGGCAGAATATAGTACTCATGCCCATAATCCCAGCAGTATTCACACCCATAATCCCAGTGGATCATAAGTTAATCACAAACCATAGAAGTGAATCCCATGATTGCATGAGGTTTTGTAGGGACAACTAGAACAACAAACCATAACAAAGAACAACTAAAGAAATTAATAACCACCAAAGGTACACTATAAAGAGTACTAAAAGATATTCTACAAATAAATAAAAATGATAATAACTCCAAAAACAATAACAGAAAGAAACCATCAAACAAGGCAAACAAACACAAGAAAAGTAGGGAACCTGTAGCAGAAAAATAACATGACAAAGATAAGCCAACACATATCGATTATAACCACCAATATAAATGGACTCAATTCACCAATTAAAAGAAATAGATGGGCAGAGTGTATCAAGAAAAAAAATCCAACAATATGCTGTACACAAGAAACACATTTAATTCAAAAAGAAATTCATAAGCTGAAAGTCAAAGGATGGAAAACAATACTCCATGTGCCAGGAACTCAGAAAAAAGCAGAAGTAGCTATTCTGTTCACAGACAATGTGAACTTCAAACCAAGAATGATCAAACAAGATGAAAAAGTCACTACATACTTGTTAGGGGAAAACATCAAGAGAAAGAGATAATAGTCACAAATATGTATGCACCAAATATGAGACTACCCAACTATATAAGACAAATTATAAAGGACATGAAAAATTGAATAAACAACAACACAATCTTTTTTTTTTCTTTGCTCTGAATGCCTTCAGGGTGGCTTTGACGGGCTTGAGTTGTGGGGATCAAACCACAGCAACCTGAGCCTGACTGCTTTGTAGGAGCAGCCACTTAAAGAACTGAGCTAAGGGGTAGGCCCCTCTTTGTGTGTGTGTGTGTGTGTGTGTGTGTGT
>NW_004524607.1:572135-611898 GCF_000260255.1 Octodon degus
CCTTGAAGCAGGACAGTCCCACAATATTCCTTTTCCTGTCTCTTGCTTTCCTTCACCACCCCCTTCTTCTTGAACATCCACCTACCTGAGAGACATCATAGCAGCAACTGGCATGTCATGACACCAATAACACAATCTTAACAGGGGACTTTAACACCCCATTATCTCAAAGAGATAAGTCAACTAGACAAAAAATTAACAAGTGGGAGCAGAACTGAGACAAACTTCTGAATAAATGGACTTAGTAGACATGTACAGAGTGTTCTCCCCAACAACATATGTATACACATTCTGGGCTATCTGGGCTACCTCTGTGGCCCAGAACCAGCTTTATGATTTATTAATTCTTTGTATTGTTCTCTTTGTCTCCATTGCATTAATTTCTGCTCTAATCTTTATAATTTCCTCCCTTCTTTGGGCTTTGAACTTGACTTGCTTTTCTTTTCCTAGGAGCTTGAAGTGCAACATGTGGTCATTTATTTAGGCTTGTTCTGTTTTCCTAATGTGTGGATTTACTGCTATGAAAAAATTTTTCTCTTAAGACAGCTTTCATTGTATCTCACAGGTTCTGGTAAGTTGTATATGTATTTTCATTGATTATAAATAGTTTTTAATTTCTTTAATTTCATCTGTCACCTCCTGTTGTTTTTAGGAAGTTGTTATTTAATTTCCATGTGTTTATGGTGTTGTTGTGGTTTTTTTTGTGCTTTCTTTTGTCAATAATTTCTAGTTTCATTGCACTATGGTCAGATAGTATGTATATCCTTTGCATTTACTTAAGTGTGCATTTACTTAAGCATGCTCTATGTGCTAGTCTATGGTCTATTTTGGAGAACATCCCATGTGTAGCTGAGAAGAATGTATATTCAATTGTTGTTGGGTGAAAAAAATCTATATAGGTTTACTAAGTCCATTTCTTCACAAGTTTGGTTAGTTCTGTTATTTCTTTGCTCATTTTTTGCCTATCTATCTCTTTGTGACGGTGGCATTTCTTCTTTCTTTCTTTCTTTCTTTCTTTCTTTCTTTCTTTCTTTCTTTCTTTCTTTCTTTCTTTCTTTCTTTCTCTTTTTTTGTGGAACCTGGGATTGAACTCAGGCCCTTGATTTTTTTTTCTGTATTTAGGACAGAGTCTACAGGGTCTCACTATGTACATCGTACTTGTAGTCATTCTTCTGTTTTCAGCCTCCCAAGTGCTGGGATTATAGGCATGCACCACCACGCCCCGTCTCAATCACTGTCTCACTGTCCCATGGGCGGGATCGAACCCCAGCTGCTGTGCTCTGCCTAAGCAGACACTTTAGTCCGCTGAGCTATCAGACCAGACCTGACAGTGGCATGTTAAAGTTCCTCATTACAATTGTATTATTGCTCATTTGGTTTTTTATGTCTGTTAAAATTTGTCTTATGTAGGTGAGTCCTCCTACATTGTTATCTCTTCCTCTTGCAGTTTTCCCTTAACAAGTTTGTAGTGATCTTTTTTATCTCTTTGAATGATTTTTAGTTTTAAGCTGGTATTGTCAGCAACCAGAATAGCCACCCCTGCTTTTTTCTGGTTTCCTGTGGCCTGCAGGATTATTTTCTATCCTTTGACTTTCAGTCTGTGAATTTCCTTTTGAGTTAAATGTGTTTCTTGTAAACAGTTTATTGTTGGATTTTGTTTGTTAATCTATTCTGCAAGTCTGTTTCTGTTGATTGGTGAATTGAGACCATTTACATTGATGCTTATAACTGATATGTATCATCTTATCTTTGTCATGCTTTTTTCCCTTCTGTAAGTTCTGTACTTTTCCCCTGTTTTTAAGTGCTTGCTCTGTTTGGTGGTTCCTTTCGGTTTCTCTCTCTTTCTAGAATATCTGTCAGTACTTGTAGCGTTGGTCTGGTGGTCATAAATTTCTTCAGCTGTTCTTTGTCATGAAAAGATGTTACCTTGCCATTGAATTTGATAGATAGTGTTGCAGGGTCCATCAATCTGGGTTGGAAGTTATTTCCTTTCAGGACCTGAAATACTTCACTCCAAGGTCTTCCTGATTTGATAGTTTGTGAGGAGAAATCTTCACTATGATTCTGATGGGCTTTCCATTGTAGGTGTTTCTCTAGCAGCTTTTAATATTATATGCTTTTGCTGAATTTCTGAGATCTTCATTATTATGTGTCTAGGCATAGATTTATTTTGACTATGCATATGTGGAGTTCTGTGTGCCTCACTTACTGTGCTTCAGATTGTTTTTTCATGTTTGGAAAATTTTCTTGTAGTACTTCTGCAAATAGTCTTTTTATGTCATTACCGCTGTCTTCTACTGTTTCATTGACACCTATTCTTATATTATTTTTATTTCCACCATCTAGTAGCTGCTGAGTTGTTATTTCCTTGTTCCTTGTTAGTTTTAAGAGACCTGTTCTTTTACATTCAATAGCTGCACCACTGTCTTTGAGGTCTGAAAGTATACCTTCAGTTCCATCGAAGCGGTTTTGCCAGCTTTTAATGGAATTCTTAATTTTGTGGATATCTGTTTGAATCTGTTTCATGCATTCTAATTGTTTCCTGTATTGTTCATTCAGCGTTTCCATCATTTTTCTATTCTCTGTTTTTAAAAAAATCTATTTCTTCTTTAGCTGTGCTGAGCAATGCTTTCATGACTATTGTCATCTTTTTTTGACTTAAGAGACTATATCTGATCTTATTTCTTATATAACCTGATGGACTTGTTTCTTTACTTCTGTTGCTATCATTTCAGAAATAATGTGTGTGATTTCCAAGATCTTATATGTCCTTGTCTCCTGGATTTGTTCTGGGTAGCCTGGAGGATTGAGATTGCCTTTCACTCCTGATGCTTGTTTATTTTCACTTTTTTCCTCGAAACTAGGGATTGAACTCAGGACCCTGCACTTGCCAGGCAGGTGCGTATTCTACTGAGCTATCTCCCCACACCCCTCTCTCCTGTGTTTTGGCATGCCCAAAGTCATCCTAAGTTCTTGAAAGGTTATGACTCTCTTCAAGATAAACCAAAAAAAAAAAAAATTAAAATAAAATAAAAAAAAGAAAGAAAAATTGAGGCTTATTAAAAGCAAGTGTTAATGTTTAATTTTTTGACCAATCTTACATACCTATATCAGCTAATCTCAGCAACAGATTTGCTGGTAAAAGTATGTAATATAACAACCATTTTAGTAATAAAAAGTTGTTACTCTTATTTTGAAATTCTGTACCATATGTATTGTTGTATGCTATTGTTTCTTTGTTTTTGCTATTGGTCTTTGCTTTTGTTTTTACTCTTTAAGACAAACAAGTTCATGAATTTTTTTTAAATTAAATGTGCTTTTTGTATGCAGCATATTGTTGGATCCTGGTTCTTGATCCTTTCTTCCAGTCCTTTTCCTTTAATTGGTGAACTGACCACATCAGTGTTATAGCTGATATGTACTGACTTATGTTTGTCAAGTTATTTTTCTGTTAATGATTCTTCCCTCCCATTTAACATTCTTCTTGTGTGGTATATTTCTTCTGTTGGGATTCATGGCATTGTAGTCCTTGTTATATCCTTGTTGAATGTTCTTCAGAACATTCTGGAGTGCTGATTTGGTGTTCATGAATTTCCTCAGGTGTTCTTCATCATGGAAGTATCTTATATCTCCATCAATTCTGAAAGATCAAATTGAAGCAATAATAAAATCTGTCCTACTAAACAAAAGCCCAGAAGCTGACTTACTAAGAACTATATGTTATCATGACATCAGGAAAGTACTATTGCCAATATTCAAACTCTTCTATGAAATTCAAAGGAAAAAACATTGTTGGTATCATTTCTTGAATCTAGCATTATTATGATACCAAAACAGGACAAAGACTCAACAGCAACAACAAAAATAAGATTACAGGCTAATATTATTAATGAACGCAGTTGTAAATGTTCTCACAAAAATATCTGTAAGCAAATAAAACAAAACATTAAAAGGTCACACATCAAGGTAAGTGTGATTTTGCTGAGTCATGCAAGGGTGGGTCAACTTATGTAAATGAATAAATAGAAGTGCAAAAAAGAAATCACATAATCATCTTAACAGTGCAGAAAAGACCTCTGACAGAATTCAACTATCCCTAAGTGTTAAAAACTGTTATGAAAATATATACACAGTGATCTTATCTCAAACTGTTTTTATTTTATTTTATTTTAGGGAAGGGTCTACAGGGTGTTCAGGGTCTCACTACTAGATCGGACTCGTAGTGATCCACCTCCCAAGATCTGGAATTACAGGCACACACCACCATGCCCCGTCTCATAGGCAGAGGCGGGTGGGGCCAACACGGCAAGCCCGGGGAAGGAACCCCTGGCCCCTGCGCCTGCTTGCAGGCACTTTAATCTGCTGAGCTATTTGGCTGGCCCCTTATCTCAAACTGTTGAAAGCCACTTTTTTTTTTTTTTTTTTTTTTTTTTTTTTAGGAACTGGGGATTAAACTCAAGTCTTTTCGCTTGCCAGGCAAGTGCTTATTCAACTGAGCTGTCTTGCCAGCCCCTTTGAAAGCCACTTATAAGAAATCTGCTGCCTATATTTTAGAACCTTTATTTTCACAGCTCCAAATTCTTCATACTTATTTACAATGACTTATTATCCTTTCTTTGAATTCTTCTTTACTGTTGTTGACAAAGTTTTATTTATGTTCTTAGGGTATCTAGCATTAGATGTATAGAGAGTAGTTCAGGCTGGCCATGAACTGACTATGTAGCCCAGGCTACTCTCAAACTCTCTATTTGTATACTGCTGATTTTTGCTATCGAAGTATTCTCTGACTCTGACTATCTTGGTAGGATAGGCCACAATTACACTTTCTCTCCTATTGCTCAAAAAACATCCATCTCCCATTCTCCAGACTCGATGAATATGATACTTTGTATTATAGCTAAAGAAAAATGCAGATAGGATGAAGTTCTTTAGGACTGAGGTAGGAAGATTATCCTGGATTATATGGGTCACCAAATGGTGATGTGACAGTGCAAGGAGAGTTAGAGTGACACTGGCTGAAGACAGTGAAGAAGAGAGAAGGATTGTTGGCAGCTTGTGAAACCCAGGACTTTCTGCCCATAGAAAATGAGAACCACAGAAGGGCTGATGGAATGAAGGATGCAGAAGGAAGATAAATCGTTGCCTGTGTCTCAATGTAATTACCACAGAAGAAACACAGTTTGACCTTAAAAGATGTAAGTTCTAAAATAAAATAAAATAAAATAAAATAAAATAAAATAAAAGATGTAAGTTCTACATACAACAAGATGTAAAACAAAGGTGTCTCAGTTTAAATTGTTGTCTCAGTTATTCTTCTCTTGTTGCTGGGACAAATACTTGATATCCAAAATGAAGGAAGGAAAGGTGTATTTAATGCACAGTTATCGGAGGTTTCAATCCATACTCAGCTGGCTCCAAGGCAGAGCAGCACATGGCACAGAACAACCTTTCATGGCAGCAGCAAAGAACAGAGAGCAAAAGGACAGGAGCAGTGGCAACAATGGCGGCAGAGAGCAAGTCTGTCTCCCTTATGTTGCATTCAGGCTGTCTGCCCCAGGCTGGGTACAGTACTCACACCCATAATCCCAGCACTGGATCATGAATTAATCACAAACTCTAGAAGTCTGCCCCATGACTGCATGGGGCTTTCAGGGGACAACTAGACACAAACCATAACAATTGTATAGCACATGGATGTTCCAAAAGACAGATGAGGCTGGGACACAGGCATGGAGAGAGACTATCAGCCCTAAGAATGAATTCCCAATGAAGACTACTGTTTGTGTGTAGTTAAAAGTGACTTGCAACTGACATGGAAGAGATGAAGAGGACTGGCAAAGGAAACAGGTTGGTTTGGAAAGATACATGAGAATGTTCCTAGTAGCAAGAAATATTCAGTAAAGGGAAGAATGGTTTAGATTTATGAGGTTCTTTCAAATCTACACCAGTATTATAATATGCATTTGATATGTTTCCAGATAATTTAAATAATATCACTACAATGTGACATTTACTGTTTTTCTATTCCTCTCTGATACTACCATATCCTCAGACTTTGGAGATTTAGAGGTGTTGTGTGACTAGACACATCAAAGGATTTCCTTTGTTTCATCAATATCATGTCTTTACAATTTGGAATTAAGTACAAGATATGCAAGTGCAAGTTAATGACAGCTCAATTTAGGGAGTAGATTTAGCAATCCTGCAGTGAATACTGGCTGGGCCTTGGAACTCTCTGATGTCATTAGTAGGTCACAGAACACTGCTGTGACCTCAGTGATAGCTGGTATCACACCAACCGTGGTGCCATACCCCAGCATTGTATAGGACGGCGATCTGGTGAACAGATAGTGTCTTATGTTATTTGTTGTTTGTAGGTGTATAAATTTCATTCCTGAACATCATTAATGATTCTCTGAGAGCAGTGTCAGATAGAATCTTACCTGACATTAGTAATCCTCCAAGGAGTTGAACTATGAAGCATAAAGAAAAGAAGAAACACTTGGAGAGGAAGCTCTTACAAAAGCCTGCGAAAAACTCAAAATGTAGAAGAGGTATGAGTTAGCATATTCTTGGGGAATGGGAAACCAGGAGTTTCCATTTAAAAATGGAAAAGAGTGAGTTGCTAGCTTGTGGTACAGGGGCAGTAGTGAGAAAGATGAAGGAGAAGAGAAGTGAGTGAAAAAGAGAAGGAGAGGGTATGTGTGTCTTCCTGAGAGTTCATGTGATCTGGGAGTAAGGGAAGGCTCAGATGACCCTGATATTGTTGCTGTTCCTTAGGGCTGGTTCATTCTGTCACATACATAGTCCAGACTCTTTTTTTTTTTTTTCTTTCTGTCCTGGGGGTCAAACTCAGGATGCAGGCGCTTATGCCACTGAGCTATCTCCCTAGCCCTGTCTTTTTTTTTTCCCTGCTAAAAATGTGTTTTTAGTCCTTTGACTTCTTTCTACGTGTATTGCTGAAGTAAAGGAAATTTTAAGTTTTAACAGTACTTTTTCTCTCTTGAAGAAACTGGTTTATGAAATTTTTTTTAACAGTATAAACATGTGTGCAAGGAATGACTATAAAGTTACAAATAATTATTTAGCTAATAGTGACAAATCTAGTTTTGGCTCAGACTATAACAGTGTCTCTCCGGACTTCTTTGTGAAATGTAAGAAACCCACACACAAACATATGTGCACACACTCACTGACACACATTTTAGCCATGAATTATGACTTAAAGAGATAAAATTGGACTCCGTTGAAAAACTGTAAACTGATAGCTGTGTTACATTGGAGGGTAACAGTAAAGAGCCCAGCTCCTATGAGAGAAGACCTTGTTCAGTTGTGAGAGAGGCTGATTGGAGCCAAACCTCACATTTTGATGAGTGGGTCACATTCTGAGAACAGTCTGATTCTTCCAACAGATTTTCAGGTTTGTGTATTTTTTCAAGGTCTTTTGTATAGAGAGGCGTGGAGAGGGAGTTTGTCATTATTTTATCTTTGATTACATCAGCACAGAGTGAAACATGTCAGTTACAAACCATGAAAATGCAAAGTATGTACTCGTACTTATTCATAGGCACAGAAAACACACAAAGTACAAAAATAGGGCCAGGGAGATAGCTCAGTGGAATAAGTACTTGCCTGTCAAGTGCAAGGTCCTGAGTTGATCCCTAGTACCACCAAAAAAAAAAAAATAATAATAATAATAAAAACAAAACAAAACAAAAAAACCAAACCAGAACCAGAACAAATAGACCAGGGCATAACAAATACTATCATAACTATAAATAATACTAACATAATTATCCACCAGATACAAAGTCTAAGTATTTGCCTCCCCATCATAGCTTACAACCTGACTTCTTCAGAGGAGACCAAGCTCTAGTAACTACTGCACATGGAATCTATTGCCTGCTTATGTATGCCTAGAGTGGATGTGCAGGTCAACAGGACAACTGCTTTCTATGAATTAATTCATGGATTGGAGCTGAAGAAAACATCATCATTAACATGCAGTGTTCACAGAGACTCAGGGTTATCAGTATCCCAGTGAAGTGGAAAAGAAAAATGCGTGGAGAGTTACAGAGGTGTCTATGGCCATAGAAGTGGCAAATGCAACTTCTCACTTTCCTCTGTAGGAAAGTAATCGCAAGATCAGAGCTAATTACAGTGGTCTGTCCAAGGTGAAAGTTGGAAACAGGCAGGCTGTCCACCAATGACAAATTGCAGAGGCAATGATCTGTAATAAGTAGTGACAGAATAAATGTTGCTCTTCATTTAAAATTTTACTAATAGGAGCTGTATTGTTTATCTTTGAGAATGGAGGGAATGTGTAGTTAGTGAACATGGCAAATTGTTGACACGTTATTTGCTTGACGTTGGATAAATACACATAAACACCAAAATAGAACTTTCTCTCTTTAACTTTTATTTGACTTTTCAGGAAAGTTGGATTTCCAAAATGTTCTGCTGAGTAGGGCCGAGGTACTGGCCCCAGCCCAAGACCACCAGGTGGAGGATACTTCTTCTTCATCTTTGGGGGACTTCCCCTGCCGAGGCCCATTCCTGGATGCAGGTAAGGAGGCACTGTTGAATGGGGTGCAAAGGGAAGCTGTGGTCTATGCATATCCCAGAACTGAGATGAATGCTTCTGAACACCAGTTGATACAAGGCTGCTCAACCAGAAGGAAAGTTAAAATCATCAGCACTAGAAACAACAAAGTCAAAAGGAAAGCACATGAGAGGACTGTAGGAAGCACAAAATCATCCTACATTTGGATTCTGCACAGAAATGGTGGAGAGTGACTGAGGGGAAACAAGGTTGATCAGTGTTGCCTGGGAACAGTGTGAGCCAGGGCAGAGCACCAGAGACTGGAAGGCACAAAGGCACTAATGGCTTAAGAGAAGCCCAGCATAATAGAAGCCTCAAAAGATCTGCCTTGGGGCTGGTGAGTTGGCTCAGTGGTCTAAAGCACCTACTTAAAACAAGCTCAGCAAAGCACAGGGACCATGGTTCAATTCCCCAGCACCACATGCCAGCCAACCCCGCCCCCTGGTGGGCTGAGCTGGCCACACACACACACACACACACACACACACAAAATAAAAATTTTTTAAAAAATTGATTTAAAAAAAAAAAAGATCTGCCTTGAGACAGATTAAAGTGATACCCAACCCAAGAACATGGCACATCCGTGTGTTGTTCTACCAGTACTCTCCCAGGTGTTCTGACACAGACCCATGTGCACTGCACCTGCTTCCCTCATTCCTTATAATCTCCCAAGTGCACGTGAATCCCATATTCTCATGTTTTTACTAGATTATGCAAATAGTAACAATTATTCTGACTTCTAGGTGACCATATCTCCATTATCTTGTTTTTTTCCTAAGTTCGTATAAATACAGTTACAAAATATATACTGTTTGTCTGGGTCTTTTCCATTCGTCCTCATGTTTTTGAATATTATCAATGTGGCATGTGATTATAGTGCATATACTATCATTAATACATATAATCCATGAAGAAAAAGAATTTATTCATGGACTATACTTTTCTGGGCATGAGGGTTGTATTAATTATGGGAAGAGTAAGGTGATATTTTGCTAAATTAATGCAATTTTGCTTGCTGGCTATATTATCACACTTCTGCTATATTTTCATGTTAATCAATTCATGACTCAATTTTCTCTTGTTTTGTAATATACACATATTCATGCTCATTTAACTTATTATAATCGTCACAGTAACCTGAGATGTTTTGTTTTGTTTGTGGTACCGGGAATTGAACTCAGGACCCTGCACTTGCCAGACAAATGCTTATTCTACTGAGCTATCTCCCCAGCCCTTCCTGAGTTGTTTCATATATCTTTTCAAAGTCTTTGATTTTGGCATTCTCATGATCTTTATTTCTTTAGATTTCTCAAATAAACTAATTGATCTAATGGCCCAGAGAATATTTTCCCTAACCTAACCATACAGCTAAATGACAGAGGTCATGTAAACACACACACACACACACACACACACACACACGCATGTACATACACACACCATTAATCACATTCATACTGCACAGAGATATGCATCAAACTAAGAGACACAAACCACAGTGTCATTCCCATTCAAACAGAACTTCTCCTGTATGCACATACATAGCCATCAGATAGCCACCTTATCCCCTAATTTTAACCAATATGTAGTAATATGACATTCAGGACACATACTGCATCACCACATACTACTGCCTTCCCAGGACTGGCTTTTTTTTTGGTACTGGGGATTTGAACTCAGGACCCTGTGCTTGCCAGGCAAGCGCGTATTCTACTGAGCTATCTCTCCAGGCCCACCACATACTACTTATAGCAGTATGTGCATAAGATCCAAGCTTGACACATTTATGAGAGATCTTGGTAACTTTATTTAGTACAGGGGATCAAACTTAGGACATTGTGCTTGCCAGGCAGGCCCTTATGCCATTGAGCTCTATCCCCAGCCTGTGATTTTGATAACTTTAGACCATTACTTCATGGAGGGTGAGCTTGGTTCATATTTTGAACAGGAACAGGACATCATCAGGCCACGAATATTTGATTTCTTTAAACATAAAAGTTCATCACGTCATTCATTTGAGGTTGTACATCTCTAGGATGTAAGATGCAGATAATGAAAGTATGAAATATGTAGAAGAATATGAAACAATGTAAGACACCTTACCAGGTTCAAAGGAATAATGTCCTTTAAGGGCTGGATCTCTGTAGAAACACAGAACACTGAAGTGTAGCACTTCCAGGCAGAACATCACTGTTCAGGGCCGGCCAAATAGCTCAGCAGATTAAAGCTCCTACATGCAGGGGCAGGGGCTGGGGGGTTCGATCCCCAGGCCTGCTGTGCCAGCCCCACCCCTGGGGCATGCTGAGACAGCAATTGAGACTGGGCATGGTGGCATATGCCTGTAATCCCAGATCTTGGCGGCTGTAGACAGGCGGATCACTATGAGTCCGGTCTGGTAGTGAGACCCTGAACACCCTGTAGACACTTCCCTAAAAAATACAAAAAAAAAAAAAAAAAAAGACATCACTGTTCAGGATGGAAAAATATTCCTGAGATGTTTTGGACATTGGACAAGGTGCCTGGGGAGAAATAAGGAAGGAGATGAGGTGAGTGGAATCAGTGATTTCAGCTATAAAGTCTTGATTACTCTGCTCCGATTGTACAGACAAGCTTGTTACAAAAGGTGTGTGCTGGACAGAGGTAGGACAGAGTCAGGCTTAGTAGTGGACTGAGCCTTTTTGGTTAACAACTGAATAAATGACCAGTTCTCTCCCAAGTCTGCCCAGGATCAGTTTCCACAAGTCACCATATTCATTTTTCCTATGTCCTCTATCTCCTAAAGGATATGCATAGGAAGGTCAAAGATCCAAGAGAAATTGGAAGCTCATTCCTGAAAGTTGAATTTGGATCAGTTCTATGCAGTCTTCATTTTTTTTTTTAACAATTTTATTGGGCCAGGGAGATGGCTCAGTAGAATAAGTGCTTGCCTGGCAAGCGCAAGGGCCTGAGTTCAATCCCTGGTTCTGCCAAACAAACAAACAAACAAACAAAACCAATTTTATTGGGAAACAAATAGAAATGAGATAGTTTCAAAACCGATTAGTAGAACAGTTTCAATACTTAATACATTGCATATTGTTGTCTTAGTGGTTATTCATTGTACAGCATGCAGACATGATATCCTGTCCACAAACACTATTAGTACAAATCTTTCTATTCATTGAATTAAGAGAAAGTAGCTGTATATCTATCCTAACTATTTTGAATATGCAGATACAAAATAGTCGTTCATTTGTATCCCTTTTCTTGTTTAGTTTTGTCAGAAAAGGGTATTCCATTGTCATTTAAATATTGTAGGTGCATGAATTCAGCAAAATATTCCAATATAGTGCAGTATTCTATAATAGTAGTGGGTTATCTATAGGACTGGCAATGACAGAAGTTGTTGACTTGAGCCTTTTACAGCTAAGCAAATTAATATGGCTTTACCTTATCAGATACAAAAGTTACATTTCTTGTTATATAGGACTTGCTTTATCTTGGTCTTAACCATCCAGCAGAAAAGTATAAAAATGAAGTCTTCATTTGAATACTAAGCAGTACCATGCCCAGTTCCCCAGAGAAACATTTGTTTGAAACAAAATACCAGACACCCAAAGTTAAAGGAGGAAAGTGTTATATTGGATTCCAGCTTGTAGATGTTTCCACTCATTGTCCAATGAATGTAAAGCAGGGTGACATGGTAGAGGGGCATCCCAGAGGAGAAAGAGTCCATGGCAAACAGGCAGAAGACAGTGAAGCAGCAAGCAGCAAGCAACAGCAGCAGCAGCGGCAGCAGCAGACCTGCCTTCCTTGACTCCCTTACATATTCCATTCAGAGTGTATCTACTGATTGATGCTACCCTTACCTGAGGTGGGCCCTCAATTACCTACCTCTGTTATTCCAGCTTCACACCCTTAATCTATATTCACAAAACCTAATCCAGCCACATTAGAAACTTCCCACCCTTGGTGGCATGAGGCTTTGGGAGGATATCTAATTAGAAGACATAATACCATCTAATGCTTTTTATCTTTGTATGCAGCTAGCCATCATCCATCCATAGTCACACCAACACCTCTGTGTATTACATTCACCAAAATAAAAGAGTCAACATACACATTTTTTCATGAAACTTGCACACATTTGTCTTTATTTGTACAATTCATTAGGAGGAAATTGAGCAATAATTATTGTAGTAGTAATAGTAATATCTTAGTGAATGTATATCATATTTTAGGCATAGCCGAGTTTCCCAAATTCTGTGTACCTCTCCAAAATATATACACAGCACCTAATCACAGTGATACCCACCACATATACAGTTTTAATACTTGTTATTTACTTTCATTTTGTGTGAGGAATTACCACGGGTGGTAACAATGCCAGAAACACGTCTGCTTTGGAATGACAGAGAACGTACATGATGCTGTGTATCAATACGTTTATTATTGTTGTTTTTCTCATGCTCCAGAATTGCAACACTCCTCAGAGGAGGAGCCTGGGACATATGAGGTGGTTCCATCCTGTCTGGATGCAGGAGAGACCTTCTCAGCCTCAGAACAGTTGCCCTGCATTTCTTCTCCCAGCTCATGCACTCTTGTGGACCAGGATGGTAAGACACATGCAAAGGTGACCGGAGCATGGAGGACGTGCAACTCAGCAGCCTCCTGACCCTACTCCCTTCGCCTTTCCCTCACAGCCAGGGCAGGGCCTCAGGGAAGAGGGAGGAAGACTGAGTGCTACGGGGAGACAGAGGAAATCTGCCTTCCAGAGAAGGGCAATGTTCCTCAGCTCACATGTCCATGTGAACGCAGAGGCCTATGTGGGTGAGGCAGCGTGCTCTGTGGAGAAGTGCAGGGGATGGGATCGGAGCCTCCCCGCTCAGATCTGTGCACACGCAGCTCACACTCACATGTCCCACTCTTTATACTAAGTACAGGCCTGTTTCTCCTCCTCTTTCCCTTTCTGCCTCACAACTACCTCTTCTCATTGTCCCAGTTACTACTGTCATTAATTGGTGCACCTTACACTGCATTTCTGAAAACATTCTCAGATTCACCATTATGTGCCCTACTCTGATAAATAAGGTCACATCACCTCACATGGATACCTGTTCAACTCCATGCTACTGGTAAACCAAATCCTAGACACTCTTGAGCCCTTTTAATATTTGCTTCTCTGACCCCCAAGACCCCATCTTCCACTATGCCTTCAGCCTTTCAAGGAGCTGCATGTGCTGAGGACACTAACAGTTCCTCTAACGAGTAAGACTGCTATTATACCTTCATCAACATTCACCACTCACACAATGAGTCACACGTGCTGTCATCCAGTATCATACACATACAGACACTCATTCCTATCTGATTTTGCCAGTACCAAAAGCATTCACCAAATGGACATCAGAATACATCTCCCACACCCATTTTCCAGATAGGCATAAATGCACACCAATAACACACCACATACCACACATAGAATTCTGAATATCACAGATAACCTATGTACCCCAACTCAAGGACATTCTCAGGGCCATTCCAGCTTCTTATTTTTAAAGCTTTCTTTTCTAGCTACCAATTCATTACCTAAATATGTTCCAGGTCTTGGGTCATCCACGGTGCTTCTAAATCAAGATGTGATGGAGACAGAGAATTCCTCCTTCACACCACATTCTCATGTAGCTTCTTCCTCGGCCAGTAACCCCTCCATGTCTTCAGTATCTACTGGAAAGAAAAGAATAATGAATGTCTATTACAAACCTGTTTTAGTAAAAAGGGGTGTGGCTGCTCTGGAGGACACAGAAGATCTGGAGCCTCCCCCTAAGATGATGAGAATAGGAACAATTACCTGTCCTGAGAGGATCCCTTCAAGAACCAGCCCTCCTCCTGTGCCCCTAGCAGGTATCCAAACTGATGGTGAGGACGGCTTGGACATTGGATGGCAGGAGGAAAGTGAAGTGGCTGAGAAGCCACCTGAGGATCTGGCCCAGGAAGGAGGTCCCAGTGCCCAAACACCTGCAGGGCCAGAGGACCTGTATAGTGGCTTTAGGTGCATGGGCTGCTGCCAGGTCTTCCCCAGGTTGCAGATACTCAAGAAACACCTGGAGCATGGGGCTAAGGAGGGTGTTTCATGTCTTAATCTTACATTCAGTGAACTGGAGAACAAAAGGAAGACCAGCAGGACGTCAGGGAAGGACTCAAATATCACAACGACCTACAATGATGTAGAGATACTCTTGAGGTTCTTGGTATTTTTGGCTTTTTGTAGCTTTTTGTTTTATTATAATAAATAAATATTAAATCATTCTTCTGTTTCTGTGAATAACAAGTGAGAAGCACTAACCAGACAGCCTTTTCATCCACAAAATAGCAGAATGCATCAGCATCTTCACAGCATAAGCTTATGGTTAAATTTTTTCTTCCCATGTTTGTTTTTTCACACACTTCATTTAGCTGCTTTTTAAAAATGTATTTGGTACAGGGTCTCACTATGCAGCTTGGACTCATAGTGATTCTCCTGTCTCAGCCTCCTCAGCACTGGGGTTACAGGTGTGTGTCACCACGCCAGGTCTTGGTGGCTGGCTTAGCGTGCCGAAGGTGTGAGGCTGGTGTGACATGTACTACTGGGGATGGAACCCCATTCCCTGTGCTTGCCTAAGCAGGTATTTAGTCCACTGAGCTATGTTGCTGGCCAGAGCTGCTTCTTGAATGGACCTCAAAGTTATTATTTTTATTAGTATATTTTGGTGATACACAAAGTTTATATCCCTCATTTTGAATTAGCACATGTATGTAACACATCTTAATTCTTATTTTCATCCCTCCTTTCACCCTTCCCTTCTTGCTGTCTCCATCTCTTTTCTTCTCTCCATCTTTTGATGTCTTTCAACTTTTAGAAAGATCTACTTCCCTAAATCTTTTTTTTTTTTTTTTGTAGTTGGTACAGGGTCTGCAAGGTTAACAGGGTCTTACTACATAGAGTGGACTCATAGTGATCCTCCTGTTTTCAGCCTCCAAAGCGCTGAGATTACAGGCATGTACCACCATGCCCTGTCTCAATTTCCATCTCAGAGCATGGGTGGGACTGGCACAGCACATCGGGGATTGAACTCCAGCCACTGCACTCTGCCTAAGCAGGTGCTTTAGTCTGCTGAGCTATCTGGCTACCCTTACTTCCCTACATGTTATCATCTACCTTTATTTTGCTCATTATTTTTTGGGTTTCTCAGACAAAAGAAATCATATGATATTTAATGTATATCTGATTTATTTCATTTAGCATTATATTCTTGGGCCAGGGAGATAGCTTGGTGGAATAAGTGCTTGCCTGGCAAGCACAAGGTCCTGAGTTCAATCCCTAGTACCACAAAAAAAAAAAAAAAAAAAAAAAACCAAAACAAAATAAAACATTATGTTCTCAAAGTATGTCCATTTTTGTACAATGATTCAAGTTTATAACAATAGTATACCATTGAATTCAAGAACCACATTTTTTTATGCTGAAAATACAAATTGATGTATTCATTTTTAAAATTTTATTCGAGTACAGTTTAGGAATACATTATGATAACATTCATTATATAGAATTTATATTTGTTTTTTAAAATTTTATTTTATTGAGAAGCAAATATCAAGGAGACAGTTTCAAAACTGATTAATAGGACAGTTTCAATAATTAATACAGGGCCGGGGGAATGGCTCAGCAGAATAAGCGTTTGCCTGGCAAGCGCAAGGGCCTGAGTTCAATCCCTGGTTCCACAAAAAAAAAAAAAAAAAAAAAAAAAAATTAATACATTAGAATTTATGTTTGTGTACATTGTCTTTTTTTTGTACTTAGTACAGGGTCTCCAGGGTCTCACCACACAGCTCCAACTTGTAGTGATCCTCCTGTTTTCAGCCTCCCAAGTGCTGGGGTTACAGGCATGCACCAC
Source organism: Octodon degus (assembly GCF_000260255.1). Lineage (NCBI taxonomy): Eukaryota > Metazoa > Chordata > Mammalia > Rodentia > Octodontidae > Octodon > Octodon degus. The sequence continues at coordinate 588,651 of NW_004524607.1, forward strand.
AACACCCAGTCTCAATTGTCTCAGCATGCCCCCTGGGGCAGGGCTGGCATGGCATGTGGGGAATTGAACCCTGGCTGCTGCGCTGTACCTAAGCAGGTATTTTAGTCTGCTGAGCTATCTGGCTGGCCCGATTATGGGGTCAAGGACCATCCATCTCGCTACTTTTCCAGTTCTGTCTTTATTGCTCAATAATACTCTGCTATATAAGAGAACTGCATCTTTTTTACCTGGTTGTTCCTCCACTGATGAGCATTTAAGTTGCTTCCAAGGCTTAGCTATTGCAAACTGCTGCATTAAACATGAATGGGCATGAGTCTCTGGTTTGATGCTTTTAAGTATTCTGGAAAGATTCCCAGCAGGGAAATAGCTGTGTTAAATGGGCCCTTTAATCCTACTTTTTGAGGAATCTTCACACTGATTTCCACAGTCGTTGCACCAGCCTCTACTCCCACCAATAGTGGAGAAGGGTTCTTCCCCCACCCCCGACAGCTATTTGTTATTGGCTGTTTCTTCATAGTGGCCATTCTTTCTGGACTGAGATGGAATCTCGTTTTATTTTTTATTTTTCTATGTATTTAGTACAGGATCTACTGGGTGTACAGGGTCTCACTACATAGATCAGACTGGTAGTGATTCTCCTGTTTTCAACCTCCCAAGTGTTGGGATTATAGGTGCGCACCACCATACCCAGTCTTAATCCGTATCTCAGTGCACCCCGAGAACACATATATCACTGTGGTATGATGATGTTTTCAATTCATTTGGAAAAATATCTAGGAGGGGAATAACTGGGTTGATTGGGACCTCGAATCCCAGTTTTTTGAGAGATCTTCACACTGATTTCCATAGTGGTTGTACCAGTCTACATTCCTATCAACAGTGCAGATGGGTTCCTTTTTATGCCTTTGTAAGGAATTCCATCAGCTGTCTGTTAGGTGATGATATCAGGTTGAAAACTGTCTAAGAAAAAAAGACAACCATCAATGCATAACAAAGAGTGTGAATATAAAGATTTTTTTCACTCTTTCAATTATATGAAAAGGCAACTGATCACAAACTATGATCGGTGCTCAAATAACAAAAAAATTATTATAGTAAAAGACATTCTCAAAAAAAAAAAGATTCTCACATCACAAAACATGGATGTCAGTCATGTTGCTTCTGTTTCTAATCTGAGTGGTTCACTAGGGCACTTGTAATTCTAATGCTACACTGGATCCCTTTAAATCTGGAGATGTCTCTTTCTGCTTTGTCCATGCAGAACAATGGTGGCTTTTAAGTGCTTGTTCCCTTAAAGGTTACAGAAACCCCCACTTAGTGTGGGGGGAAAGCCCCTAGAGACAGGACTGTCACCATGCTAACTAGAGAGTTTTCTTCTTTCTCATTTGTACAGGGGGCTGGGTCTATCACCTGCTTTGAAGGACCACCCCAGTGCTAAAATGGAGTGATTTTATGGGGAGAACTTTTACTATTCTAAAAATAGGGGTTCAGCTCAACATTTGTTTTAACCTTCTGCTTGTGTGTCCTTCTGTAAGTGGCCGTGGCAGCCTTTGGTGGTTGTGTCTGTGGCCCATGATGGACCTTCCTGGAGGCCTGCTGGCTATGGGTTTTGTTTTGCAGGTCTGCTGCTCACACTGATTCTTTTTTTTTTTCCATAATTTTATTGAGAAACAAATAGCAATGAGACAAGTTTCAAATCAAATTAGTAGGACAGTTTCAATAATTAATACATTGCATATTGTTTTCTTAGTGGTTATTTGTTGTACAAGATGCAGACATGATATCCTATTTACAAACACTTTTAGAACAAATCTTTCTATTCATTAAGATAATGTATCTGTATATTTATCCTATTTTGAATATACAGATACAAAATGGTCATTCATTGGTATCCCCATTTTTTGTTTCATTTTGTCATTTAAATATTACAAGAGCTCACACTGATTCTGAGCACTACTTTCATCTGTGAGTTTGGCTTTTCTTCTCCCACTTTTTTCTTCATGCAGATAAATTACTTTGCTTCTCTTCTCTCAAGAGTCCCTCATCAAACCCGACGCCCACCTCAAAGTACTGCCTTGCTCTGTTCTCCCGAGGGTTTCTCCCTTGACCTCCTACCTTAGGGCCAGCACATTCTGTGCTTTCCATGGGCACTGCTTGCTTTCAGGGCAAAAGCAGCACTGTGTGAGCTGCTTCTGTTTGCTATTGTTTTTACCTCTCATTTACTGACATTTTCAATTCATCATTATAAACCTGAATTCTGCTTTGTGAAGAAAAAAAAAAAAAAGGAGATTAAGGTATGAATTGGTGCAGTGTTGATGGTAAACTGACCTTGGTAAGTTAATGATGAATATTTCTAGCCCTAGAGAAACCACTAAGAAACCATAAAAACCTGATAGGACTAAGAGCCTAATAAAATAGAACACTGAAAGTATTTAACCCAAAATTAGTCAGGAAAAGAGCAATAGAGACCCAAAAATTAGAAAGGGTCCATGGAGAACATTTAGCATGATGGCAGAAACAAATCCAATCTTTTTTTTCCCCCCAGTTTTAAAAATTCCTTAGGAAACTTTATTGTCAGAGGTAGTAAAATCCCATAATGTAGATGACACACAATTTAATCATATTCTTTTTCTGACTAGATTATTATTTATAATATAAAAACAAACTGAAAGGCATTTCAAATATATATATTTACATTATTGAGATTCCTGTATATGGCTTCACTGAATAAATATGGGTACATTTTAAGGCTTTTAATGTACTTTATAAGCTGTCCTTGAGAAAGGTAGTGTTGTAGTCAGGGTGGGCAAAGGAAACAGCTTCATACAGGACACATAATTTATAGGATTATAATAGCCACCCAAAGAGTCAAATACAAAAGAGTGCAAGTCATCTGTCTGCACATTGAAGACCCAAGGAATCCAGCTGAGGGCCTGCATCCCATAGTAGTGTCCTGTGTGAGTCCAGCTGAAGCTCTAAAGCCCATGGAAATTCTCCCCACCCCAATTTTACCAGAGGCCTAGAACCCATGACAATGACTCATGCAAGTCTGTTTCATGGATCTGTGCTGGGAAAGCCAAGAGGTCAGCAGAGGAAGCTAGAAAGTCTGTGCCAGTAGGATGGAGGCTCTGTACCAGCAGGTGGAGGGATCTGCACTGGACCTTGGAAGTGATGTTCGAAGTAAGGATCAGAGTGCTGGGGAGATAGCTCAATAGAATAAGTGCTTGCCTGGCAAGTGCAAGGGCCTGAGTTCAATCCCGGGTTCTGAAAACAAAACAAAACAAACCTAAAAAACAAAAAAATAAAGTAAGGGTCAGTCGTGCCGGCCCTTCCCCGTGGCATGCCGAGAAGGCAACTGAGACTTGGTAGGGGGTGGCATGTACCTATAATCCCAGCTCTTGGGAGGCTGTAAACAGGCAGATCACAATAAGTCTGATCTAGTAGTGAGACTCTGAACACCCTGTTGACCCTTCCCTAAAACACACAAAAACACAAAAACAACAACAATAAAACAAAGTAAGGGTCAGAGCTCCCCAAAAAAGTAGCACAGCCATCTTCAGTGACAAGGTCCTGAGCATCCAATGAAGATGAGAACAGGAAAGCCAGCCAACAAGCTTCTCCAGGAGGTTGAACAGGGCACCATCTTCCCCATTACACCCAGGAAGCAATGCTCAAAGTAAGGACCAGAACTCCCCCAAAGTGAATCACTCACAGTAACCACAAGGTCCCTAGCTCTTCTGATGATAACAGCTGAGTTCAAATCAAGAAAATTTTTTTTTTTTTTTTGTATTTTAGGGAAGGGAAACCCAATCTTAATAATTACTTTAAATGTGTTAACCAAAACAGAGACAAAAAAAATAGAAGCCTATATTTTGCTGTCCTATATTTTGCTGTCCACAAAAAGAAAAAAAAAAAAAAGCAGAAACAAAACCCAAAATCCTTCAAAAGTAAATAAAATTAGTTTGAATGTAATAGAATAAAAATATGTATCATGCTCAGTTCACCTACGTAGTTGCTGTGGTTATATCAATGTCAGACAAAATACACCTCAAGTCAAAAATAAATTTAAAACCTAAAAACAATCAACTTCCATAATAATAAAATGTACAAATGATCAAAGACATGTAAAAATTGTTAATCTGTATACACCTAGTAACAGAAAAATTTCTGATCATGATTAAATATCACTAGAAAGGATTATTAATGAAATACACATTAAAATACACATTAAAAAATCACATTAATACACATTAAATACACATTAATAAAATTAATAAAATAAATCACATTAATACACATTAAAAATCATAATACACATCTAAAACTAGGATAAATAAATGAAATGATCTTCAGCTAAAGTCTTTTCGCTATTATCACGAAAATAGAACAAAATTAATTTGGTGTGATCAAAGTAAATTTAAATTAGAAAATTTATATTAATTTCTCACATGTAAAGTCAGTAACTTTCCCTCTAAGAAACTAAGGGGGAAAAGAGCAAACTAAATTTGAAATAAGAAAAGGACAAAAATTACTAGTGGTTAAAAAAATAAATTGATGAAATAGAAAAAACTTCAAGTGAAAAAAATAACATTACAATTTTTGAAAAGATTAATAAAATTTGTCAAAATGTACGAGAACAGATCAAAATTTAACACAAAACAATGAAAATGAGCAGGCTCTGACGGTGAAGGCCGCCACCGGGCAGCACCGCCCTTCCGGGCCCTCCTCCAGGAACCATCGCCAGCGGATCTTCAGCGCTTAGCACTCTGCCCTGGGCCAGCAGCCGGCACAGCCCCGCCTGGCCCAACGGCGCCCCGGAAGTTGGAGCACAGCACCAGGAAGCACCCTCCCCCCACCCCCGACAGAAGCACGCGCACAGGGCGGGGCGGGTCTAGTGCGCATGCGCCCTGAGGCTTCTGCGCACGTGCAGTGACCGTTAGGAGTGACGGTTAGGCGCGTTGGTTGTTCGAGGAGCCCAGTGGTTGGGACGCAACCGCCATCAGCGCACCTTCAAAGGACGAGGGTGGGAGACGCCTGGGCACAGCCTCTGCCATGAAGCGGCTCTCTGGCCTAGGCAAGGCACCCTCCAGCCCAGCAGACCCGCGGGGGACCGGCAGGAGCGTGGGGTCCCATGTTTCCCCCAGGATCGGGCGAAAGCCCCACAAGGCCGAGAGCCAGGGCGACATGGATGGAGTGGAGCGTCTCCTCCTCGGGAAAAGTGGGCTGAATGAGGGCGACAGGAAGCGCAGGTAATGGAGCTGTGGGGTGAGGTGTGTGAGCAGGCGTGGGCCCAAGTGTTGGGGGGTGGAGTGGGTAATGGGGGGCGGGGAGGGTGTGCGACTGGGGAGAAGTGCGCCTGGGGCGGGGGTGAGGGAGAGAGTCCCGTCGCCTAGGAAGGCAGACCTTGGAGGAGGTCTACACCACGGGGGCTTTATAAGCAGCAAAATAAAACCAAAACTTGAGATTTTCAGTCGACTTATAGTTCCTGTTAATAGGCCAATTTTATTGACTATTTAAAATGATTTAATTATTGTGAAAAATGTGTGTGTATTTTAATTCTTAGTATCACGTTAAGAGAACTGTTGTATGTATTGTAAAAAAGTGCAACAGGAAACATTTCCCATAATATACAAATTTAGTCTGATAAAATATAGTATCCGTTTTCTATCAGTATATACTTGTATGTATGTTGTTTTACTAAACAAGCTTAGAAGGAAACTGGACTGGGAGTTTGACTCCATGTTCGTGATTAGGAAGATCCATTAGTTTCAAAATGTTAGCTGTTTATCAATTTTATAGAAATGTCACAAAGCTTGAGTTCATGTACCCTCTTTTGCTGTTGTATCACTAAGAAAATGTAGTGAAGACCTGCCTACCTAGGGATCATAATAAGCTATTTTCACCAATTAATTGTTTACTAAAACCCTGAAAGACAGATAAAAGAGTGTAATTTAATAGAAAGTCCAGAAACATTCACATATCTGTAAGAATTTAGAACTTGATGCTGGTGACTTCCATTTTAGTTGAAAAATAAGAATTACCCATGAGTGAAATGCCTGTGAACTGTTTGGAAAAAGCACCAGCCAGATTTTTATGCCACAAAAGTTCCTGATGGAGTATACATTGAAATTTTTAATTAATTCAAAGTAGGAAAATACCTATTTGTGCCTTCCTAAGAATGGCCTCAACAGCAAGCATTCTTCCTTTGTGCTGGGGGTTGCCCCTCAGTCCTAGTTTCCTCAACTGAATTCCAAAGGTTGACTATCAAAAGAAAAATTAAATTCTTTGTATTAGAAAAAGTTAACAAAATGAAAGACAACATACTTGCAAACATTTCCCACATACATCAGATGAAAAATCTATCTTTATGTTAGAATTCTTTGCAATTGAAGAATTGCAAAGAAAAAATGCTGAATGTTAATTTATTTTGGTGCTAGGGATCACACCCTGTGAGCCTCGAGTCCTGGATCATACAATGAGCCATATTGAATTCTAAATCAAGTATTTGGCAGATCTACAAGTGACCTATAAACATAAGAAGACATATTTAGTGTCCCTGGTAAAGGAAACTTAATTTTAAAAAGGAATGAAATGTTTTCCAGCTATGAAGTTTGTGAAGATAAAGAGAAGTTCTTACTGCTGTTTAAAATTTAAGATGGCTTATGATTTTTTTTTCAAACAGGCAATTTGACATAAGTACTGTAGCCACCTTTAAAAAGCATGACTCCACCCATCAATTCTATGACACTAAAATACCTTTAGCATATAGAGACACCTATAATTTGCTTTTCTTCAGCATTGCTTAAAATAACAATATGGTAAGGTGACACCATAGAAGAAATTGTATCAAATTATAGTGCATTCATAGGGTGGAATAATATAAAACCATTGAAGTTGGCATAGACATTGATGTATGTGGGCATGGAAAGATACATTTTGATATATCAAGTGAGAAAAGAGTCCATTTGATTTTGCATACTCACAAATGGACTGTAGTTTTGTCTTAGACGACACATGTATAAAATCTGTGGAAATTTGTTATTTTCAGGCATCTGAATAAGTAAAATTTTCTGTTGCTTTTTTATTATCTAGTTCATTCTATTTCTAATATTTGTTTTTCATTATTTTTTTTATTCTAACAGTTTCTTTGATAGCAGAACCTATACTCAGTATTAATTCAATATTTTGACATTTGTTGTGTCTTGCATTTTGGAGTAGCTTTTGATTAGTTTTGGCAGTAATTCTGTGTACCCTTTTTTCCTTTCTCTTATTTTTGATTTCTATAGTGAATATGTATGAAATTCTAGCAATTTCTGTTAATAAAATAACACTTGAGAAAAAGGAATATTAGTGTAACACAGATAATTTTCATTTTTTTCTGTGTGTGTATGTATTGGTATTTCTGCCATCTTTTAGCTTCTTGAAAAGTAAAGGAGTTATCTATGCTTGTAGATTTTATTATGTGTACACTTTGTTAGGTATGAATCCACGCAATCGACTAGATCAAGCATTCTGATGCAAGTAGATTTACTGAGTGCATCAAGCAGGCTGGCTATCTAGTGGACCAAGACAGCAGTGAATAAAGGGGGGACAGAAGACTTTTATAGGATCTTTTAGGGAGGGTGATTTTGGGCTGGAACAGCTGAGGGAGAGCTAATCTTGGCAGGGCTACCTGGTCTGTGAGGGACCTTTGATGTTAGTTAACAAAGGAGAGTTTCGTGGTTGCTTGCCCAGGTCAAAGTCACGTGGACCTGTTCTGAGGTTTTGGGCTTGGCTCTGCATGGGGCCAAGGAGGGAAGTTTGGGAGCAGGGTCCCTGGGAAACCAAGAGGGAGAGTTTTGGGGCAAGGTGCCTTGGAAACTTTGAATCCTAACCTATCACAATTATATGCATTTTATTATATATATGCTTACATATACTCAAGTACAGATCTTTTAAGTTGTATTGGTATGGAAGTGAAAGATAGCAAATATAAATTATTACTATTGAAGCAATATTGCTTTCCTTTTTACTCACAACAGTATCTTTTCTTTCAATCAACTTATTTGGCAAATGTAATTTAGTAACTGAAGCATTGCATGAATGGAAATACAGTATTTTAAGTAACTTAGTTGTTAAAAGATTTCACTTCTAATGTTGATAGTTTTAAAGAAATACTAGAGGATGTGGGTTTCTTTTATGCATTTATAGCAAGTATTTGTGGAAACACTGAATTTTTAATTTCTTTTTTATTTCTTCCTGAAGTTTTTGAAGAATACTTTGCTGTGGAAATGGGTGTACCCACCTATGACCACATGAAGCACTGAGGGTACACCTAGACACAAGCTGTAACAGCTATTTTTCTTAACCTAGAAAAAATTTTAAAGTGTAATTTTCTTCCTCTTTCTCTCCCTTCTCTTTTCTTCTCCCTCTTCTTTCCCTTCCCCTCTTCCTTTTTTCTTATTTGTTCTTCTCTGACATCTTTTTTTGTGGTGCTACAAGTTGAATCAAGGACCTTGCACATGGTAGGCAAGCAATGTACTGCTGACCAAGACCCCCAGGTACAACATGCATGAAATAAAAGGCAAATGGAAAGTGAAATTGATAAGTTTTTCCAATTTTTCTCTCATAGATAATATTAATTCATGTTTCTATATTGAAGGGCTGTTTATATATTACTGTTTTTATTGAGTTAATTAGATCCTGTCTTATTCCAAAGAAAACTTTAAATTGTTTATAAAATGCTTAATAGTCAATAAGTATGTTGAAATTATCCTCCCAAAAAAACGTAAAAAGTGTTATTAGACTCTACCTTTGTCTTGGATTATAGTGACATGTGTAAAAGTCATCTCCAGGTAGTTTTCTGCTCTACAAATCATTTTAGAGATACCTGTATTATTTCAGAAAGTTAACATTTTAATTTGAAAACAGTGATTCTTTTAAAAACCTAGGTAAGGCTGAGGAGAAGTGCCTGCCTGACAAACACAAGGTCCTGAGTTCGCTCCCCAGTGCAACATGCTGTACAGCCCTGAAGCTAGTTGTAGTAGCACATGCCTATAATCCCAGCACTAGGGAGGCTGGGACAGACAGGAAGATCACTGTGAGTCCACACTAAGTGTGTGAGCACCTGTATCAAATAAATAAATAAATAAATAAATAAGTAAATAAATAAATGCTAGTTAACTATGTTTTGAGGAGTAATGACTATGTAAAAAAAGTTTTTTACTTTTTCTTTATTTACATTACTGAGCATTAAACCCAGGGAGTAAACAACATCGCAGCCCTTCCCCTTTTTCTTTGTTTTTGAGGTAGTGTTGCCAAGTTGCCCATGGTGGCCTTATACTTAGGATGTACCTCAGACTCCCTAGTAACTGAGATTATATGCCTGCTTCATAACAGCCAGCCATAAAGAATTTTCAGTTTGTAACTTTACTAATTTCAGAATTCCTTTTCCATAATATTTAAGAGTTATTGTAGATTATAATAGTAATAGAAACTCAATGAAAAGAATGTTTTTTCCTTACTACCCTTCAAATATATGTCTCCTTTGAAAGAGATCAATGTGAGAGATTTAAAATATGAAAACTAGGGAAAATATTAGAAAGTATAGAAATTTTATTAAGGTCATAAATGAACAGATGAGGAGCCAGATTATAAAATGAACTTTTTTATTTTCCAACAAAATACATTTTAAGCATATTTAATTGCAGATTTACTTTAAAACAAGAAGACAAGAAGCGAGAAAATGTTGATCAGTTTTATGAAAAAATTAAAGAACAGTTAAAAGAAAAATATGATCAAGAAGTTGAAGCAAAACAACAACTTGAAATTTTTCTTACAACACATGATATGGAATTGAAGACTGTGAGAAATAAATTGAATCAGGTAAAGTAATCTTTGATAAAAGTTTCACATTTGTTTTATTAATGTTATAGTATTTCTTTGATTTCACATATTGTCATGTATTGCTTATTAAAATTAAGGATATGATCCAAGACTTGTGTTGCTTGACAATTTCATTATTATGCAAACGTAAGTAGGTGACCATGCACACTTAAAACATTTACCACATCACTGAGGAATATCATCTTAATGGCTGTAGTTGAGAGTGCAGTCCGTTGTTGAACAAAACATTGTTATGCCCACATGATTATATTACTTAAGTTGAAAATAAAATGTTATCTCATCCTAAAAAAGCTTATGATATTTATAGCTAAAAGTATTTATTATAAATCTTGATAGCTGATAGCTCAGCATGTTTCTGAATAAAGGAATGAAAGTTAGTTTAATCATGAACATAAGTGTCCATTTGGGTTTTTATGTTTAAGCTAACTTTGAAAGTAGTCAAATGTTTCTTAAATTTATTTTCAATATTATCTGTGCCTCTGTTTAATAAATATTTTTACTCTTTAAAAAATTTTAGCTGTCATTTATGTAATTTAAAATTTGAAGTCATATGTTGTGGCACTCACCTGTAATCCCAGCACTGGGAGGCTGAGGCAAAAGGATCACTGTGAGTTTGAGGCCAGCCTGCACTACACTGAAAGACCTTGTCTGAAAAAAAAGTACTTAATTATACCATAGCCAATAGATTCTTTGAAACATTGTCATAATAAAATTTCTATTTTGAAGATATTTTAAGAAATATAAAATTTAAAGCACTTAATCTAATAGAGAAGAATATTGTATCAGATGTTCATATTTTTCTCATCATGAGAAAGAAATGGGGATTTGTCCTCATTGTATAGCTATACCTTGGACTTTTAGACCATCATTTGACCAACTGAAATGTTCTGTATGAAGTACCACACCACATCCACTGGCTCATCACAGTGCTTGCTGAAGCAACCCAGCAGTTAACTGGAAATGAATTGATTTGGGAATCTTTATAGTTTTAACCACCTCTGCTGGTCATCACTTACATAATACTTAACCCAGGAAGCACTGTGTGTATGGTCCTTGCTCACTGAGTTGGGTTGAGAGAACATAAGCTGCAAGTTGTTCCCAATGAAGTACCATTGCTACTGGAGTGGAGGAGTCTTAGGAATAGTGGGGTGTGTTTGGGATGCCCTGCCCTGCATTTATTGCTGCCTTCACTGTAAGTAATGACCAGTTCAGCTTGTACAGGAGACGTCTTCCATTGCCCACAACCTGCTTAAACATCACCTGCTTTCTCTCACCTACGGTCAGCTCAGGATCTGGGAATAGGAGAGGCTCTCCCTCCTTCCTTCACCCCCTGCACCTTCCACACCACAGATTCGGACCGAGCCCTGGGCCGTTCTCAAAACTCTAGTATGTCTCTTTTACCTTAAAAAAATTTCTGGCACTGGTGACTGAACCCAGGACTGTACACTAAGCCACATCCTCTCCATTTTTATGTTTTTCTTTTCTTTTTATGTTTTATTCTGAGACAGGACCTCACTAAAGTGCCCAGGCTGGGTTCAAATTTGCTATCCTTATGCTTCAGCCTGCCTAAATGCTGGGGTTGTAGACATGTGCCACTGTATCTGGCTTAATTTATTTCATTTTGATTTCTGAGATAGAATTTCACTGTATATTCCACATTGCCTTTGAATTTACTGTGTCACACCAGTGGAAACTCAAGCTTATAGAAGTGGTCCTGCCTCAGCTTCCTGAGGTCTAGGATCACAGATGCGTGACACCAAGCCTAGCTTCTGTTTTAAATTTTGAGACATAGTCTCATTAAATTATCAAGGCTGGACTTGACCTAGGTGATCTTATGCATCAGCTTTCCTGCAATATCAAATCATAAAATACAACAGTACCTAACAGCAGAGGTTTTCATAGCTAACTATATGTCACATAGTCTTTTAAGTTCTTTATGTTTAATTAAATTTGCACAGCAGGCTAGTGAGGTGTAGATATTGTTATTATCTCAAATACACAGATGGAGAAAACAAAACAAAGTGCCTCTTCGTATGGCCACTTGGCTGGTAGCTGGTGGGCATTCTGGCTCCTATCTAGATACTCTTTCTCAAACAATTCCAGGAGAATGTTACTGAAGCTCTACATCCATTTTGTTTTCATTGACATAGCTCTTGTCAGTCATATGTAAGAATTTTTCAAATCATAGTTGATGATGGTACCTGGAATATATGGAGTAATGTTTGGAATATAAAAATATATAAATAGAACTAAAAAGACTTAAGAAATCTTTTGCCTCAGCTTTAATTTCACCAAGAGTTTTTTTTTTTTTTTCGTGCAACACAGGGGTCTTCCTGTATTGGCCAGGCTGATCTTGAGCCTCAGCCTCCTGAGTAGCTGGGCTGCAGGTCCACAGCTCTGTGCCCACCTTCCAGTTTGTCTGTTTGAGTACCTGATAACAGAGCTAAAATCAGGAGTAGTGATTTACTATTTATTGACCCATAGAGCAGGGGTAAATAAACTTTTCTGTAAAGGGTTAACTGTACAGAAAAGTTAAAGTTAACTGTAAAGGATTAACTGATAGTGTTATCAGTTTGGGCATTGTGGGCCATAAGATCCCTGCTTCAACAAGTTACTACGGGCAACTCTGTAGTGGCAACTCTGTAGTTGTAGCACGGAGGTAAGTATAAACAGTGTGGAGGTGGAACGTTTTGGCTATGTCTCAGTTCAGTTGTAACACAAACTCTCATGATGGGCAGGTTATTAGTAAAAAAATTTCTTTTAAATTTTAGGTGGAAGAAGCAAAGGATCAATATATAGAAGCAATGTCACGTGCTGAAAAGATGCAAGGAAAACTACAAAAGTAACATGAGTATTTATAAAATAAATGAGCAATATAATTAATATAATATAATTAATAAATCTCTGTCAAGACAGGGGAAAATTCTGGTTTTGATAAGCCAGGGGCTAGTTCTAACTTTGATAAAGTTACTTGAAATGTGTAATTTAGGACTGTGGATACAGTGCAGTGGTAAGAGCATGCGCTTTACAGGGGAGGCCCTGCGTTCAGTCCCCAGCACTGCAAAAGAAAAGCTATTCACAAGCACAACTAGAAAAATAATAATTTAGTAAAAGTCACTTACTTTTTCTAGTTTTTAAAGTTGTGTATAATCTTTCAGATGCTCAAATCTAATGTAATTTTTAAAATAGGTCTATGAAAATAATTATTTTGAAATATTTTAGGTTTGAATTTGAGAATTACAGATTAAAAGTTAAAATACAAAAGCAAGCAGAGAAAATCAAACATCTTCAGAAAAAGATGTTAACTGCAAATTTGGTAAGTTAGTCTCTTTTTAATTTTTTTTTTTTGGTGAAACAGGATTGAACTCAAACCCTTGTGCTTATTCTACTGAGCCATCTCCCTGGGCCCTGAGCCATCTCCCCACCCCCTTAATTTCTAACATACCAAAAAGGAGTTCTTATTTCTCTACCAGTATAAAGAATATTTTAGGCAACATGAAAATTTTCATTGATAAAAATACTTGTCATAATCAATATGACTTTGACAGTGATATTTTAATAAAAATATTGTGGTAGTGTAAAAAGCCATATGGCACATATACCACATTTTGTTTGTCCGTTACCCACGGATGAACTTGAGAGCTATTTCCACACCTCTTTGGAAATAATGCTGCTCTGGACATTGATATATAACTGTATGTTCTGAGTCTTGGCTAATACTGTATAACTTTTAAAATTTCTAGGAAATTGTGTGATCTGGTATTTTAAATTTCTCTTGCAGTAAAAGTCTTTCTGTGAGATTTTGTAATTTATATTCTCATCAAGAATGGATACTAGGTCACTGCGTAAGCATTTTTTTTCCTCCAGAAAAACATATTTCTCTTTGACTGTAAGAAAGGGAAAAGATGTCAGTAAAAAAGTAGAAATGGCTGTTTATCTTACAAAATAATTAGTTCTCCTAGCATTGAAGTTTCAGAATATTTTCCATTCACTTAGATATATCAACCGTTCAAAGATGTTACAGTCAGGATTGATGTGTGAATCCAGGAGACCATTCACTGATACTGATGTATAACGCAAACCATGTAACTGTGGACCAGGCAGAGCAGAATCTCCTGTTATTCACACTGTCTTGTGTGGGAGCTAGGGTCACAGGATGCATGGTGTGCATGGAATTGGAACAGTGGGGCAGCTCCTTTCACTGACTGATTTCTTTGTCACAGCAATATAATCCATCCAGCTCGATTACACAGATACATGTTGTTATGGGTTGTGTCTACATGTTCCCTATGCCCTCATGTGGTCATAGGTGGGGCTTTTTCAGAGGAGGCTGAATCTGGAGTGTGTGATGCTTGGAGTAAGTGTATGTGTTACTAAAGTTACTTTTCTTTAAAGTGGTCCACTGATTGGTTTGGCATTGTTCTGGTATCAAGAACACTATGCTAGAATTAATGGTATGAGTGTTTTCCCCCTCAATGTGTGAGTAGCCTCAATAAGATGTAGGGACAGAAAGAGGCTTGTTGCTTATCACTTTCTGCTGCTGCTTGCCTTCTCCTCTGTGATGCCCCTCTGCCATGCTACCCTGCCTTGAAGCCAGCCAACTATGAACTGAAACCTCTACAAACTGTGAGCTAAAGAAATCTTTCTTAACTTGTGAGTGTTGGGTATTTTGTCTGCACAACAAGAAAGCATCTGTTACCAGAGGAACTACAGCATTCTGACTAGCATGGAGAATTAATTTTTTCTAGATTTCACATAAATTAGTCCTGTTTTATTACCATACTTTTCATACACATAATGTGACAATATGTTGCTAAGGAGTCTTGTGCATTAAAATGCCAGGGGACAACTGTTACATTAGGTGTCATGCACAAATGTATTGAGGTGTGGAAAAGTTGATAATGGGCAGTATAGAACTGGAAATTACTCCAGAGAAAACAATCTGATCCTAATAGGGAAGTAGCATTATATAAATGAAACAAGATAAATTATGCTGGTTGGCATTCTAAGGGTGTAATTAGAAGATAACTTAATTCAAAGATTCAATGCAAAATGTATAATGTATAGGGTTTGCTTCAGAAGTAATCCATACCACTGCTATGCTGGCCCCACCCCTGGGGTATGCTGAGAGGTTAGTTGAGACTGGGCATGTTAGTGTGCACCTATAATCCCAGCTCTTGGGAGGCTGTAAACAAAGGGATCACTATGACTCTGATCTAGTAGTGAGATCCTGAACACCAGTAGACCCTTCCCTAAAAATAAAAAAAAAAAGTAATCCATACCAAATAATGGCTGGTTTTTCTATGAGAAGTAAATTGTTTTTCTTTAAAAAATTTTTTTATTGATAAACGAATAGCAATGAGACAGTTTTAAAACAAATTAGTAGGACAGTTTCAATAATTAATACATTGCACATTGTTGTCTTCTTAGTGGTCATTCATAGTACAACATGCAGACATGATATCCTGTCCACAAACACTATTAGTACAAATCTTTCTATTCATTGAATTAAGAGAAAGTAACTGTATATCTATCCTAACTATTTTGAATATACAGATACAAATTGGTCCTTCATTTGTATCCCCTTTTTTTGTTTAGTTTTGTCAGAAAAGGGTATTCTATTGTCATTTAAATATTTTAGGTGCATGAATTCAGCAAAATATTCCAATATAGTGCAGTAGTCCATAATAGTAGTGAGTTATCTGTAGGACTGGCAGTGTCAGAAGTTGTTGACTTTTACAGCTCAGCCTATTATTATGGCTTTACTTTTTATACTTTTCTGCTGGATCGTTAAGACCAACATAAAGCAAGACCTATGCAACAAGAAATGTAACTTTCGTATCTGATAAGGTCAGTCAAGTACCCTCAGGATTTATCCTGAAACCCTGTACTGCCTTTTGTAGATCCTTTGTCAGTGTCAGCCATGTGGATGAGTCATGGCCATTGCTTGACCAATTTGCTCTCTGTGAAAGCCTGAGAGAATGTTTTCTCTCCATGTGACTCTCCTTAGGCATACTCTACAACATTGATCACTTTCCTCTGTGGCCCCATAATCTCCTTGATCAGAAAATTTGGGCCACACCTGAGTTTATGATGTTGCAGTATAGGTTCTCCTATGTCCTGAGTCCTCACTGACCTTGAAAGGCTAGGACCAGAATGTTGGCTGTCCTTGAAGCCCTTCTTTTTCTATGAGAAGTACATTGAAAGGAAGAATTAAAGGTGTAAATGACCCCTGTTGGAGGTCAGGACCCTAGAGTTATCAAAATTGAAAGCTCTGATTTAGGGCCTCTGAGAAACTGAAATGAACTGGGGAGAAGACTTAAGCTGCAGCCTCTAGGAGAGCATTGGCTTTAGAGGAGCAGAGAGGAGTGATCACTGTGAGCAGGGGCTGGAGGAGTTGGCAGGGTAAGAACTGTTAAAATCAAACTCCTTGGTGACCCTTACCTTATTTTATTGCAATTACAACATGAAAATCAGATTTTAATGTACATAAGTGATGAAAAACTAGATTTGCAGATGAGACCATGTATCATAGACTATTAAGAGTCAATTGGTGGGGAACAAAAAAGTTTTCAGAAAATCACAGAAAAGTGAGATTTGTCAACATTACAAAGAAGACAGATTTGAGAGAATGTTTAGTAGCAAAAAGAAAGGAAGCAAGAAAGGAAGAAAAAAAGGAAAGAAAGAAAAAAAAAAGAAATTGCTGGTCCAGTGACATAGTTCAGTGGCACAGTCTCTGCTTGACAAGTGGGGAGGTCCTGAGTTTGATTTCCTGTTCACCCCCATTTTAAAAAAGAAAAATTTCTTGAGAGAACGCTTATAGAGAATCTTTTTTCATTCCAGAGTCAAGTGATGTTCAAAAATATTATGAAATCAGATAGATGTTTTCCAAAACTTGTCCTGATAAAATACAGCTTAAATAACTTGTTATTGATAGTAAGGCTTCTAGTATATCGTTAGAAACTAAAATGGAAGTATAATTATCTTTTTAAATATTTTCATCAACATTTGTGTGTCAAATTTTTGCTTTTAACACATGTTGGCAGTACAAGTTTCAGAAAGCAGAATGATGAAAGTGCAAGTTAATCTGAGATGTGTTCACTTTAATGCTAACTTTAATGCTGAGCTCATGAATAGTAACATTTTTAAGAAAGAATGAATCTCTAGATTTACAAAAATAATTTTAAATTGTTTTTCAAAGTCTAAAGATGACAAGGAACAGTTAAAGAAACTCACGGAGTTAAAACAATCTCTGGAATATACTTTGGATGAAGAAATGAAGAAAAATGGTGAATTAAAAAAAGAACTAACTGGGTGAGATTTTTATATGTCAAGTCTTGTCAGTCACTCATTGTTTAACTTCACTAAAACTTAAGTATGAATTTAATATTTGCATTTCAATAATAAAATTCTTTTAAAATTTACTTTAGAAACACATAGCACAGGCTAGTTTTTGAAATACTACAGTATTATTTACCGTATGATTTAAAAAACATGACAAAAAATAAAAAAACATGACAATGCTTTGAAATAATGTCAAGTGCACTATTTTTCATCTACCTTGAATTTTTATTTTGAAAGATATTTTTTACTGTGTTACCTTCTTTTGGTAGTATCCTACCATCTAGCATTGAAATATTTTAATATCTGTCAGCCTATGTCATTCTTTAAGAACACTAAAATTAATCTTGGTTTAGCTTGTATTTTCTTTGTACCTCTTTCTCTATTTTGTTGATAAAATGTATCACAGAGTTACATTTCCTTTCCATAGGTAATCTGAGGTGTATGTGAGGTATACATGTTATTAAGCTTCTGTATGCTTATTGTGTGTTTGTGTTCATACACATATATCATCCATAAATAATGTACAGTCATCCCTTGATGTATTCAGAGTATTGGTTCCAGGATACCCTCAGATACCAAAATCCTTGGATATTCAAGTCTCTCTTACATAATGGAATGTGTTTATATATAACCTCAATCCTCCCATCCTTTATATCATCTCTAGATCATTTACAATACCTAATATAATGTAAATGTCATATAAATCATTTTTTTATCATTCAGGGAGTAATGAAAAGAAAAAAAGACCAGTATGTGTTCAGTACAGATGCATTTTTTTTCCTCAGTATTTTCAGCCCACTATTGGCTAAATCCTTGGGAAAACCTATGGGACAGAAAGGGGTGACTAAATATTTCTCATATACACACAATATATGTATGACATGCAGATGCAAATATTTCTACCACCAGATGAAGAAAGTGTAATATTTTCCAGGGTCTTGAAGCCCCCAAGATGGGTGTTTTTCTATTTAATTGTGGAGAATTGGAGTTTGTTTTGATTCTAATCAATGCTTGTCTTTCCATTAACTGTCCTTATGTTGTTTTGCACCTCAACATTGTGTGGTAGCGAAGACCAAATTTTCTCCTTAAAACAGCCTTTTAGTCTGACAATTACTTCTGTTGGATTTCCTTTCTCCTAAACTCTGCCTCTTTCCCTCATCAACTCAGAGTTCAAAGATGTTTCCTTGGTCCTTTTTTATGCTTTGAATGATCTTGATCTCATCTTTTCTTTTCTGCTTGTGTCTCGGATTGTCCTTGTGTATGCTGAACACATGCTCTACCACTGAGCTACACCTCCAGCCCACCTTCAGACTTTTTTGTATACTTTTTTTCTTGTATACCCTGATTAATAGGTACCAAAGATTATTTTTAAAAAGATTTTTAAGCATTTATATATTTTTTGCACTATTTGGTTTCTGATCTCTGGGTTTGGCTAATATTAATAAGTTCAGGTTTTATGTTAACATACCAAAGTGGATATTAATTATAAGAATCCTGTATATGGTTACACTATTAGCTCTTTACCTGTCACACATACATCATAAACTTCTTCTGCGTATTGTTTGTCTGAGATTTTAATTGCATCAGAATGCCTTCAGACAATGTTAAATTGAAACAAGTGAAAGAGGATCATAATTTCTAAATTTGTTTCTTTTATGATAGAATATATCTGAATAGAATATCTGTTTATAAAGAGTTAAAACTTGTAAAATCACTCTGTATATTCTTGCAGGTTTAAGAAACTTTTTAAAATGATAAAAACAAAGTTAAATGAGCAGGAAGATGGAGAGTTTTGTTTCCAAGGAGATTTAACATCTAGTGAATCTGAAATAATTATTCTACTTCACACGCTAATGCACAAGGTAATTTTTTTTGGTTTTGGGAAAAAATATCACAATTTGGGGAATTATGAATCTGTATTTTGAGCAGCTAAATGAAGACTTTTTGTTTCTCTTTTTACTTTTGGCAGAAGGATTTTTTTTGTGGGGGGGGGTCTCCGAATGCCTTCAGGGAAGGTTTGGCTGGTTTGAGTTGTGGGGATCTAACCACAGCAACCTGAGCCTGACTGGTTTGTTGAAGCAGCCACTTAAAGAACTGAGCAAAGAGGCAGGCCCTCTGTTTTTACTTTTATAGATTTTCTATGAATGAAAAATGCACCACTTTCCTATTAAATGCATACTGTTGTCTTAAGCCCTGGCTAATGTTGTAAAGCCAACTTGTATGCCCATATGTGACCTCAAATCAAGTGTATCAAATGAATTCTTGGAGTTGGTTACATCTTTATGGAAATACTGTTAATATACCTTGAAATTCAGTCATTTAAAATATGCGATTTGGTGGCTTTTAGTACATTCACCAAGTTAGTTATTAGCACCACAATTTTAGAACAGTCTTTCTCCCAAAAAAGAGAACTCAGATCCTTTAGCCTACATCACCTATCCCTTTCCCTGCTCAACTAATGATGTACTTTGTAGATTTTTTTCTGCTAGACATATTGCATCAAAGTACTCAATATATATTTGTGCTGCTTTGGGATTTTCTTCTTTCACTTAGCATGTTTTCAAGATTCTTTATGTTATAGCAGGTGTTAGTACTTAATATTTCCTCTTCTTAGGAATATCCTCTTATATGAACTTTTAATCCATTGATCATCGATGGACTTCTGGATGCTTTCCATTTCAGCAGTTATTAATGCTGTGGATATACACATACAAGGTTTTGTGTTTGCCTGTTTTCTTTTTTCTTTTTGGTGGAACCGGGGATTGAACTCAGGCCCTTGTGCTTGCGAGGGAAAAGCTTATTGTAATGAGCCATCTCCCCAGCCCCTTTTGTTTTCATTTTTCTTGGCTTATGAGTAGAACTGATGCATCCTATGATAACTCTCTGCTTAATCCTTTGAGAAATTAGCTGTTCTAGTCTCTTTTCCCAGGTCATAGTGCCATTTCACATTACATCAGCACTGCATGAGAGTTACCACTTCTCTGCATCCTTGCCAACAGTTTTTCCTCTTTCTGATTGAGAGATTCTATTTTAATGACATGAAGCCTCAGTGTTTTCACTTGCATTTCCCTGGAGAGTAATAGGATGATGTTGAACACATGTATTTTTATACATGATACATGATTGGTCATTCATGTATTTCACTGGAGAAATGTTTACTTAAATGCTTTGTAAGTTTTAAATTGGCTTATCTTCTCTCTCTCTCTTTTTCTGTTGTTTTTTTTTTTTCTGAGACAGGATCTCACTATTAGTCCACACTGCCTTGAATTCATGGTAGACTTCCTATCTCATCCTTCTGAGTTCTGGGATTATAGACATGTGCCTCTACACCCAGTGTGGCATTATCTTTTTTGCTTTTTAATTATGAGTCCTTCATATGTCCTAAGGATAAATCCCTTATCGATACATGTTTTCAGATATTTTCTGCCATTCAGTGGCTTACCTTTTTACTTTCTTTTTGGTCTTTCCAAACATGTATCATTTTGACAAAATCTAGTTAATCTGTTTTTTCTTCTGATGTCATATCAGGCAAACTGTTAGCAAATCCAGTCAGAATGTTTTTATTCAGCTTCTCTTCTGGAGGGTTAACAACCTAAGTTTTCAGACTGAAAATTAGAGAAATAGAAGGGCTACAAGGACAGCTAACATTTTGACCATAGCCTTTCAAGGTCAGTGAAAACTCAGGACATAGGAGAACCTATATAGTAACATCATGTAACTCAGTTGTGTTCCAAATTTTCTGATCAAGGAGATTATGGGGGCCACAGAGCAACGTGATTGATGATGTAGAGTGTTCCTAAGGAGAGTCATATGGAGAGAAGACATTATCTCAGGCTTTCACAGAGAGCAAATTGGTCAAGCAATGGCCATGATTCATCCACATGGCTGACACTGACAAAGGATCTGCAAACTGCGGTACAGGGTTTCAGGATAAATCCTGAGGGTACTTGACTCACCTTATCAGATACGAAAGTTACATTTCTTGTTATATAGGTCCTGTTTTATCTTGGTCTTAACCACCCAGCAGAAAAGTATAAAAATGAAGTATATAAAGTAAAGCCACATTAATATGCTGAGCTGTGAAAGGCTCAAGTCAACAACTTCTGTGGATAACCCAGTACTATTGTGGACTGCTGGACTGTGTGGATTGTTTTGCTGAATTCACGTACCTATAGTATTTAGATGACAGTGGAATACCCATTTCTGACAGGACTAAACAAAAAAAGGGGGTACAAAGTAAGGACCATTTTGTATCTGTATATGTAGAATAGTTAGGATAGATATACAGCTACTTTTGCTTAATTCAGTGAGAAGAAAGATTTGTACTAATAGTGTTTGGACAGGATATCCTGTCTGCATCTTGTGCTGTGGATAGCCACTAAGAAGATAACAATGTACAATGTATTATTTTTTTTCTAACCCTAACCCCTAACCCTAATCCTAACCCTAATGCTAATGTATTAATTATTGAAACTGTCCTATTAATCAGTTTTGAAACTGTCTCATTGCTATTTGTTTCTCAATAAAAAATGTTCTTATTCTTTTACAGGTTTTTTAGTGTTCTTTTTAAAATTCTATATAGGTATGTTTGTGATACATAAGAATTACATTCAGTTTAGGGGGTTGGTGTTTAGACAGATCATATCCTGATTATATGAATTCCCCCCGATCACCCATCCTCTTCTCTCCCTGCTCTGCAGTACCTTGCCCATCCTTAAGAGTCTTTCTCCGTTTTTAACATGTATCTTTTATTTTTCTCTTTAAACTATTTGTATCTTTGGTCTCCTAGAGTCTGACTTATTTCACATAACATTAAAGTCGCAAGATTTTTCATTTTTCTACAAATGACCTATCTTTGTGGTGGAGTAGTACTCTATCATACATGTAAACATCATACATTTTCTTTATTCTTCTATCTGTTGTTTCCATGACTTAGCTATTTTGAGTTATGCTGCTATAAATACAGGTCTGCATTATCACTAATATGATGACTTTAGCTCTTTTAGGAAGGCATAACTGGCCAAGTGGAATTTCTATTTTCAGTCCTATGCAGAATCTTCATACTACATGGTGGTTGTGTTAGTTTCCATTACCCCCAACAATATGGAAGGGCTTATTTTCCCCATAATCTTACTAGCATTTGTTGTTTATTGAGTCCTTGGGAACAACCACTCCTGCTAGATTAAGACATAATCTCAGTGTTGTGCTAATTTATATTTCTTCAGAAATGTTGAACAAGTGTTCATGTATTCATCAGCTATTTGCATGTCTTCTGATAAATGCCTACTCACATAGTCACCCAATTTTTCTTTCATTCTGGGAGGGTACTAATACTTTTAGTTCTTTACATATGCTAGCTGTTAGTCATCTGCCTGAGGTATTATGATCTATGCAGTTGAGGCTCTTTTACGGGAATCCTTGCATATGCCTATATCTTCAACGGTTTTGCTAATTTTTCTTCTGGCATATTGTTTCTGATTTTGAATTAATTTTTGTGCAAGGTTAGGAAAATGATCTAGATTCACTCTTATGCACATGATTAACTCATTTCGAAGTACCATTTATTAAAGCATCTATCCTGTCTCCAGTATATATTGTTGGCTGTTTTGGAATGTGTGGAATGGTTTCATCATCCCCTGTTCTACTCCATTGATCGACATCCCTATTTTTAGACCAGTTAATTGCTGTTTTTACTACTGTGGCTGTAGTATAACTTGAAGTCTGGAATTGTAATGCCTCCTATCTTGCTCTTGTTAGTCAGGATTTCTTACCTTTTTATGTATTTTTATATTTTGTTTTATTGAGAAACAAATATCAATGAGACAGTTTCAAAGCTGATTAATAGGACATTCTTAATTAATACATTGCACATGATTATCTTCTTAGTGGTTATCCATAGTACAAGATGCAGACAGGATATCCTGTGCAAACACTATTACTACAGATCTTTCTTCTCAAGCGAAAGCTGTACATGTATCCCAACTATTCTGTGTATACAAATACAAATGGTCCTTCCTTT
>NW_004524607.1:612653-630012 GCF_000260255.1 Octodon degus
GGCCATTGCTTGGCCATTGTGCTCTCTGTGAAAGCCTGAGAGAATGTTTTTTCTCTCCATGTGACTCTCCTTAGGCACACTTTACATCATCGATCACTTTCCTCTTTGGCCCCATAATCTTCTTGATCAGAAAATTTGGGACACTACTGACTTACATGACATGACAGTACAAGTTCTCATATGTCCTGAGTCTTAATTGATCTTGGAAGACTAGAGCCAAAATGTTGGCTTTCCTTGCAGCCCTCCTTTTTCTCTAATTTTGATCTGCAAACTTAGGTTGTTAACCCTCCAGAAGAGACGTTTGTCGTTATTACCATGCAACCTAGGCTGTTAAGCTTAACCTCACTGTCTGAATATCAAACATCTTAGACATAACATGGAACAGTTATTTTTCATCAAGTATTGATATGTTGAACTTTAAGTTTCTACAGAATATGATGAAAAAACATTTAAAAATTAAAATATATTTTAAAAATAGGCAAAAAGAATTGTATAATTCTTATG
Organism: Octodon degus; assembly: GCF_000260255.1. Classification (NCBI taxonomy): domain Eukaryota; kingdom Metazoa; phylum Chordata; class Mammalia; order Rodentia; family Octodontidae; genus Octodon; species Octodon degus. Next base: position 613,158 of record NW_004524607.1, read on the forward strand.
TTTATACGTAAGTCCAAAAATCTAGCCATATACAGCCTTGAAGCAGGACAGTACCACAACATTCCTTTTCCTGTCTCCTGCCTTCATTCACAACCCCATTCTTTTTGAGCAATCATCTACCCGAGAGACAGCACAGCAGCAACTGACATGTCATGACAAGCAGCCCATATTCAGAAGACCAGAATGACAGGCACTCCAAGCATGAACCTACTATTACAAATTGCCATCTTCAGTGCAGTTGCTTAGTTCACAGGTATCAGTATATGTAGTTAGTCAGGGTGAGAATCTTTCCATTTAACAGCTAGATTGAAAAATCTTCCGAAGAGTCTCAGGATCATTGCCTTGCCCATCTTCTACGTATAGCTGTATGGCTTGTCACTGTCATGTTTTTTAGATCTTCTCTTTTCCCTCTCTTAATTAGTGCTCGAGTTCTTGCTTTCCTTTTAGTTGTATTATACCTTTCTATTTGTATTTCTTCTTTTGAGTTCTTATACTAGGGAAACTATATGATATTTACACATGTGTGTCTGGTTTATTTCACTTAGGAGTATATGTTCAAGTGGCATCCACTTCAATATAAAGGCTTCGAGTTTATCATTTTTTATTGCTGAGTAATACTCCATAGTAGAAAAATACCACATCTTTTTCATCCATTCCTCAGGTGATGGGCATCTTGGTTGTTTCCAAGACTTGGCTATCACAAATTGTGCTGCTATAAATACATAGGCACACATATATCCCTATGATGTGATGTTTTCAGATCCTCCGGGAAGATTCCCAGGAGAGGAATAGCTGGTTTAAAGGGGATTTCCAGATCAACTTTTCTAAGGAGTCTCCATATTGATTTCCATAATGGTTGCACCAGTCTACATTCCCACCAGCAGTGGAGAAGGGTTCCTTTTTCCCCACAACTTCTCCATCATTTGTTTTTGGTTGATTTCTTTATGATAGCCATTCTTTCTGGGGTGAGCTGCTATCTCAATGTTGTTTTACTTTGCATTTCACGGAGGGCTAGTGATCTGGAACATTTTTTCATATATTTATTCTCTTCTTTAATTTCATCCTCTGAGAAGTGTGTGTCCATCTCGGATGCCCATTTCTGGACCAGGTCTTTAAATTTTGGGGCCCTAGTGTTTTTTAGTTCTTTATAAATTCTAGAGAGCAGACTTTTGCTTGAGTACTTATTTGTCATGATTTTTTTCCAAATTTGTGGGTTGTCTTTTCACTTTGTTGGTAATTTCTTTTGATGTGAAAAAACTTCTCAGTAAGAGCAGGTCCCAGTTGTTAATTCTTTCAAGTGTTTCCCATGCGATTTGATTTCTGTTCAGGAACTCTTTGCCTACCCCTGTCTTTTAAGAGTTCCTCCTACTTTCTCTTCCAGGAGATTTAGTGTCTGTGTTTTAATGTTTAAATCTTTAATCCAGTTTGACTTTAGCTTAGCGCATGTTGATAGTCCTGGGTCAAGTTTTAGTTTTCGGCATGTAGAGAGCTAGTTTTTCCAGCACCATTTGTTAAAGAGGCTATCTTTCTTCCAGTGAGTATATTTGGCCCCTTTGTGAAAGATAAGGTGGCTGAGTGTGTTTGTAGGGGCTTCAGCATCCTCTAATCTATTCCATTGATCCTCAGGTCTATTTTGTTGCCAATACCATGCTGATTTTATCATAGTAGCCTTATTGTATAATTTCATGTCAGGAATTGTAATGCCTCCTGCCTTGTCTTTATTGCCCAGGATTGCCTTTGCTATTCTAGGTCTTTTCTGGTTCCAAATAAAGTTTAGGAGGTATGTTGGTGGTAATCTGATAGGGATTGCATTAAATCTGTACAGCAATTTTGGGAGTATGGCCATCTTTACGATGTTGGTTCTTCCTATCTAGAAGCATGGAACATCTTTCCATTTTCTGCTTTTTTTAAATTTTTACTTTTATGAATTTTAGAACGGGGTCTACAGGGTCTCACTATGCAGATTGGACTCAGTGATTCTCCTCTTTTCAGCCTCCCAAGGGCTGGGATTTTGGGTGTACACCACCACACCCAGTCTCAATTGCTATCTCAGTGTGCCTGGGGGGGCAGGACCAGCACAGCACACAAGGGATCAAGCCTCCTGCCACTGAGCTCTGCTGAAGCGGCCACTTTAGTCCACTGCACCATCTGGCTAGCCCAATCTACGTATTCTTACCTCTTTTATAGAATGAATAATGTCAAAAGACATTTTGTAAAATCAACACACTCTGCCACTCAGCTGTAATTTTTTATATCCTCCTTCTCACTTGATACCTGCTGCCAGTCTCATGTATTGTGATATCATATGCAAGCCAGAAACACAAGCTCTTACCATCCTGAGCAGGTGCAAACAAGTGAGGAATCTGGGTTGCACACACTAAAGAATACTATCTCTCCCAATATGAGACCTTCAAAACAAAAGAAACAGTTTTACTACCCACAAACCAGCATTCTGCTAAACTGCTAAACACCTTTCCTCTCAACTGGGGATGAGGGAGGACAAATGATTGTTTCCACATTTTTAATCAATCAACAGTTAGTTCTGATTGGCCGGCCAGATAGCCCAGCTGATTAAATCACCTGATTAGGCAGACGCAGGGACTGGGGTTTGATCCCCTGTGTGCTGAGCTGGTCCCATACCTGGAGTGTGCTGATAGTGATTGAGACTGGGCATGGTGGCACATGCCTGTAATCCCAGCGCTTGGTAGGCTGAAAATAGAACAGTCACTACAAGTTCCATCTATATAGTGAGACCCTGTATACCCTGTACTAAATGAATAAAAAAAAAATTAGTTCTGGACATGAAATGATTCTCTTTGGGTCTTTCTTCAGACCCTGACTGCTCTGATGTACTCTTTTCATAAGAAATAGCCCATGCAACTGATGGGTTTGCTCAGTCTGCTTCCTACAGGCAGAACTTTCAACATCAGAAGTTTTTTTGTGTTTACTGTCTTGGTGTCTCAGTTCATGTAGTGTTTTTCCTACTAAATTTTCTCAACAGCTTTACATTTCCTGTAAATTTTATTGGATTCATGCCCTGTGAAAGTTACTTTTACAAATATCTTTGACATAAGCTTTCTGTCTTGGGCTTCCTGTGATGCTGGACTAGGGCAGTTCCATGAAGATTTTCATGCCTTTCAATCCTTCAGGATATTTCAGGCACAGCTTAAATCTTTCTGAGGTCTTTCCAAAGGGTTTTATAGTCATAGTGTTGGCTTCATCTTTAGATCATGTGTTCTCAGTAGCACCCTGGATTTGATCTAATCCCAGAAGCCATTTATTTTAGCATTATTTGACCTTTAGGAAAGCTACAAATGAGAAGCAGGTATTCGAACCCAGTAAACCCAGAAGTGCTTCCAGCAAGTCTTTCTTTAGCTCGTCTTTCAGCAATTTTTCTTTCAGCTGCTATGTTGCAAGAGTTGTCTCTTTTCCCAGGTATCAGTATCATTTTTTTTTACTCTCCTCAAAGTCCGTCCTTTCAGCTTCTTTTAAGGACCATCACTCTTCCACTAACAGTCCCTTTGGAGTCTTGTGGCTTGCTTTCTTTTTTATGTCATTTCTTCTATTTACATCTAATCCAGAGACCTTCCACATGTTCTAGTTTTGTTTCAAATGACTTAGTGAAAGGACAAACTGAGGCAGTTGAACCCACACAGACCAAACCAGACACATTGACATGAGTAAAGCAGGTTTATTAGAGGCTTATGTGGATGGTTGTGTCATGGACCAGGGGCAGGAAACTATAGGAGTTTCCAGAGAGGGTGATCCTGGCCTGGAACAGCCAGATTTTAGGTGAACATCATTGTTTTCTTTGAGGTGTAGCTCCGCTTAGGTCAGAGGGAAGTGAGCTGAGACCAGCATGGGTCAAAGGGAAGTGAACAGAGACTAGAGTACAATACAGGGAGGGGTTGGGGCTGTGATTGGGACAGGGTGCCTAGGAAACCAAGAGGAAGAGTGCTTGGGGCATAGTGGCCAGGAAACCTGAGTTCTGATCCATCATTTCATATCAGTGTCTTCATAGTTATTGTGTTGGTTCCAGGGGTATTGTTATTTTCGTATTTTTGTTTGTTTGAAACTGGTCTTGCCATGTAGTTCAGGCTGGCCTTGAGCTCACTTTTTAGCCCAGGCTTATCTCAGATTCACAGCGATCCTCCTGCCTGAACTCCCCAAGTTCTGGGATTACAAGTATGTGTCACCATTTCCAGATGTATATGTGTAGTTATTAATTTACAACATAACACCTCAAACTTCATTGTCACAAAGCAAGATTTATTTTGTTCATAATCTGCAGTTCTGTCAGGGTCAGTGAGGTCAGTTTATCCTTCACCACTTGACCTCAGCTGGAGTGACTTAAAGCCAGGGACTAGATCCATCTAAAGGATATATATACACATATCTGGTAGTCAGAGCAGGCTTTATCTGGGCCTTCAGCCCGGCAGCCAGTGGACCACATACCTGAGGATTCACTTGTGGCTCAAGCTTTCTTGCTGTATGGAGCCTGGTTCCCTAGGGAAACTCAGGTGAAAGATACCAAATCTTCCTCATCTGAGAAGTCACACAACAGTTCGACTATATCCTTTTCATTAGAAACCAGTTACAAAGGTAAGCTTCCTGTTCAGGGGAGGGCATTCTCCAGGAGAAATGTCAAAAAGTGTGTAGAAATGCTTTTAAACTGCTATTCTAGTGATCTGATCTAAAGATGACGGTACTTCTCAATGCCACTGACATCTCACAACATTTTTGTTGTTATTGTTGTTTAGTATGCTTTCTTCATGGAAGGGATGAGAAAATTATAAGACAGCACCTTTGAATTAAGTTATTTTTGTTCCAAAAAATACATAGATCATGTGACTAAGCTTTTATACTGGGGAATGTTACTGATCCTAACAGAGACTCATTACCCCACAGAACATTAACTTGAAACTTTTGCAATTCAGGAAAAAGCTTGTAACTAAAATACATATGTACCAGAGTTGTGACATACTTATTTTCACAGACTTACACTGGTGGCCTTTTATTGGTTCAAACCTAAATGGCTTAGAATGATGTCCCTAAATTTTTTTTAGAAATTATGGCATGGAGATGGAGTAGGGCTAAGAGAGGTGTACTACGAAGAGCTGACTCAGTTATTTTAAGAGCAGAAATGACACAATCCTAGAAAAAGTCCAGAATCACATGCACACGTTTTGTGACAAAGATAATGAGTGTGAAGAATCTACTTTGTGACTCCTGATGCCTTTAAACCATGTTGATTTTCTGAGTAAGTCAAGAATCTAGTGTGGACTATATTTTATTACAAGTGAATTTATGTGAGAAATTTTTATTTGCTTTGTCCTAGACTATTTTCAGCCCATTTTCTTCATTCTCTATCTGTGTTATTTTATTCATGCAGTTTGATGATCTTGCAGCAAAACTGGAAACTACATCTTCCACATGTCTTCAGCAGGATACAGATAATCAGTTTCTCTATCAGAACTTATTATCTCTGCAATTTATACAAAAGAAATGCGAAATACTAGAAGAGAGTAAAATGCAGTTGGAACAAGAAGTAGAAAACCTCAAAAGTTACATAGAAAAAAATGTGGTAGAACATCGCCAAGTGGAGCAGCATAAACAGGAGATTGAAGAAAGAGCAAGACAAGAGTTGGAAAAATTAAAACAAGTCAATTTATTTTTACAGGTTAATTTATTTCTCTTTAAAATGCTTAAATTATTTTATTAAATTATATTTTGGATGTTTCCATTATATATGTTTCTCCTGCTTCCTTTATAATTTTTGTCAAGTTCCTTTCTAGAAGGAAGATGACATTTTGTGTCCTAAATATTTGTTTTACTATAACTAAATTTATCTCTCAAAATAATATTTATTTGACAATCTTTAGTTTTTTTTAAAAGATGAATGGGCATAAATTGTTAAGAGCCAAAGAAACTTCTGTTGTAGCAGTTATAGAATAGCCTGGCAGTATTGTTCCCTTGTTGAGTTTTTAATTTTTTGAATTATTTTCTTTGAATGATCAGATTACATGAGTAATAAGAATGATTTAGGGCTAAAGATGGAACTCAGTGGGTGGGGTGCTTGCCTAGCACTGAGTTGGATCCCTAGTACCACCAATAAAGACACAGATTCAAAATTTTTATATTTCAGATTTAATGCAGTTGATACTTTTTAAAAAGCATGCTCTGTTATCTTTAAACAGTGACCTCTGTAACATGTCGTTAGAGACCAATTCACCCACTGCTTTGTTTGGCTGCCAGCCTGTTATCTCTCTCTTTAGCAATGGTGAAGCAGATTCCTTTTCCTTGTGGAAGAGAAATCTGTGGCTTGCGGCTTTTGCTGATGATGAAGATGTTTTAGAGCTGAGTGGCAAAGCTGTTGCTGTTGGCATCTTTCACAGGAACCACATCAAAAGAGCCAGGGTTCTCTCTGTTGGTGATCACTCCAATTCTTCCCAAGTTAGCCTCTTGGGTCACCATAGACAGGTTACCTGTGTCAAACTTGATGAAATTGGTGGTTTTGACAGATGCCAAATCAATCTGGATGGTGTCACTGAACTTGATGAAGGGGTCAGGGTAGTGAATGGTGGGAGCATCATGGGTCACCAGATGAGGGATCCTTTTTGTGCCCACAGAGATCTTCCTTTCTTTGCACAGCTTGTACTTGGCTTCCTCAGGTATAATTTGGTGAATAGAAAAGTGACCCCTTGGTGTCATAGATCAGATGGAAATGCTCTCCTGTCTTGTCAATGCTGATGACATCCATAAAACCAGTAGGATAGGTTTTATCAGTTTGGATTTTGCCGTTGATCTTTTTTAAAATTAATTTTATTGTGAAACAAATAGCAATGAGACAGTTTCAAACCGATTAGTAGGACAGTTTCAATAATTAATACATTGCATATTGTTGTCTTCTTAGTGGTTATTCGTAGTATAGGATGCAGACATGATATCCTGTCCAAACACTATTAGTACAAATCTTTCTTCTCATTGAATTAAGGGAAAGTAGCTCTATATCTATCCTATTTTGTATATATAGATACAAAATGGTCCTTCATTTGTATCCCCCCCCCCTTTTTTAGTTTTTTCAGAGATGGGTATTACATTGTCATTTAAATATTGTAGGTGCGTGAATTCAGCAAAATATTTGGCCATTAATCTTAATGAAATGTTGCATGCAAATTTTCTTCATCTCCTGTCAGAGTGTACTTGAGTGTGTTCCTTAGGAAGATGATGAGAGACAGACATTCTCTTAGCTTATGGGGACCAGTGGATGGACTAGGAGCAAACACAGCAGTCAGTTTACCCAGTATCCAGTGCTTTGGAGCTGCTACTCACTTCAGATGCTTCTTGGGACTACAGTTCATGGCTGAGCTATCCAGCTTCACCATCTTTACTCCCAGCCACCTGGCTTTTTGTGTGGCACCCTGGCTCCTCCACTTCACGTGTGGCCCAGTTGATATTGATGATAAATCCCAGTGTGTTTTTGCCATACAAAAAAATTCCTCTCTCAATCACTGGCTCAAAATTAAAGGAAATAGATACAAAGGAACTATGAATGATGATCAAAAGATACAGTGAATGTTTTACATTTTTTTAGTCCCCCTCAAAATACTCGCTTGGGCTGTGCTTGTCCCATTGTTCTTGCCACTTCCAGAAGTGCTTGAGAAAGTGGCAGGTGGACTCAATTCATGAGTACCCTCAGTTGTGCTGTCACAGCTGTTTTGATATCCTGAATTGAGTCCAAATGTTTGCATTTCATGGTCACTTTGACTCTGGGAAAGAGCCAGAAGTCACATGGGGCCAGATCTGGTGGACAAGGTAGATGAGCACTCACCATCATGTTTTTATGAGCCTACCTTTCCATTGCGTGGCACTCAGCAACAGCAGCATTTACTGCTTTTAATCAGATCTTGTAAAGATGGTCATGAAGGAGGACTTCCAGAAGTGCTTCAGAAAATGGCAAGAATAAAGGGATAGGTGTATTCTAAAGTAGGGGAAGTATTATGAAGGGAACTAATGACATTGTAATTTTGTACTGTAAAAATTTTTTTGAATATAACATTCACTGCCTATTTGCTTTTTGTTTATGGGTCATAATTATTTTCAAAATATATCCTTTAATTTTCTTTAGACACAAGTAGCATCTCTAGAACAGTTAGAACAGTTAAGAAAGAAGGAAAATGCTTCAGTGAAAAAGCAGATGGAACTCCGAATTAAAGACCTGGAATTGGAGCTCTCTAAAACAAAATCTCAAGAAGATTCTGCTAAAATAGAGCTGGAAAAATACAGGCAACTCTATGTAGAAGAGTTCAAAGCTACAGAATCATTGTTCTGTAAACTAAACAGGTAAGTCAAAACAGAATCAGAGAAAATAAGCTAAGCTCATTAATTTTTCCCAAAAGCGTCATTTTTAAAGACAGGTTCATGAAATTAGTAGGATATGAATGCTTAGTGGGTACTTTGGAAAATAAGTTATTAAATGGACTTATCTTTAAAATGTTAGTCTAGGACAGTTTCTATTTTTCTTCCTTTTATTGGATTTTAGTTTTTTGAGAAAAAGTCTTTCTTTATAGTAGTACAGGCTTCCCTTGAACTCACTATATAGCCCATATTGGTCTCGAACTCATGGGAATTCTGCTTCAGTCTCTCAAGTGCTGGGATTAAAAATGCTTACCACTATGACTAGCTTGGTTTTAGTATTCTTATGTAGACAGTTTTACTTGGTCTTTCAGATATTTTTAATATATTTTTAAAGTTATTTATTTAGTAAAGGGTCTGTTTACCCAGTTTAAACTTGTAGTGATCCTCCTGCTCAGCCTTTGCAGCACTGGGATTACAGGCATGCACCACCATGCCCAGGTTTGATGGCTGGCTTGATGTGCCTATGGTTCCAGGGCCAGCAAGGCATGCAGTACCAGGGATCAAACCCGGGTCCTTGTGCTTGCCAGGCAGGTGCTTAGACCACCAAACTATCTCCCCAGCCCCTTTTCAGATATTTTTGAAGTTCTATCATTTAGAAAGTTATACTGTTGTTTCATTACATATTGCTTTTCACTTAAATAGATTTATTAGCCTTATTTTTTTGAAGATTACAATATAAATCCAAAAGGTCAACTACTAATACAAGACACATTCTGCCACTTGGTAAAATAGCTGTCCTTTACTATGATCTTTGTTATCACTAGAAGCTGCCTAAAAACCAATTGTCCCATATGTTTTTTTCTCTTCTCCATAAAGTCATACTTGTGATATAGGGATAGCAGAAGTACAGTGCACTCATGTGAAAATCAGTGTGAGGGGTGGGTGGAAAACAGAAGAGGCGGGTCATTTGCAGTGCCTTCAGAACAGTATTCCCAGCCCAGGAGCTGCCCTGGTTTGTTGTGATTATGAAGCCAGTGGCCTCCTTTTCTGGAGATGGTTGTTCTAAATTAGTTTCTTAGTGCCAAGTAATGGGCAGATATACCCCTGGGAAAGCTAGGACTGGAAAATATCTTTGAGAAATGTTTTTTAAATTCCTAAACTATTTAGCTAAATATAAGCATTTATAACTTTTGTTTCAGTTTTATTTTTTTAATTGTAAGTAAGGAGTACAACATAATGTTTTCATATGTCTGTCTGTATGTCATACAGACATACACACATACATATGTATTCTTTTCAGTAATGGGGATTGAACCCAGCCCCCTCTCCCCTGTTCTGAGACAGAGTCTCACTGAGTCAAACAGGCTTGGCTTCAACTTGTGATCCTCCTGTCTCAATTTCCTAGAGTGATGGGATTATAGGTGTATATATTTATACAGAGTAAAATGGCTACTTTCAGGTTAATTAGCCTGCTCATTATCTTCTAGAAATACCCTTTAAATTCAAGTGTTTAGTGGCTTCCTCAGAAATTTTGTAAGTAGTCTTCCAAGAAGTAGCAGTGTTTCTAATTTGAGCCAGAAAACATTTACAACCATCTCTCTCTTTCCTGCTTTGTTAGAATTACTTCTTAGTTAGGAATCCCCCTATAAATATATGTGCTTCCTTTCCTTTAGCTGTTCTTTGAAAGGCGTGCAGATACATTTTCACTGTTAAGTCACTGAACACCAAATGGAAATTCCATACATTCTTATGGCAGTTTTGAAAAATCCAAGTCTTTTAGAGTAATTTAGGGTCCTGCTTAACAGCATATGCCTGTAATCCCAGCACTTGAGGCTGAAGCAGAAAGATCACTGTGAGTTCAAGGCCAGCCTGGGCTATATAGAAAGCTCTATCTCAAACTCCTCCCCCCCAAAAAAGGAGTCAGAGAAAAATGAGATACTAAGTTTTTGCCTTTTGCATTCTTCACAGGGCTATTGAGTTTCTGGAAGAGGCCAACACCAAATTTCTGGAGGAAAAGCAGCAATACAGATCTTTGTTGAGCAATGTTAATACAAGACCTGTCCTAGAGTGTCCTTCTGTCAGAAATTTTGATCATAATTTGGGGCTACCCAGAAGTTTTCATACTAGAGAAAATTTAGTGGTTCCTAGATTCAACCCACAGCCTTCAAACAACAGCATGGAGAACTACCTCACCAAGGTTAGTAATAGTATAATCTTTCCATTGTATCTGACATTTCTGATTTTTTTTTTTTTTTGTACTGGGAATTGAACTCAGGACCTTGTTGTTATGGTTTGTGTCTCGTTGTCCCCCCAGAGCCTCATGTAGTCATGGGGTGAGGACTTCTAGAGTTTGTGTCAACTCATGATCCACTGGGATTATGTGTGATCCAAGGCTGGGATTATGGGTTTTAGTACTGCTGGGATTACCCATAGGTGGGTAAGTACTGGGAAGTACCCATAGGTGTGAGTACTTCCCCTACCCTGGGGCAGGTAATTTGCATTACAATGTAAGGTGGGAAGAGAAGCTAGCTGCTTGAGCTGCTGCTACCCCTCCCTTGCACTCTTGCTCTTTGCCACCGCCATGAAAGTTGCTTTCTGCTCTGTGCTGCTCTGCATTGGACCCAGCTGAGTATGGACTGAAACCTCCAGTAACTGTGAGCTAAATAAACCTTTCCTTCCTTCATTTTGAGTGTCGGGTATTTGTCCCAGTAACTAAGACACTTGTGCTTGCCAGGCAGGTACTTATGTCACTGAGCTATATCCTGGGCCCCTGATTAAATTCTTTTCATTAATCTGGTGAATTACTGCACAGGGGAAATAGCTCCTGGGCTATTTCAGTAGAGCAGTGCACTAGCATGCATAAGACCCTGAGATTGATCATGGGAGAGGGGTTAATCTGATGAAATACAATGTTTAGTTGACTTATACATGTGAAGTAAAGATCTCAATATTATATGCTAATATGAAGAAAGGAAGCAGAAATGTACAATTTTTAAAAAAGTTCCTGTAGCATCCATTTTCAAGAGATATTTGTTAACTTTAGTCAATAAATGTAACTGAAATAGATGTATATTTTTAACTTGTTTCCAGAGTTGTGATAACTGTATGAGTTTATTGATATGTAGATATATGTAATACAGTGTCTAGATTTAGTGTATCTCATGTCAAAAATGGCTGTTAGGGCTGAGTTTTCATCTTTCTTTTTGGGACTGCAGTGATTTAGCAGAAAATGATTATCAGCATAGGTAAGAGAGATGGAAGTCGATGTCACAGCTTTGTTGCTGGCACATAACTCATGGGTGGGATACAAGCGTCCACATGCTTCACTGAAGATTGCCTAGTTAAGCACATGCTTAGTGGATGAAACGAGCACCTGATATCTGTTCCAGCAGCAGCTGCTCACTGCAGAGATATCAGAAGGATCTCTTGCTGCCAGGACATCACTGTAAGAGTCAGGGTGCCTCGATCCCCTTCACCCTTTGGGAGCCCTCTCTTCCTGGAGAGAGGTGGAGAGAGAGTGAGTCCATGTGGTTCTTCTACTGTCCCTTCTTCTAGGACTTAAACTAAGATTTAAATTAATCTCATCTTTGTATGTCTCAAGTTGTGATCAGATATGGCTAGATGTATGCTAGATGGTAAAGAGAAATCTGTTTTGAATTTTTAATTTTGCTGTAAATAACCCATAATGTGCAGAATTTATATTTTGAATGATTTGAGTAAACCAAATTTTGTGATTTTTCTCCTTCAAATTCCATTCTATGATAGTTAAAAAAATTCTACTTTAAAATTGGGGATATTAGGGGCCTGGCCCTAGCTCAGTCCTTTAAGTGGCTGCTTCCACAAAGCTGTCAGCCTCAGGTTGCTGGAGTTCGAACCTCACAACTCTCCCGCTGGCCAAAAGTGCCCTGAAGGCATTCGAGGAACCAAAAAAAAAAAAAAAATAAAATTGGGGATATTTGTTGGTGATATAGCCCATGTTTAACATGAATCTCAGTTCTTGAATTCAAACTCCAATCCCCCCTACCCCCCCAAAAAAAGCCTGCTGTGGCTTATATCTAGGTGTCTCCCCAAGCTTCATGTACTCATAGGTGGGTCTTTCTGGATGTGGCTGGATCTAGAGCATGTATGTATGGATTGAAAGTTTGTAATTAATCCATACAGAAACCCCCAAGGAGAGTATCTGTCTAACCTCCTCTAGGAACATGGCACATAGATGCAAAATAAAGACAGTTTTACACTTAAAGTGCTGTGGGGTAACCAGTGTTTTCTGTGGAGCAAAAGTCCTCAAGTCTAAAAGCTCATAGTTTTTATTGGTTTCAGTGAGGGAGGTGGGTGGAGGTTGCAATAGAGTGCTAGGGAATAGAAACTTTGCAGACATTGGTTTCAAGGAGAAACAACAACTTGTACTAGGCTTAGAGGCCTCCACTTGGCAGTGCGAGAGACAGTTTGATTTGGGCAAGGCTGGTACATTTATTGCCAGGAGGTGTAGTTCTTCCTTTGTTCTGTAACCTCACCTGAGATGTTATCTCATGTATTAGCCCTACAATCTCAAGGGCTCTTGCTTGAGCTCCCTATTCCAGCCATCAGCAAGGGGGCACTGCTCACACCTGTGCTGCAGTGAGACATGTTGATGTACTGGCCAGACTAGATCACATTCTTTTGGCTAATTAAGGGAACATCTGCTTCCATCTAACTGCTTCTATATAGCCATTTCTGTGTAGTTCAGTGAATAGTGTTGAAGTAATATTCATAGAAAGATGGAAGAATGGAGCTTCATTTCTTAGGAGAGTGCAGCCTGATGGTCTCCCACAAGATCACTGATTTATTTAGCATAGTTCTTGGTGTGGCTGATGGGAAAGCCCACCCTGTGTGGCAGTTGTACCAACCAAATAGCTTGTAACCTGGATGAACTATGAAGGGAAAGGTGAAGGCAAGCTGAAAGCCTTCTGCTTAATGCACCATGCACTGTTTCTTCACTGTGATATCTGGGAGTCTGCCTTTTTTTTTTTTAACATTCTGGTGTGCATTTTATTTCTTGACACACACATAAATGGATCAAAAATTCGTTTACTTAGAAAAGTTGATTCCAACAAAAAATGCACAACAGGTTTCAAATAGCTTAGATTTCCTGATATATACCTTCTAATCCAAAATTAGAAGTAACACAATGTCCACTTATATGCTCACATTTGTGACTCAAGCTATTGGGCTGGAAAAAGAAACTCCTAACAATCCCAAGTAAATATGGGAAGCCATTGTAGAGAAATCTAGTATTTCTCAAAAATGGTTTTAACTGGGAAGCTTCTAATCCTGTCAGGATAGTGCTTTATTTTATTTTAAATCAGTTTGTGAGTATGAGTCCAAATTTCAAAAAGCACCTTCAAAAACAGAGCCACTCAGGTATACAAGTATGCCAGTCAGTCCAGTCAGCTGCAGAGAGGAGCCATGTACATAATAAAGAAAATCAAGGACCAGATGCTGAGACTTTGGGCTGAAAACTCTACAAACTCTGAGCTACAGTAAACCTTTCAACTTTGGGTGTTGGATATTTTGTCTCAGTAGTGGGAAAAAAGTAAGATGAAGGAAAAATGTTCTTCACAATGGTAAACAATCTTTTGAGGACAATATTTCACTTTTATCCAAGCTGAATTTATGTATGAAGTTTTCGTGGGTGAGGCCAGGGAGATAGCTCAGCGGCATAAGTGACTACATGGGAAGCGCAAGGTCTTAAGTTCAATCCCTGGTTCAAAAACAAAGCAAAACAAAACAAATCCAGTTTCTGTGGGTGGGTTATAACAGATGTAAAATCTATTATCTAGGGGCAGTAAGTAGGAGATGAACTTTTGTAGGAAAAGATAATTACATTGGTAGTTCCTTAATTCGTCTTATAAAATGTGATTTCATTTTACATAGTGTTAATGGTAATATAAGATTATTTTAAGCTGGCTGTGGTGGTATATACCTGTAATTCCAGCACTCAAGTGGCTGAGGCAGGAGGATCACCATGAGTTTGAGATCAGCCTGGGCTACATAGTGAGTTCAAGAACAGCCTGAACTACCATAGTAAGACCCTGACAAAGAAGAAAAAGAAGTATTGGGAAATCTGTCAAAGAACTTGTCCTTATACCTACAATTCTTTATTCTTGTATTTAGCTTACTTTTAAAGACCACAATGAAGGACTACTTACTTAGCATGAAGTCCTTTTTTTTTTTTTTTTTGGTGGAACCGGGGATTGAACTCAGGCCCTTGCACTTACTAGTGAAACACTTATTCCACTGAGCCATCTCCCTGGCCCCTACAATTCTTGATAGTATTGATTTTGTGAGTTTTTTTTGTACTGGGAATCAAATTTAGGACCTTGTGCTTGCTAGGCATGTGTTGTGCTGCTGAGCTATATACCCAGCACTTCTTAAAGGCATTGGATATGTGTTACCATTGTTACCACAAAATACTATGTTGTGTGTTATAGGTTACATCCTGATTGGAGCATTAGTCAGAAAAAAGCTTTTATACAAAAGATTTAAGAAACAATATGTTACAATATGCAGTGGATTAATTATTGGAACTATCTTACTAATTGGTTTTGAAACTGTCTCATTGCTATTTTTTTCTCAATAAAATTAATAATAAAAAAAGAAAATAAGAAAGAACACGTTAGCTAAAGAAAAAACGAAATAGATTGGAGTATTCCCACACATTCCATAAGAAGAAAAATATGATTAGACAGGTTTCAAAAATGTTGACCCCTACTTCTAAGATGATAGCAAAATTACTGTAAGATCTGTATATTGTTTTTCTTGCTTCCATTTCTAAAGAGTAATGAACCAAAAGAAAGCTTAACAACTAGCTCTAATCTATGTTTATCCTTTTTTAAAAGTAATTTTATTGAAAAACAAATATCAATGACACAGTTTCACAACCAATTACTGGCACATGTTCAATAATTAATACATTGCATATTGTTGTCTTAGTGGTTATTCATTGTGCAAGATGCAGACATGATATCTTGTCTAAAACACTATTGAAACAAATCTCTCTATTCATTAAATTAAGAGAATGGAGCTGTATATCTATTGCAACTATTTTGAGTATACAGATAAAAAGGGTCATTCATTGCTATCCCACTTTTTGGTTAGTTTTGTCAGAGATGGCATTCCATTGATGTTTAAATATTGTAGATGCCTGAATTCAGCAGAATCTCCCAATATAGCCCAGTAGACCATAATAGTAGTGGGTTTTCCATAAGATTGGCAATGTCTAAAGTTGTTGACTTGAGCCTTTTACAGCTCAGCATATTAATGTGGCTTTACTTTTTATACTTTGTTTTCATACTTCTCTGCGGGATGGTTAAGACCAAGATAAAGCAAGACCTATATAACAAGAAATGTAACTTTTGTATCTGATAAGGTCAGTCAAGTCCCCTCAGGATTTATCCTGTAACTCTGTACTGCAGTTTTCAGATCCTTTGTCAGTGTCAGCCATGTGGATGAATCATGGCCATTGCTTGACCAATTTGCTCTCTGTGAAAGCTTGAGAGAATTTTTTTTTCTCCCATGTGACTCTCCTTATGCACATTGTACATCATGGATCACATTCCTCTGTGATCCATAATCTCCAGAAAATTTGGGCCACAACTGAGTTACATGATGTTACAATATAGGTTCTCCTATGTCCTGAGTTTTTACTGTCTTTGAAAGGCGAGGGCCAAAACGTTGGCTTTCCTTGTGGCCCTTCTTTTTCTCTTATTTTTGGTCTGCAAACTTAGTTTGTTAACCCTCCAGAAGAGAAGCTTATTGTTATTACCATACAACCTAGGCTGTTGAGCTTAACCTCACTATCTGTCTGAATATCAAACAACCTAGGCATAACATGGAACAGGTATTTTTCCATCAGGTATTGATATGTTAAACTTAAAGTCCCTACAGAGTATGGAGAAAAAAAATTAAAAAATATAAAATACTTAAGAAATATGAATAAACAATTACATAATTTTACACAGAAATTTAGAAATCTAACCGCATACAGCATTGTAGCAGGACAGTCCTGTGACATTTTTTTCTTGTCTTTTTTTTTTTATTACTCTTTTCATTTTGTAAAACACAAACACTTACTTGAGAGATAGCATGGTAATAATTGGTATGTCATGATAAGCACTACGTATTTAGAAGACAAGAATGACAGGCATTCCAAACGTGACCCTTCTATTACACATTGCTATCTTCAGTGCAATTGCTTGGTTCACAAATATCAGCATATATAGTCAGGGTGAGAATCCTACCAGTTAACTGCTAGGTTAAAAACCCTGCTGATGTTTCTCAGGATCATTGCCTTACCCGTCTTGTGTGTATACATGTATGGCGGGGGCCTGGCGCTAGCTCAGGCCTTTAAGTGGCTGCTTCCATAAAGCTGTCAGCCTCAGGTTGCTGGAGTTCGAACCTCACAACTCGCCCGCTGGCCAAAAGTGCCCTGAAGGCGTTCAAGGAACAAAAAAAAAAA
>NW_004524607.1:631246-631708 GCF_000260255.1 Octodon degus
TAGGTGTGTAAACTCAGCAAAATATTCTAAAAGAGTACAGTAGCCCATAAAGTATTGGGTCCTCTGCTTGGCTGACAATGTCAAAAATTGTTGACCTGAGTCCCCTACAGCTCAACATAACAGCATGGCTTTACTTTCTATATTTCATTTTTATATGTTTCTGATGGATGGTTAAGACCATGGTAAAGCAGGACCTATGCAACAAGAGTTGTAGTTTTTGGGTCTGATAAGGTCAGTGAAATCCCCTCAGAATTTATCCTGAGATCTTGTACTTCAGATTGTAGAATGTTTGTCAGTGTCAGCCATTTGGATGAATCACGCCCATTGCTTGGCTAATGTACTCTGTGAAAGCCTGAGAGAATGTTTTCTCTCCATGTGACTCTCCTTAGGCACACTCTACATCATAGATCACCTTCCTCTTTGGCCCCATAATCTCCTTGATCAGAAAATTTGGGACACTAC
>NW_004524607.1:636432-640418 GCF_000260255.1 Octodon degus
ATCCTCGTTGTTTTTAAGAGATCCTTTCTTACCTTTTCACTAGCTGCACCAGCATCTCCAATATCTGAAACTCTGTCTTCATTTTCACTTAAACGGTTTTTCAAGGTTGTGATTGAGGTTTTCATTTCCTCTATATCTCTTTGACTCTGCCTCATGACGTCTGTTTCTTTCCTGAATTGCTCATTCAATTAATCTGTCTTTTTTCTAATCTCCTCTATTATTTTTATCAATGTCTTCTTTAGAAGCAGTTATAAATTCTTTTACAGTGTTTTTTTCTGACTGTGTTTCCTGTCTCTGTAGTTGCTTCTTTACTTCAGATGCTATGAGGTGTGAGAATTCTTTATTTCAGCAAAGAGTTGCGCTCTGATTTCCTCTATATCATTCTGCTGCTGCTTATTTACTATCGACGCTATTAATTAATGCATTTGAGCTGAGCTAGTGTCTTCCGCACTTGTTCTAGGTGGGCACTGGGTTTCCTCCATATGTTTCTGCCTTTGATTCTTCAGTGCAGATGTTATTAGTTCAGGGATTTCTTGTTTTATTTCCAGTGTGAGTTCTTTTGTACCTTTCTGCAGCTGTTTCTTTATTTCAGAAGCTGTTGATTCATTGCTTTCAGCTGTGTGATTCACAGTTTGTTCTGTGTTAGTGTCCTCTGCACTTGTTATGGGTGGGCTTGGGTTCTGAGGTTGCATTTTGTTCTTTCTCGTCATTTTGTGTAGCACTGTGTTTTGACCTTTGTTGTAGATCTTCGCTGTAGTTATAACCTTAGCATGTACTGAAGTTCAGGTGCAGCTCTACAAAGTTTGGACTTATCCATCTGTGCCTGGCTTGGGTCTGGCTGCTGTGCTCAGCTCCTTCCTGCTGCTGCCCTTGAGCTTGAATCTTTTGTGCCCCTGTGGCAAGATGTCCTGTTCTTGGACTAGCTGGTTGGTTCTATCCTCTACCCTCTCTGTATGGATTGCAGCTGCAGGGTTACACCCCAGGCCTGTATGCCAGGCCTAAGCTGAATCTGGAGGGGACAAGGTGGAGTAGGGGGGAGAGGCCCCTCTCCCATACACTCATGGGGTCTGGGCTCGAACTGGGTCTGGGTGTTCCCGGAATGTGGTAGAAATTCCTACTTGGTGGGCAGGGTGGGGGAGGTGCTGCCGAGTGGTGGGGGGTGTCCCATGGGGGTGGAAGATGGTCTCACCTATGCTGCACCTGGGCTGGGAGCCCGAGTTGGTCCCGCTGGTGTAGGGTAGCCGGAAGCTCTCCCATATACTCACTGGATCTGGGCTAGGACTGAGTCTAGGGGTTCCTGGAACACAGCAGAAATTCCTACTGGGTGGGCGGGGTGGGGGAGGTATTGTGGAGTTAAGCAAGTTTTGTGAAAGCTTTGTATGCTAACAGATATTTATTTGGTCACAATTGAAATAGCATGTTGCTTAAAATCTTTTGCCAGTAGGTTTTTTGCATGATATTACAGTATAACTGTATCCATTTCTGTATTTCAACCTCTGTACTAAAAAATTGTTCATCATATATGGTAACTTTAATTACTTTAAAAGTAGAGTTAAATTCCGGAAAAATCTATTAAAGTGAAAAAACTGCTTAAAGTTTTATTTTAGTAAGAGTTTTGATAAGACCTATACAATATGAGCCTTATACTTTGCCGTAATAAAACGTCATACATATTTAATAGATCGATTTCTTTTTTTGACATTTATTAGTGTGTATTTTTCATACATAGTTATTGCATTAATTCTGGGGAATCAGTACTTCTCATAACATTTTAATGCTTTTCTTTCTTTTTCCTCCTTTCCCTTTTTATTTTTGCCTGTGTTGGATTAATTTATTTATAATTTAGAAAGTTAATTATAATATATACAGATCAAAAGCTGAGTAACAGGCCAAAAATGTATAAAATACATAAGACAATTGTACTGAGTTAGGATACACTTTCAGATACATTTTCCTTGCTGGATTACAGTAACTTTTTCTCACTTTTTTGCTTTAATCAACGAGTATTAATTGTACTTGTGAGAATAACCTAATAGTACTTGACATGTATATCTAGTTTGTAAACTTAAAGTAAGAATTTTATGAAATTTTTAAGCATTCTTCAAATTAGATCTTGTCTCTAGAAGTCTTAAAGGGCCTGGGCCAATAGCTCAGCAGTCTAAGTAACTGCCTGGCAAGTGCAAGGACCCAAGTTTGATCCCAGTACTGAATTCTGCCCACCCCAGAACCCGGGGCACACAGTACTGGCTCCGAAATTGGTCATGTTGGTACACACCTGTAGTCCAAGTACTAGGGCAGTTGAAACAGGAGGATCACTACCAGTCTGAACTGCATAGTGAGACCCTGCATAAAGTAAATAAATAAATAAAATGAAACGTCTTAAAGGTAGAGGAATGGGAAAAAGAAGGGGAGATCAAATTACGTGTACAAATACAAATTTGCTATAATGAATATGATCATTATTTTTACCTAAAATGTACCAATAAGCTTAATTTTAAAAAGTCTTACAGATTACATTTCTAAGTGATATATATTATTCCCATGAAAGTATCTCTTATTTAACTTAAACATTACAAATGTTTATTTTAGATGCACCAAGTGTTGGAAAACAGTGTAAGTAAAGAAGAAAGAAAAGGTATGTTCCCAAAGTATATAAATTGAATGTATATTGTTTTTTAAAAATAAGCCATAAAAAGTGAATAGCATCTCTTTTCCTTCATTATGTGCTAGAGTCTACATTCAGTGCTTTGTAACATCAAATGAAAGGTGTGAAATACAAACATTTCCAGTAAAGATACACTGATCCCCAGTACTGAATTCTGCCCACCCCAGAACCCAGGTTCCTCATTTGCCATGTTTTATACCTTTGAAAAGTCTCAGAAAGCCTGTCTCTTTCCCTGGTACTACTTCCTCTCCTCTGTGACTCTCCCCTGAGACTCAGCTGCAGGCTGAAGCTGTCCTTGAAAAACAGGCTCCATCAGTTTCTCACCTTCATGGTCAGAATTCCCACTCATCTAGGAGGAGTCAGGCAGTTCCAGCTTGTGCAGTGTCGCTTGACAAGTTTTAAAGCCTCTTGTCACTGGTTTTGTCATTTGTATACCTTTTGCCTCCAAGTAAACTTCTGATTCCTTAGCATGGAATAGAAATATCCAGATATTCTGGATTTTTGTCTCTGGTGCCTCCTGCCTGCCTGTGTCCTGGGCTCTGCCTCCCTGTCAGACTGCTCCTGTCTCCCTTCCATTGTCCCTTCCATTGGTGCCACCCTCTAAATCATCTCCACTGGGCCAGCCAGTTAGCTCAGCAGACTAAAGCACCTGCTTAGGCAGAATTCAGCGGCTGGGGTTTGATCCCTGGCCTGCTGTGCTAGCCCTGCCCACGGGGTGTGCTGAGATGACCATTGAGACTAGGTGTGGTGGTGCTCACCTGTAATCCCCACACTTGAGAGGCTGAAAATAGGAGAATCACTGTGAGTCCGATCTATGTAGTAAGACCCTGTAGACCCTATACTAAAATACACTTTTAAAGAAAGCCAGATCATATCCACCAAAAGTCCTGCAGTAGTGACACGAAGCAGACACAGATCTCTATGTGTCCCAGCAATGCCACTTTTTGCCTGTCACCATATCTGTGTGGAATCTGCGTGAGCCTTGGGTACAATGTAAAACTGTCCCCTGCACCATCATCTTGTCCTTCCATAACGTTAGCACATGGTATAGTCACTGCACGATAATCAGTTCAGGGAGCAGCTGGAGGCAAGTTATGCTTAGTAGTAATTTTGTATACTTGCACAAATAATTTCATCATCACTTATGAAATTCAGTTGTTTTAATGACTTGTGTTTAGTTAACTGACATCCATGACGTAAAGATTGTAACTTTTTTTATTCCAGCTAATGCTGAATTACACATCTTTAAACTTCCTCTCAGAAGATCTGCAAATAAATCAAGTTAAGATCTAATTTGAGAAGCATCACAGGAATATAAGGA
>NW_004524607.1:646247-650060 GCF_000260255.1 Octodon degus
CTACTCGGCGGGAGGGGTGGGGGGCGGCCCGAGGGGGCGGGAGAGGGTCCAGCCCACGCTGCGCCTGGGCTGGGACTGGTCCTGCTGGCGCAGGGTAGCAGGAAGCTCTCCTAGTCTCCATTTTTCTCCAGCAGCATTACAACACACTTAGCAGCTTGCAACAAAACGCATTTCTAACCACAGGGCCCAAGAAGCTCAGAAGGCATCTTGATATGGTCCTGTATTGGAGGCCTCGGGCCATCTTCCTTCCAGGTGTCAGCTTGCTTGCACCACTGCTGACCACGTGCCTTCCAGGAGTTACTTCCTTGAGGATATAGGAGAGCGCACCATCCAGCCAGCAATGGGTGGGGGTGGGGTGGGGCTTCTTCTTGCCTAGGTGCCAGTCTAAAGTGGCTTGGAATGAAAATGCCTGGTCCTTGAAAGCTGGCAGCCATCTTTTGAAGCTGTCCATCCCATTTAGCTCTGGCTATGGGAGCCCTGAGCAAGTGGTGCACAGGTGGGGACAGACAGAGCTCTGGTAGAGGTGGCAGCACACAGGTTGGGGCACATGGGGAAGGTGATGCACAGGTGGGAGAGGTGGTGCACAGGTGGGGACAGACAGAGCTCTGGTAGAGGTGGCAGCACACAGGTTGGGGCACATGGGGAAGGTGATGCACAGGTGGGAGAGGTGGTGCACAGGTGGGGACAGACAGAGCTCTGGTAGAGGTGGCAGCACACAGGTTGGGGCACATGGGGAAGGTGATGCACAGGTGGGAGAGGTGGTGCACAGGTGGGGACAGACAGAGCTCTGGTAGAGGTGGCAGCACACAGGTTGGGGCACATGGGGAAGGTGATGCACAGGTGGGAGAGGTGGTGCACAGGTGGGGACAGACAGAGCTCTGGTAGAGGTGGCAGCACACAGGTTGGGGCACATGGGGAAGGTGATGCACAGGTGGGAGAGGTGGTGCACAGGTGGGGACAGACAGAGCTCTGGTAGAGGTGGCAGCACACAGGTTGGGGCACATGGGGAAGGTGATGCACAGGTGGGAGAGGTGGTGCACAGGTGGGGACAGACAGAGCTCTGGTAGAGGTGGCAGCACACAGGTTGGGGCACATGGGGAAGGTGATGCACAGGTGGGAGAGGTGGTGCACAGGTGGGGACAGACAGAGCTCTGGTAGAGGTGGCAGCACACAGGTTGGGGCACATGGGGAAGGTGATGCACAGGTGGGAGAGGTGGTGCACAGGTGGGGACAGACAGAGCTCTGGTAGAGGTGGCAGCACACAGGTTGGGGCACATGGGGAAGGTGATGCACAGGTGGGAGAGGTGGTGCACAGGTGGGGACAGACAGAGCTCTGGTAGAGGTGGCAGCACACAGGTTGGGGCACATGGGGAAGGTGATGCACAGGTGGGAGAGGTGGTGCACAGGTGGGGACAGACAGAGCTCTGGTAGAGGTGGCAGCACACAGGTTGGGGCACATGGGGAAGGTGATGCACAGGTGGGAGAGGTGGTGCACAGGTGGGGACAGACAGAGCTCTGGTAGAGGTGGCAGCACACAGGTTGGGGCACATGGGGAAGGTGATGCACAGGTGGGAGAGGTGGTGCACAGGTGGGGACAGACAGAGCTCTGGTAGAGGTGGCAGCACACAGGTTGGGGCACATGGGGAAGGTGATGCACAGGTGGGAGAGGTGGTGCACAGGTGGGGACAGACAGAGCTCTGGTAGAGGTGGCAGCACACAGGTTGGGGCACATGGGGAAGGTGATGCACAGGTGGGAGAGGTGGTGCACAGGTGGGGACAGACAGAGCTCTGGTAGAGGTGGCAGCACACAGGTTGGGGCACATGGGGAAGGTGATGCACAGGTGGGAGAGGTGGTGCACAGGTGGGGACAGACAGAGCTCTGGTAGAGGTGGCAGCACACAGGTTGGGGCACATGGGGAAGGTGATGCACAGGTGGGAGAGGTGGTGCACAGGTGGGGACAGACAGAGCTCTGGTAGAGGTGGCAGCACACAGGTTGGGGCACATGGGGAAGGTGATGCACAGGTGGGAGAGGTGGTGCACAGGTGGGGACAGACAGAGCTCTGGTAGAGGTGGCAGCACACAGGTTGGGGCACATGGGGAAGGTGATGCACAGGTGGGAGAGGTGGTGCACAGGTGGGGACAGACAGAGCTCTGGTAGAGGTGGCAGCACACAGGTTGGGGCACATGGGGAAGGTGATGCACAGGTGGGAGAGGTGGTGCACAGGTGGGGACAGACAGAGCTCTGGTAGAGGTGGCAGCACACAGGTTGGGGCACATGGGGAAGGTGATGCACAGGTGGGAGAGGTGGTGCACAGGTGGGGACAGACAGAGCTCTGGTAGAGGTGGCAGCACACAGGTTGGGGCACATGGGGAAGGTGATGCACAGGTGGGAGAGGTGGTGCACAGGTGGGGACAACAGTGTGGGGGGACAGAGACTTGTCCTTTCCAGTCCACCATGGCCTGGTAGGCTATTCATCTGCCCACCCTGCTGCACCAGGGTGGACAGCACTCTGAGGTTCAGGTTCCTTTCCCAGGGGTCAAGGTCTGAAGATATTAAGTACCATCATTTCCTGGACGTGTGATTAAAATGTGAAAGTGAAAGGGCAAGAAAGTCTTCTGCCATTCTCAACAGTGATTCATCTGCATGAAACCATCCCTGAAATAGAGCAGTGATTGGTAGGCAAGAGAATACACAACTGGGACTGATAGGCAAAAATCTCCATAGGTAAATTGTCATCCATCAGGGGAGTGACATGCACATGCAGCTGTCCTGCTCTTTCTGCATGCTATAGTCTTTTGTGACAGAAGCAGTGTCCCCAAGGAACCAGGCCAGCTGTGGGAGCTCCTCTCAACATGGCCCACTTTTCTTTCAGTCAGGTCCAGCAGCTGTGAGCCCCTGCCAGGTCACTTTGTGTCCTCAGAGGTCAGCAGGAACCTGATGGCAGCTGCTTCCCATCCTTGGTACTCAACATTTCATCAGATCATGATGAAGTCTTGGAGGCCTCACAGGGTAGGTCTCTTGTCATATATCCTGTGGCACAAGGATAGCAGTAGTACCCTTCAGTATACCCTGCAAACACAGCTCCAACATTGTGGGGACACCACCTGAAAAGTTGAGTCTCAGATGGCAGTGAGGACAGGTGGTCGGCACTGTTAACCACAGTCTAGCAGAATTGTCTCCCCTGAACTGCCCCCTGGTGTCTTTAAGTGTCCAAGTGACTTAACATGGAAACTTTTTTGAAGTGGAATGTTTTATAGGTCAGAGGGAAAGCTACCACCTTTTCATTTTGTAACACATATGTCCTGCCCTACACTTGTGTGTGTGACCTCAGTACTTATAAGGACACTTAATTTTTTGTTCAAAAACTCCAAACTGCTTTTAAAAACAAAAATACAGAAACATACTACTAGGTTATTTTTTTCTTTTTTCAAGTTGGTTAAAGTAATTGCATACCGATGTCTTCTAAGGAAAAAAGCTTTCAGATTAAACACCCATTGTCATTAGATTCAAGCAGAGGAGACAGCATGTGGGAACAACAGGACTGGATTGATGACAAAGGAGTTTAATCAGATGCTTAGGAACACTCAGAAATCAAACTTCCACTTCATCCCTTGGAGCACATGTAACAAAATGTCAAAAAAGGAGAACACAAATGTCACAATGGCCTACAATGATGTGGACATACTTTTGAGACTCTCAGTATTTTTGTTATTATGTTAAATAGAAGTCAAATTCTTCCATTTCTGTAAAAAATAAATGAAAGACACTATAGGAATAGCATTGAATATTATTGATTTTTGTGTTCTGTAGC
>NW_004524607.1:650930-658715 GCF_000260255.1 Octodon degus
TGGAAGGCTAGGGCCAAAATGTTGGCTTTCCTTGCAGCCCTCCTTTTTCTCTAATTTTGGTCTGCAAACTTAGGTTGTTAACCCTCCAGCAGACAAACTTATTGTAATTACCATACAACCAAGGCTGTTAAGCTTAACTTTACTATCTCTTGGGTAGTTCTTGCTGATATTTCAAGTACAATGTTGTACAGGAGTGATACTGGACATCCTTGTCTTGTTTCTGGTTTAGAGAAACAGATTTCAGTTTTTCTCCATTTAATATGATACTGGCAACATTTTTGTCATAAACAATTTTGTGATAAAAGTACTTGTATTCCATTGTGATAAGGTCCATGCACATCTATTTTTTCAATTTTTTTTTATCATGAAAAGATGTTAAATTTTGTCAAATATTTTTATGCTGTTATTAAGGTAATAATGTGATTTTTGTCCTTGGTTTGGCTTATGTGATGTATTCCTTTTATTGACTTGAATATGTTGAACTGTCCTTGCACCCCTGGTGTGAAGTCAAACTCATCATGATATATGATCTTTTTGATATTTTGTTGGATTCCTTTGCCAGCATCTTGCTAATGATATTTGCATCTATAATCATCAAAGAGATTGGTCTATAATTCTCTTTTGTAGTTGGATATTTGTCTGGTTTTGGATTCCAGGAAACAATAGCTTCCAGGAATGACTTTGGATTTACTCCTTCTCTATCATCTTTATTAAAAATTTTCAGGAGTATTTCTGTTCAAATTTCCCTGAGGTTTCTGTAGACTTCAGCAGTGAATCCACATGAATCAGGGCTTTTCTCAGATGAAGGATTTTTATTACTGCTTCATTTTATTGCTTGTTACTGGATTATTCAGAGTATTTAAATCTTCTTGGTTCACTTTTGGTAATTTATGTATATTTAAAAATCTAGGCTGAGGCAATAGCTCAGTGGCACAAGTGCATTTTTGGCAAGTGCAAGGTCCTGAGTTTGGTCCCTAGTACACACACAAAAAAAGAGGATCTATTTTTTTTTTGTCTTTTGTCACTGTACAACTTTTAATTGTTTTAAGGACAGATATTATTCATGAAAGGAACATTTTTAAAGCCTGTGCTATATTTTAACTTATTTCTTTTTTTTTTCTATAATTTTATTGAGAAATAGCAATGAGATAGCAAATCAAATTGATAGGACAGTTTCAATAATTAACACATTGCATACTGTCTTCCCAATGGTTATTTGTTGTACAAGATGGAGACACAATATCCTATTTACAAACACAATTAGAACAAATCCCTCTATTCATTGAATTAAGAGATTGTAGCTATATATCTATCCTAACCATTTTGAATACTCAGATACAATATGGTCATTCATCTGTATCCCCTTTTTTTGTTTAGTTCCATCATTTAAATTTTATAGGTGTGTGAACTCAGCAGAGTATTCCAAGATAGTCCAGTAGTCCATAATAGTTTTGGGTCTTCCACTTGACTGGCAATGTCAGAAGTTGTTGACCTGAGTCCTCTACAGCTCAATATAACACCATGGCTTTACTTCTTATACTTCATTTTTATACTTTTCTGCTGGGTGGTTAAGACCAAGATAAAGCAAGACCTATGTAACAAGAATTATAGCTTTTGTATCTGAGAAGGTCAGTGAAATCCCCTCAGGATTTATCCTGAGACCCTGTACCTCGGCTCTACCTTGTAGATCCTTTGTCAATGTCAGCCATGTAGATGAGTCATAGCCATTGCTTGGCCAATTTGCTCTCTGTGACAGGCTGAGAGAATGTTTTCTCTCCATGTGACTCTCCTTAGGCACACTCTACTACATCGATCACTTTCCTCTTTGGCTCCATAATCTCCATGATCTGAAAATTTGGGACACAACTGAGTTACATGATGTTACAGTACAAGGTCTCATATGTCCTGAGTCTTAATTGACCTTGGAAGGCTAGGGACAAAATGTTGCCTTTCCTTGCAGCCCTCCTTCTTCTCAGTCTGCAAACTTAGGTTGTTGTCTTTCCAGGAGAGAAGCTTTTTGTTATTACGATATAACCTAGGTGGTTGAGTTTAACCTCACTATCTGCCTGAATATCAAACATTTTAGGCATAATATGGAACAGGTATTTTTCATCAAGTATTAATATGTTAAACTTTAAGTCCCTACAGAATATGACAAAAAATTTATAAAATTAAACTATATTTAAAAAATAGGAATAAAGAATTATATATGTTTACACATAAGTCCAGTAATCTAACCATATACAACATTGTTGCAGGACAGTCCCGCAATACTCCTTTTCATGTCTCCTGCCTTCATTCACTACCCTGTTCAAAAAAGAAGATCTAAAATCTGCCAGCAGTGGTGGCCATACCTATAATCTCAGCACTAGGGAGGCTAAGGCAGGAGGATTGTTGCAAGTGAGTCCAGCCTGGCTAAAAAGTGAGCTCAAGGACAGCCTGAATTGCATAGCAGAGCCTTGTCTCAAAAAACAAAAAACACCCTATGTATTTCTTGTGAATTCTTGATTTTTTTGCATACTGAGCTGCAAAGAAGTTTATGAAAATGTTTTTTTATTTCTTTTTTTAATGTATTTGGTACAGGGTTTCACTATGCAGCTCAGACTCATAGTGATCCTCCTGTTTTTAGCCTCTTTAGTGCTGGGATTACAGGCGTGCACCACCACGTCCAATCTTGGTGGTCAGGTCAGCGTGCCTGGAGGTGGGGCCAGCGCTGCCTGTGGTGCCGGGGATCAAACCCAGTCCCTGTGCTTGCCAGACATGTGCTTAGATGGTGGATATATCTCTCCAGCCCAAAATGAGCATACATTTATTTATTTATTTATTTATTTATTTATTTATTTTTATGGGCACAATATATTCATTGGGGGAAAGAAAACTGTCTGAGAGAGGGACAGAAGGGGTGCCCTGAGTGGGTGGTCCCTGGGAAGCTATCTCTTCCAGGAACTTGTATAGAGTAAAATCATGTGATGAGGCAGGTCTGAGGTGGTGGAGAATGTGGGAACTCACTTAGGTGGGCATGAGGTGGGACACAACTATGGTCAGCCAATGAGATCACAAGCACCATTGCTCAGGTAAAACTGATTAAATCCAGTACCAAATGCGGAAGCAAGTCACATAGCAAGTGGGCATGAATATAGGACAGGGTCTCTTCTTGCTGGGGGTGGGGTTAGTGACTTACTTGGGCTCTTTCGAGATGATTGGTGCCTATTTAGAATATCAATCACTGATGTCCTTCTCTATGGAAGTATGTAGCTGTATGTTTCCTTTTTTTTTTTTTTTTTTTTTTTTTTTTTTTTTTTTGCCACAATCAAACATTTATTTTTCACAACGTGAACACCAAAGATACTATCCAACTAGTTCCAGAACATTTTCAGATCTCTGACCTATTAAACAAAAAGTTTCTTTTCTTTTTTTTTAAAGGAACATCTGCAACAACAAAGTATTAACGTTAATCAATGTTGGCTTCACCATTTCTTGTCTTTTCTTTACATGTTTTCAAGTTCTCCATTTTTAATTCATCTTCCTTTTCACACTGACTATATTCAACCTCTTTTTGGGTTCAGAATTGATTTCACCTTCAGTAGCAAGAAACATTCAGCAGTCAAAACTTGCTCAGCAGTCATTGAATTTCTAAAATACATCAAATTACAGAGGAGAGATCTGATATTATCACCCAAATGGAATGGATCCACTTTTGGGATTCCATCTTCATTCATCTCAAATTCTTGATTTTGAACAAAAAGCCACAATAAGAGGCAGCCATATGCCTACAAGTCTGAACTTGGAGAAGGAGGCTTACCAATTTTCAGTTCAGGTGATGTCAAAGTCAAACCACTAACCATCATGTTCACTGAGGCCTGCTGACTCACAGATTTGGTGAAATCAAAATCTCCCACAATTCCTTGTTCATGATTTAAAGCAAATATATTGTTCTCATGAAGTGATCCATGAATTATGTCGGCCTTATGCAATGCATGCAAGCCCTGGGCAACACCTTTCATAATGTTTAAAGCTTCTTCAGATGATAAAGGTATATTGGCTTGAATAACATTCAGGTTTGCCCTAGGATAGTATGGGACCATGAGATAAGCCACAGGATCAGACTTACACAAAAACAGGAATATTAGTGGTAATAATCCAGACTCTTCTTTAGCTTCTCTCCAGGCTCTGTGATAGGTGGCTGCTCTCTGAATCACCCTGGCTTCTTTGTCTAAATCCACAGAATATCCCTTTAAAAGCACTGTCTGTCCATTAACTTCAGTGCGTACCAAAGGATGCTTGTTGGTAAGTTCCTTCATGGGCTCAGCATCAAAAAGATCTTGCTCTAAATTCATAGTAGAAGACCTCCAGAATTCACGTATTTAAGTAATCTTATTTCAGTGTAAAGAAGAGGCGACTCAGGGAACCATTTCTGTGCCAAGTTATTCAATTTCTCATATTCCTCCCTCTCATGGTAAATTTCTAGAAAGACACTATTACATAACTGTGTTATTTCTTGTTTTATTTTTTCAATTTCAGATCCATCAGGGTCATCAGATTCCTCCAAATTATTCTCTTCAACCAATTTCCATCTCAGGTTATCTTTTAAGCCTTTCAGTTTCTTCTGACACACCCTTCATCCAACATTTTTATAGCATCTGAAAGATCATTCCCAAAACGAATATTAATGTTGACATGCCTCATTTCTTTTAGAAGTTCCACCTTAGTGGCCAGATTTTTTTCATTCTGATATCTATATACATCTTCAGGAAAGTGATTCACACTGGAGTTCTTATCTATATATTCAGTCATTTGCTTTTTAAACTCAAAACTGTCTTTATGTATTTGGACTGTATGGTAGCAATGAGCTTCTCTTCTGAATGGATCTTCTGCAGTACTTGACTATAAGTACTAAAAATGATCTCCCTGTCTGCATCACCTTGCTCAATTGGAGATAGCTATAGGGTTCTTTGCAAATACACGACTCAGCCTTTTCTAGAAAACATCTGTTTCACTCTTTTTTTTTTTTTTTGTTTTGGTGGAACTGGGGATTGAACTCAGACCCTTGTGCTTGCCAGGCAAACTGTTTCACTCTTTTTTTTTTTTTTTGGGGCGGAACCAGGGATTGAACTCAGACCCTTGCGCTTGCCAGGGAAACGCTTATTTCACTGAGCCATCTCCCCGGCCCTAAACTGTTTCACTCTTAACACTGGTAAACTCCTTTCTTTTATCACACTTCCAATAATTAAATTTTCTAAGTATTTCTTCAGAGTTTATTCCTTTTTTGGCCTGTACATACACTGCTTCTAAAGAAGTTGATAAATTCTGCAAGGTCTGTAAGCGCTTATAAAGTGGTAATTCATCTACTTCCAGAATAAAAATTTGTACTGCCATGTCTAGCTTCTGTTGCACTTCATTTCTTTTGGCAATCAAATTATTCCCTTCATTCACATTATCACATGTTTGGATCTCCTCCTGAGCCAGCTTGTATTCTGCCCAAATTTTCTCTTAATTCATTCACAGAAGCTAAAGGAGTAATACACCCTTCATCCAACATTTTTATAGCATCTGAAAGGTTATTCCTAAAATGAACATTGATGTTGACATGCCTAATTTCTTTTATAAGTTCCACCTTAGTGGCCAGACTTTTTCATTCTGGTAACTATATAAGTCTTCAGGCTAGTTTCTAAATATTTGGTCAAATTCATAGTGGCTTCTTTCTCTTTCTGCAGAACCTGAGAAGTCTGTTCTATATTCAGTTCTAATGTCTTATAACTTTCAGGAAGACTTCTCTGTTTTGTTTTTTATTGTCTTCAGTGAGCATCTAGTCCTGCTTTATTTTTGCCAGGCTGACATTAGATCCTAAATTAAAGACATCAACTGCCAAACTTTCCTTTGAAAATGTCATATGATTCCCTGAATCATTTTCATTCTTCAAATTAAGAGTCAGCGTCTCACTTAAAAATATTGAATGCTTCCTGAATTTGTGTGTCATCCTTGCACACAGGCCCTGCAGATCTTCTCTGTATCATTCCAATTTTAGTATATTTGCTGCCAAAGTGAGTACTGTTTCCTCTTTTGTGTTGAGGTCTGGCCCATAGGGAGTATCTGTCTCTTCCAAGTTGCAAAGTCACCTTGTCTTCCCTATTGTCCTTGAGGGCCTGGCCTTGTCTGACTGCTTATAATATTTCAATCTAATTCATTTGGCTACAACATTCCCCCTCTGAAGAAGTGACCTGAACTGCTGTCAAGGAACCATGGGTGATGACTGCTCTGGCTTCTTCTGGCTTAAAGGGGCCATAGTTGTTGATCAGCAGTCAGAGATACTCTCCAGAGGTTCTACCTAAAAGCCTTCAATAGACACCAGACATTTTCATCTTGGGTAGGTGTATAGCTTTGAGTCTGGAGGAGACAAAGCCAAAGAAACTATTAAACATACATGGGCCAAATAATAACATCAGTAGGATACTTATGAATACAGTCAAAATGATTTTCACCAAGTAAACAGTCATGACTTCAATAAAGATGATAAAGATAGGTTCCGGGGACCTCAGCATTTTACGTACCATTGCTTTGACACTTAATATTTTGAACAGCTATTGCAACATTAGTAGAGGGATCTGGGATGTAATAACCCTTTAAAGTTTGTAATTATAAAAAGACTATCCAGAACTTTTTGTAGGTCCATTAACAGAGATTTCTTAAATGTGAGGTTTGATCTCTTTATCTTCCATGCCCATTGGGTATTATCTCAAACTAGCCTTTTATGTGTCAGTAACTCTACTATTTCTTGGAGCACATGAATCACCAGAAATAGGGAAAACACAGTACTCTCCAGTTTGCAAGTGGGGCCACTGGCTGAGTAACTACTGACATCTGCATGAGCATCTATTAAAAGTTTAACAAGCTTTCTCCTTATATTGGCAATTAACATGGGTTCCCTTAGGCTGAGAGGGGAAGACTCATGACCACCTCAATCTGAAACTTCCTCTGACTCCATCATGAACACTTTTTTTTCCTCTCTAGCAGCTTTGGACATTTTTGCTTGAAATGTCTCTTTTCTCTATCTGGATCCAGGGAAGCATAATGTTTTCTCCATTTCCCAAATGGCCTTCATTCCTGCAGGCTGCTAGTATCACTATTCTCATTTTCTGTCTATATTTCCATTCAGTATTCTTTCTACTATGAAACATGTGAACTGAGACCAATTTATTCCTGCAAACCCTTCTAACTTCTGCAGCTTGTGTCAGATATCTGGGGCCCACTAAACAAGGTACAACTTTTTGGTTTTAAGGCTTCCTGCAGGCAATCCTGCCCAAGAAACATGAAGTTGACTTCTCTTTTAATGAGTCAGGAAATGCTGAGAAGGCTTAGCTTACCTGGGCTATATGAGGTGGATAGTTAAGTCCTTAATATATCTCTATAGATAAAATCTGGTGGGTGCCAGTGAAGGGAATCTAAATGTAATCTAGCATGTTTGATACAGGACTTACCTGCTTGATCAACTGGTTTGGTATCTTCTAAGAAAGAACAAATTTTCTGGGAAATTAGAGCTTGTATAATCAAAGCATAAGCATTTGAGCTAACAGGTAAATTTATAAACATTTTGAGGCATAGCAATTGTAACCAACTGGCTTTTAGATCCCTTTATTCATGGAGTTTGACAGTGTTTTATAAGTGCTTCTAGCTTTAATTAAGAGAGGTCAGAGTAGGAATTTCTGCTGCGTTCCCGGAACCCCCAGACCCAGTTCTAGCCCAGGCCCAGTGAGTGTATGGGAGAGCTTCCCCCTATCCTGCACCAGC
>NW_004524607.1:660240-661511 GCF_000260255.1 Octodon degus
GCTAGTTAAGAGAGGTCACACCTGTATTAACTGTCAGCATGAACTACCTGAGTTACATCAGAAATCAACTATGCTAACTTAATACACTTACAATGAAATGCATAGCATTCAGATTAAACCAATGTCCCACTCAGTGTTTTACATATGTTCCCCATTATAAGCAAGGGGCACTGCTGAGGAATTTATCCTTTTAACACTTTGGCTCTGAGTTTTATGTCACAAATGTAAGGCCTGGCTCTGTCTATAGGCCCAAAGCTATTGGACGCTGTGTAGCCAGTGTCTTTAGAACTTGTTTACACTGACAGGATTTTATTTGCCCTTGGGAACATATTTTAAGCAGCAAAATACTTTTTAAGTCTTATACATGAACAATATATTGCATTTGTAAAAACTAGTCTTAGCATAATTTTGATTAGTTAGCAACCTGAACCTGAATATATATTGAAGCATCTCAGTTACAGCTAAAGCAAGATGTCTTCTAAAGTTTGTTTTTATTAAGGTGAATAACTGGAAGGAAGATCAGAGTTGGAGAAAGAAAAAGAGACCTGTGCAATGTCCAACAATATGCTGGAGTTTTCTTTAGTATGATTACTCAGGACTCCTCTGTGGAGATGACAGGTAGAGATAACAGTCTGGCCAGAGGCGGGAGGCAGGCCCAGGGCCCTTTGTCCTACTGGGCCATTTGGGAAGCTGAGTCTGTGCTCTCAGGCCTCTGCCTCAGAGTGCAGTCTCACTTCTAGTGGATGCCTTGGCAGTCAGGGCATGGCTTGTGGGCCTCCTAAGCCAGTCCCTCATATGCTGGCCTGGCTTTTGACAGCAATAGAAGGTGAACCTCATCAGTAGAGGAACCTCATTGTCATTGAGCTCTTCTTGAAGAATCAGACTTAGGGTCTGTTTTGAGGCCTCAACAAAGGCAGCCATTTCTGATCTCTTTGCTTTCTCTCCCAGATTTCTCTTTACTTTTTCTCCCAGTCCTGATTATAAGACACTAAGGAAGCAGTTTTTACTGAAACATCGAATTATCTAAACTAAAATTTTTTTTTCATAATTTTATTGATAAACAAATAGAAATGAGACAGTTTCAAATCAAATCACTAGGACAGTTTCAATAATTAACACACTGCATATATCCTTCTTAGTGGTTAATTGCTGTACAAGATGCGGACCTGAGATCCTATTTATAAACACCATTAGAACAAATCATTCTATTCATTAAGAGAATGTAACTATATATCTATCCTAACCACTTTGAATACACAGATACAAAATGG
>NW_004524607.1:687415-689610 GCF_000260255.1 Octodon degus
GTGTGTGTGTGTGTAGGTGGGTGAGGGTTGAAGATGGACAAGTGAATCATTGTGAAGATGTTATTGGTTTGATGCTGTAAGCACATCAGGCAGCAAGGTGACCCATGGAGAACAGCAAGGAAAGGTCTTCAGTCACCCCCAGCAACACACAGGTAGGTTAGGAATGGATTTGGAAGGTACAGCGCCTCATAGACACATTTCTGCCACCCAAATGAAGAAAGAGGGCCAGAATCCAGGGAGAATCTGGCCCAAAGGAATTGCGAAGACAAACAGAAGTTAATTAGTTAAGATTAGCCCAGTCTTTCAGGCAGGAGTGAAGTGAATGAGAAGATGGAAATCAGTCAGTTTCTGAAGTTCTTGGTTTTTAACTCTATTGTGTTAAAGAATTGTACTTCTGTGATGTCTAAATGTCTCATTATTGGCATTTTATGTTTATAGAGATGGAGAAGAGCACCATCCATCCAAGTATACCATCTAGGAAAGGTCCTGTGTCCTGGGCTTTGTGTTATAATCAGTCTTCATATCAATCAGGTGACAGTGCACTCAGGAGATGGTGGGAGCTTTTGCTGAATAGTTTTTTTTCTGGAATTCTTAAAACACAAACCTAAATCACTACTTTTTGAGAGCAGTCTTAAAAAAAACGGACTTTGTATTGATTGTGTTCTCAATCCTGGTATCATTTTATGGGAGATATAAGAAGATTTCATCTTTTATTTGCAGTATAGTAGGAGTCACTATATGTACATACATGTGGGAAAATGAAGCATTTTTTTAAGAACATAAAAGCAGACATTTTACCCTTTGGTACAGATTTTGTATTTATGTAGTAAAAATTGCTTTGGTACAGTGGAGAGTATGAATTTAGGAATCAGAGATCTTGTTCATTAGTGTTATGGGGGGCTGATGGGTTAGCTCAGTTGTCTAAAGCGCCTTCTTGAGAAAAGTCAGGGGCAAGGGATTGCAGTTTGATCCCCGGCACCACATGCAGCACCAGACCCTCCCTTAAGGCAGGCTGAGCCAGCACCCCCACAACAACAAAAAAATCCATTAGTAGTTATGAAACCTGGAGCCAATCTTGTCACTTTTCCCAGCTTGAGTTTCTGCATATGCAAGGTGCAGATGACATTAATGAGGGCCCAGACCCTGGTACTCAGCCTTGGTGGCAGCAGAGCCTTGGAGTCTTTACATACCGCAAATAACTAGGCTTCAGGAGGGCAGATGGAGATGTGCCCTCAGAAGATTGCTGGATGACTGCATGTATTGCTAGAACTGAGCATCCTTAGAGCAGACTAAGGTAGTGGTGGTGAATGAACTTAAGGATATCCACACAGTGAGTGTAATGGTTGGTACACTGTGTCCATTTGAGAAATTTAGAAGTTGTACTAAGCAACTCAGCAGGAGGCCAAGGTCCTCATTTTGTAAACATCCTCATCCATGCAAGAGGGCAGAGAAATGGTGTGAGTGCTACACCCACCTGAGGGCTGCTAGCTTACATACAATCCGAGGGAGGGGAAGAGGCTTGCCATTCCCCACTTTTGCTCTTCTTGCTTTTGCTGACTTCTGCCACCATGAACAGTTGTCCCTCAACCATGCCTTCCTACTTTGGAGTCAGCTGATTATGGACTGGAACCTCCATGAATTGTGAGCTAAATAGACCTTTCTCTTTTTAATTTGGGC
The DNA here is from genome assembly GCF_000260255.1 of Octodon degus. Taxonomy (NCBI): domain Eukaryota; kingdom Metazoa; phylum Chordata; class Mammalia; order Rodentia; family Octodontidae; genus Octodon; species Octodon degus. Next base: position 689,093 of record NW_004524607.1, read on the forward strand.
ATCAGATATTTTATCCCAGCAAGGAGAGAAAAGCAACCAAGACAGTGGGTATTAGAATCCTCTCAGTGAACTGGATTGGATACTGGCTCATGGTGTTAACCTGCTTCATGTGCAAAGGAGGAAACTCAGAAGTAGGCAAATAAATTGATTTGGTGACTGTTTTGACACAGGCATATGAAGTAAAGAAATACTTTTGATCATAATTTGCAGCGTGGATGGCAGGTTAATTGTAATATTGAGAATGAACAAAGATATAAAAGGTCAAATTTATGGAAAAATAATTTTAGCTTGTTTAATTTAATTGAAGGAGAATGAAATATGTAAAAAGGACAACATATATAAAAACATTTTTGACAAGTTCCCACTGTGTAGCTTAGGCTGACCTTGAACTCACTGTGTAGCTCAGGTTGGCCTTGAACTTGTAGCGATCTTCCTGTCTCAGCCTTCGGGGTGCTTGCTGGGATTATAGGAATGTACTACAACACCCAGCTTGAATTTCCATGGGATTACAAATATAA
>NW_004524607.1:690627-691814 GCF_000260255.1 Octodon degus
CTGAGTTAGAAGAATGTAGCAAATTTTATTTTTTAAAAATTACCTGTTAAAGTTATCCACAGTTCCTATATTGTGAACATGGGAGTCAAACAAAGATGAAAGAGCCTAGGAAAAGAAAGAGGGAAAAAGAAGGTGTCTTAGTTCATTTTGTGTTACTGTAAGAGAACTCCAGAGCCTGAGTCATTTATAAAGCAAAGAGAATTATTTGGCTGAGGGTCTGGGGCTGAGGAGCTCAAGATGGAGGGTCCACATGTGCTGAGGGGCTCTTGCTGTGCTTTGGATGGTACATGTGCAGCCTGTGAGCCAAGGCTGATCTGGGCAGCAGCCAGGGCTGCGGTCAAGTGTTAATCCATTTACCAGGTGGAGCCTGGACTGCTTGCTCCTCACCCCAGAGGTCCCTGTGTTAACCCTGCTGCACTGCGATTTGCCCCTCTCCCAGGCTTTGGAGGTCACACTCCAGCCTTGGCAGATGGGGAGGAGCAGAGGTGACCAGGAGTGAAGATGGTGGAGAAACAGCTACTAAGCAGGGCTTCCGGCTGTTTCTAAGAGTAGAGCGGAAGAGAGGACAAACCCGAGACCTGCGAGGGGGAAGGGAGCAGCTGGGGACCTGTGTTGACCCAAGGGCCAGGTGGGGCAAGATGGGGACAAAGCAGGACACAAATTTTTCCTTCAAGGCCTCTCACGGTGTCCCCAGGCTCTGGCCTTGCTCTGTCCCTGGGTCATCCTGACCTCGCTTCTGGCCTCCCCATGGTCCCCATGCAGCAGCTGGCAACCCCATTCTCTCTGTGGGCAGCACTGCAGGGCTGCAGGGTGAGGTCAGCAGCCACAGAACTGGGTTTGCCCTACAGTCGCAGCCCAAGCGCCGCTGTTAACATAACTTGTAAGGATTTTCCCCATCTGTAAGGGATCTTACCATCGGGACTTTATAAATGATGTTTGAAATGTTTGAATTGCGTCTTTGTAGTAAACTTTAAAAATAGACACACAGTCATTTTCTTACAGGTATGTTAAAGCTGGACTGAGTGAAAGTGTCGTTTGGCACAGCACGAGCTCCACTGAGATGCTTAACCAGGCCTCGTTTTCTCTCCCTCTCTGTAGTGACTTAAAGGGAGTGATAGTGACTCTCAGCGACGATGGCCACTTGCAGTGCTCCTACTTGGGGACAGACCCTGCCCTGTTCCAGGCTC
>NW_004524607.1:692263-695381 GCF_000260255.1 Octodon degus
CCCTGTCTACATTTTCTTGTTTATTTTAAAAGAAACCAAAGCAACATATGATTTACTACGTTGCTACTAAAAATGTAGTAATTTTCAGCTTAGCGATATAACCTGTTTGGAGTTAATTACACCTCCACATGGTGTGAAGCCTGTGATGTGTTGACTCTAAAGACTCCGAGACTGATGATATTTTCAGTTCCCGAGTTTTGAGTAACTCAATACTATCTTACTTGGGGACTTACAAGGGTATAATTTTATTGTAAATTAAAAAGGAGGAACAAAATGCCAGTCCTGCAGTTTGAGTTGGCTACGTGAAAAGCAAGAGCTAAAGTTCTTTTTTCAGGGTCAGGTAAAAGTATTTTTTAAATGAGGAAAAATATGTGACTGCTTTCACAAATGGTAAAATAAGTAGGAATAATAAAAAAAGGTGAGCATCAAAAGCCAACCAGACAACAGCACCAATCTTATTCCTAATCCAATGACTTTCCTAGATTTATGTATTTTTGAGTCTATGCTATAAGATTATATTTGTCTGGATTTAAGGAATTGAGATGAAATATTTTAAAAAACATGAATGTTAAAGATGAAGTTATTATGCTTTGGCTTCACATATCCTTTTACAAATTTTGAAAATAAACCAAAGAAACTCAGGCCTTTAAATTACCCCCAATTACTTAAAAACTTTATTTGTTGTCAGCACCCTCATGTCAGATAAAGAATGGTCAAAACTGGATCTGTCATATTTCAAGGTACAAACTATTTCTTCAGTTTATGTTAGCATTATTTTGGGGTTAATGGAATTATAAGCCTTATTTTATTGTTTAAAAATGTAATTGAGTGGCTAAGGAGATAGCTCAGTGGCATAAATGCCTGCCTGGCAAGCACAAGGTCCTCAGTTCAATCCCTGGTTAAAAAAAAAAAAAAAAGAAAAGAAAGAAACTCATAAAGAATGGCACACATATGAAGCTTGAAGTTGGAAGGGTTTGTTAAATAATGTGGTTTTTACTCCAAAGTTTGTATCTTGAAATTTTGCCCTTTCCATTAACAATGAGCTAGTGGTATTTTCTCTCAGCATGGAGGATTGAACCCAGGGCTCTCTCTGTACTAGGAAAGTGCTGTACTGTTGAACCCATCACTAGCTCCTGCTAATGGTGCTTTGATTAACATGAACTGTATGTGAAATTTCTCAGAAGAGACCATAGAACTACCAATTTTTTTCTTCACCACCATAGAAATGCTCTTGAGTGAGAAGATTTAGGCTATTTCATTTGTCAGGATCTTATACCTCCGTGTATTGTGAGGTAACTGCTAGTTAAGCCCAGGATGTACCCACAGTGCCAAGTTGATTATTTATATTACCTCAAATTTTAGTTCATGTTTGAAATTCCCTCTTTTATGCTACATGTCTTGGTTTTATTCCTAGAACAGAAACAAAGAGAAAATTTAAAGAGAGAAGCTGTTAAAATTTTTACTTCTGAATATGATGTTTAGTATTCTTATACATTTTATAACTCTTCAGTTTGTTATTTATTAAAATGCCTGTAATTATATATGAAAATACCAAATTATTTCATTACAAATCATGAGAAGTTAAAACTCTAAAATTTTTGATGACCTCTCTCAGTGAAATATCATTTATTTTAGTACAGTGGCTTTAATTTGCAAGAAAAGTTGACAGTCTCATGAGTTGTGTTTTGTACTTAGCAAGCTTTAAAAAATCTTTTCAAAGAAGGAGTTGCAGCAACATTTAAAATCAATTTAGTGTTCATTTTCTTGTACATATAGTATATATTATTTAGCATAATAAATGTGTTTTTGAAACTGATTATACATTGTAAGCATGAAATTATAGTAATAAATTTGTATATGGCTTATGGGATACTGAAGCTTTTTGTATTCAGTTCAGTGGTGTGAATCCTGCCTGTCATTTTTGTCACCAGTAGTCAACAGTAGTGGGTGGTAAGAACTTTCAGAGATGGGTTTTCTTTTCTTTTCTTTCTTTCTTTCTTTTTTTTTTTTTTGGTGGTACCAGGGATCAAACTCCGGACTTTGCACTTGCCAGGCAGAGAGATGGATTTTCTTTACAATTTGAGTAAGTGATTGCACTTGCTACCTGGGCTGTATGAGAAGCACTGGCTGCCAGATTGATACTTACCACATATAGCTGTGTTTTCAGGAAGAGGAAGAGAATGGCCAGATATGGATGTGTACATGAGGCTGTACTCATTTGAAATCTGTTTGACAGGTTGACCAAATTGAAGTTTCCACTGAGTCCTGAAACCTTGGAACTTGGTGACCTTCATTTAAGGTTATAGCTGGCTGTGTAGGGTGGAATACCCGAATAAGGCAGCTTAAACTGCCTAGAGGTTCCTTTCTCTCTGATGCACAAGAAGCCCGTGGATGGGCAGTCTAGTGTTGTCTTGGCAGCTCAGTGGTCCTCTGGGATTTGGGATCCTGGATCCCAGGGTCAGCCATTGGCCCAGGATGGTGTCAGAACCTCTGCCCTCACATCTGCAGCTGAGTCAGCCCCACCAAGCTTGTCTGAGCAGCTCCTGTTCACATCTCTGTGGCCACTCAAGCTGGAAAGTAGGTGGAAAAGCTAAGCATTTTAATTGAGTTCTTTGTTGCTCAGAATAAACTTGTGCTTCTTTTAGTAAACAACTGGAGAATGGTTGTTGGATGGCCAAGAACAGCCTTTTGAATTCTCAATAGGTTTAGAAATTCTCTTTAAATTTTGCAGTATTAGTGGGAATACACAGAGGCAATTTTGAAGAGTTTCTTTTTTGTAAGTTGTCTGCTTCATGCAGCATCATCCAAGTCCTTTCCATATTTTCAGTCATCTATTCTCAGTGAGTGAAGATTTTTCCTCTTAGGGTCACAAGCTGACCTCAGAAGCTGCTCCAGGCTTTGTATGCAGATCTTAAATTCAGGAAGAAGATGGCTGTTTCTCCCCTTCTCCTTCTAAGGAAGGAGAGCCACTTTCCCCAAGTCATGTACCAGCACTCTCCATCCCAGGTTCCCTTTCTTCTGTTTTACCAGGACTGATAACCATGTGCATGCCTAAAGCCATTAATGTCAATGGAAAAGAATGACCATGGTTGGATTTGGTGCTGGAGGCTGGAAGATG
>NW_004524607.1:695585-696669 GCF_000260255.1 Octodon degus
CGTGTGGACTGAGAGCTTGATCTCTAACGCAGCAGTGATTGGAGGAGTGCTTGGACCTGAACACTTCAACTTCATCAGTGGATGAATCTACTCTATGAGGAGGCAGGAAATGATGGAAACCACCTGGGCCCCAGTGAAGAAAGTGGGTGAGGGGATTATTGTTTCACCTTGGCAATGACATCTGGTCCCCAGCTTTCTCTTCTCTGGCTCTCTCACCATCTCTCTTCTTCTTGGCTGTCATGAGGTAACCAGCTGTCCTCTGCTGTAGCTTTCTGCTATTTTTATCTTGGAACAAAACATAGACTGAACTCTCTGAAACTACAAGCCAAAATAAGCCTATTCTCTTCTGAACTCTTTATGTCAGATGTCACAGCAATGAGCAAGTAACCTACTTGCTTATAATACTCATTATTCAACAGAAGCATGTTTAAAATTATGAAAATAGCATGCATGGATTAGTCTGTTTTCTACTGCTGTAACTAATTGCCTGGAGTTGGGTACTTTATAAAGAAAAGAGGGTTACTTAGCTCACAGTTCTGGAGGAAGAGGGAATGGCTCCAGTATTGGCTTGCTTCTGGTGAGGACGTATAGGAAGATGACATCCAAATGGCTGAAGTTTGTGTGAGAGGAAGAGGTCACCTGGAGAGACAGGAGCAGGAGGGGCCAATCCTGCCCTTTCAGTAACTTTCCTTTTGCAAGAGTTCTCCTGTGTCCCACAAGGACTTGGTCATCCTTCCAAGGGCACTGCCTTTAGTGATCTGAACATCTGCCACCTGGCCCAAGCTCTTAAAGTCCTCCAGGCCTTCACCACTCCACACTGGGGATCAAGCTCTGAGCACTGCACTTTTGGGGACACACTCAGGTTGTATCCAGACTGTAGCAGTGCATGTGGTGAAAGTGACTCAGGTGGGAGTAATAGCACAGACAATGGGAAGGGGCTCTGCTTCCACATCAGATGCTAAAGACACTCCTTACAAGAAATCCTTGCCAGATTTTTGTGTATAAACACATATGAAAGTGTCATGGTGAAACCTATTAATTTATACAATTAACATAAAGTGTTTTTATCATAAAAATTAAAAAA
>NW_004524607.1:699084-700877 GCF_000260255.1 Octodon degus
TTCTAGAGAGCAGACCTTTGTCTGAGTACTTATTTGTCATGATTACTTCCAAATTTGTAGGTTGCCTTTTCACTTTATTGGTAATTTCTTTTGACGTGATGTTTTAATTTTTTAAAAAGTATCTGCTAACAGATACCTTCACTGGGTGTGTCTATGAGTGTTGCACAAATTCTTGGAGCTAGAAATGTTAAATCATAGGATATGTATGTTTTACATTTTCATAGTTAAAGCCAACTTACCTTCAAAAGAGATGCACTATTTTGGGCTTTCACTAACTGTAAAGAAGAAGACACTGAAATTACCAGTGCCAGTCAGTCAGTGACTCAGATCTTAACTAAAATTATAGTATTATAGAGTAAGAGAGATAGTAAAAAGCTTTAAATTCTATAAAACATTTTTTATTTTTGAGACAGGATCTTGCTATGTATTCCGGGCTGGCCTTGAACTTACTACTGCATAGCTCAAGGTGGCCTGCCTTGAATTCATGGCAATCCTCCTGCCCGAGCCTCCTGAGTTCTGGGGTGACAGGCATGCACCACCCTCCTCAGCTTGTAATACATTATTTTTACATAAACTTTGTGACTTTCTGGATTAAACAGAGTTCTATTCTCTGTATGCCAGCAAGGAACTTCTTAGGCAGGATTTCTGTTTAAAAATAGGAAAGCTTCTTGCCCTTGTTCTGAGTCTACTTTTTTTTTTTTTTTTAAACAGCAACAACAAAAAACCCCTCAGCACCACAGTACTGGAATAATCCTAATATAGATAAATAGCACCCACCCCACAAGATTATAAGAAGGGTTCAGTGGGATGTTTGTAAATGGTCCAGTGCAGGGACTAGTGATTTATGTTTTTTGGTATATTACAGTGACAGTGGTAGGACAGTTTAAGAGTACAAATAGTTGTTCCAGGAATTACCTCTCCCTTCACTTCTATTTGTATGACCCAAGGCCAGTGTTCTCATCTGCAAAGTGGGAGAATAGAATCCACTGAATTGACTTCTTAGGGTAATTATCATCCTTGTCACCATGAAACTACATGTTATTTCTTCTGTCATCATCAGCAGTAGCAGCATCATTACCAGCACCCATACTCCACTGTTTGTCTCATTCATCCTCTTATGAATGAATAAGACAGAGACAGGAAGGGGGGGACTGTTCTTGGTTTAACTCTATTTCCTAGTTTAGTCTTTTTAAGTACTTGTTGGGCTGCACTGTATGGTACCAGGTTATAGTGTGCAAACTTTATTGCATGTTTCATCATTTCAGTCACTGTGGCTACCCTTGAAGTATCTTATAACAAGTAAAATAAACACTTGAAATTTTAGATTTTCTTCAGTCTTGGGTAGTGAACTGAAAACCCTCGTTGCTACTTGCAAATATAAAACTGACATTTACATTTATAGTAATATGTATATAATATAAATAATTATTATGGCCGTCTCTTACTTCAGATGTGTAGTGTGATCCAGACTCTTTTCCCTAGAAATAAAATTGAGACATTAAATCAGATTGGGAAATCATGTCATCCTCATTACAACAGATTAGCAGGTTGATAGTAAGTGTCATGTGGGGCAGACTAAAGTGATACTGGGAAGACCACAAATGCTGGTAATAGCCTTCTTTCACATGTAGTTTATGGGTATGTTTGAATAAAATTCCCAGCCATTAATTTGCCTTAACATTAGCTCTAAGTGGATATACTTATAGCAACAAAGTATTAAATGAATCAGCCACAAAGTACAATAGTGGGGAGATAGCTCAGTAGAATAAGTGCTTGCCTGGCAAGTACAAGGT
>NW_004524607.1:701387-708544 GCF_000260255.1 Octodon degus
AAAAAAACCCCAAAAACCTTGGATGAAGCTTTCCATTTTCTTTTAAAAATTTTTTTAAAACAAAAAATTCAAAATAGAAAAAAAACCACATTAGAAATGACACAGAACATTACTAAACAAAATAATAGGAATTCAATAATGGTTATTGTATTGCATAATGTCTTCATATTAGTTGTTTAGATTATGTGGGCCACTGTCCTTGGAGGAGCTTGACAGAGCACAGGCTTCAGCAACTGTGTTGGCATCCACTGGGCCCAGCCAGCAGGTGGCCCAAGTGTGGAGAGCTTTGGTCAGAGCTAAAGGGGGCCTAATCTTATAACAGTTCTCTAAACTAATTATTTTTGAATCCTTGCCACTGGAAACAAGGGTGGTCTTTCCCCAGTTTCCCTTCCCCTATCTGATCAAAGCCTGTATCTCGTTAACACTTTTGAGTATGGAAAGTTATTAGTGTCAAGAAATAAAACACTTAAGGAGAAATATAATCACAGACTTCCAGGAATGATCTATATTTTTGTTGGGAAACCTCTCTCATACCAGTGTAATAAGCACATTCACATTCAGGTTCACACTGTATATTTCAAAAAGAAATGTTGTACCTAAATCAGAGAGCATTGCCTATGCCACTCTCCTTAAGCCCAATCAGCCAGGGGACACTGCTGTAGGTAAACACTTTTCCTTCTACACAGTTCTTAGACTTTCCTAGCCACCTTAAAGTCATAGCAGAACACAACTGGAAAATTCTTCTCCATGAGTAAAATTTACTGCGTTTGAGAATGCCTGGCTCACAGCCCTTTCAGTGCTGCCATGAAAGGAAGAGAAAGAACACAAAATATCAGGCGTTGCACAGAACTGGCTGGACTCACACCACAGACATGGTGGCTCCCTGACTGTGTCTGGCAGATTCTATAAAAAATTTCAACTGTAAATCTCTCCTTATAGCCTTTAGTAACAACAGCAGCCAAGATATATAACCATGCCAGTTTTAATCATAATAAATCCTGTTAATAGAGAAACAATTCCCATTTGTTCTAAATCAATGAAGATGCAGCTACCTCCAGTATGTGTGCACGATGTATATCCATGAATTCTAGTGGCAAAGTAGAGCGGCTGCCCATACCTGTATGTAGCATAAAAATTTGGTATTACACTTGTTTGTTAAAAGCAGAAAGCAGCATGAAAAATGTTCTAATGAGCATTTTATATTTTTCTCCTTATATGCTATAATTATTTTCCTCTTAAAATGTGAGGCTTATGAACTATCCAACTTTTCAACTCTTTTTTGGCTCAAGCACAGCTAACTTTTGTTACTGTAGTTATTTTTGTCACATCTCTTCGATTGGTGTTTTAGAAGTGCCCAGCACATTGTTGGGGTTCTGTAAGTCTGTATATAGGAGCTATGAGGATTTTACCTCTAAGCCAAATGCAAAACTTCTTATAACAATGGAAAATAGTGTGATTGTGTCTAGGTAGACGTCATTATGCCAGAGTCAGAAAGTCTGCTCCTTTATAAACAGCTTATTACTATTTTAAGTAGTTTTCATTTTTGCTTTAAAAATTGAGCTCTGATGGCCACTTCTCTGCTCTCCAGCACTTATTGTCTCAGTGGCCTTGAATGTGTTACTACTTTCTCCAAAACACTATTTTCAAGCTGAAAAGGGGATCTCCTCTCATTCTAATGTCTTATAAATTATTACTATACTCTCTTTAAAATACATTTTTTTAAAAAGTGAAAAAAGAGAGTCAAGAACAAAAATTTAAGGTTTCTTAAAAGCAAGTGATAATATATAATCATAGGTCCAATCTTGCATAGCTATATCTACTAATCTGAGCAACAGATTGATGATAAAAATAGGTAATATATCAACCATTGTCAATCAGCTATCCTTGTTTTGAAAATCCGTAACATACATATTGTTGTGTCTTACTCTGTTTCTGTCTTTGCTTTTGATTTTTGTTTTTATTTTTCAAAATAAAATAAAATTAAATATAAAAAATTGATTTGAGATTTAACCACATTTAGTGGAACAGCTGTGGGCCCTGAATTCTGCACACAGAAGCTAAACTGTGGTTCTTCCTTTAGATCAAGGTGGTCTTGGACAATTTACTTGGCTACTCTGAAGCACAGTGCTCTCTTTTGTAGAATGGTGTTGACAGCACTTGTTTTATACTGTTGTGAAGGTGAAGTGGGTAATGCACACAAGTGACTTATTAGTGTGGTTGCATGACTACAGAAGGTTGAAGATGGTTATGATTATTAATATTATCAATTGTATTTAAAATACATACAGAGACTAGCTTTATCTTATTGTTAATAGTAAATACTTAAGCTGTGTCCTATTTAGTGGACTATCTGAAAGAAGGTTGTCTGAACCATGTGCATGGTTGCTTCTTACTATAATACCATTCAGGTTCTACTACAAGGTGTTGTTATTTACAGCACTGTCAGACATTATTGAGTAAGTTTTGTTTGTGATTTTCTAATTTTCTCATGATTACCAAGGTTTATAAAATAAAATTAACGAATTTATTGCTAATTTGGTTTTTATCATACAGTGGCACCTCAGTTCATAAACACTTTTTTTTGTTTCCAAATAGAATCATTTGTCAAAATTTTGTTCTTGTTTGTATACTTTGCATCAAGTTCCAAACATAACTGTGGCCATCTTTCCCCTCACAAATACAAATGTGGCCATCTTTTCCAAACATACAGAAAAAATGAAGTTCATAAACCAAGGTACCACTGTATTTGTTGCTTCAATATTTCCTTTTTAATATTGACTTTGTCATTCAGTGTTTTAAAGACAAGGTCTCGCTGTGCAATTCAGACTGGCCTTAAATTCACAGTATTCTTCCTGCCTCAGACTTCTCATTGCTAGAACTATAGGCCTCTGATACTATACCCAAGAAAGTCAAAATTTTTATTTTTTTATTTTTATGTATTTTAGTACAGGGTCTGCAGGGGCCTGTGGTGGGACTCATAGTTATCCTCCTGTTTTCAGCCTCCCAAACACTGGGATTATAGGTGGGCACCACCACGCCCAGTCTAAAATTTTTATGTTTAATCTATTTTTAAGTTACACAGAATGGTTGCATCACTTAAAATTCATACATTTATTGGCTCTATATATGCACATAATTTGTAGGACATTTGTATTTTGAGTTAATATATACGTGTATAATTAAGGAGAAGGTAGTACATGCCTTTCATTGAAGAGAAAATTCGAATTAGTATATCAAAAATAAGAATGTCCTTGCATTGTTAATATTGGGATAACTCTGTTTTATATAGCAGAATGTAGTCAGTAGCCTGACCTGCTCCAGAGCAAAGGTACAACAAACACAGTAGAGGCTCTGTGTAGACCCACTGACTGTTGTCAGCCAGTGACTCCTGGGTATAAGAGTCACTGGAGTGTGGTACTAAAAATTATCATTACTTGGTCTCATTCTGTTTCCCTGATTTGACAGTTCATAAATTTCTCTCTAAGGACTGTTTTCATTGTGTCTAATAGGTTCCGGTAATTTGATTTTGCATTTTTGTTTGATTAGATATTGTCTATTTTCTTCTTTAATTTAATTGATGACCCATTTATTGTTCAGGACGGTATTGTTTGATTTCCATGTGTTTATAGAGTTTTTACTGTTTCTTTTGTCAGTAATTTCCAGTTTTATTGCACTATGGTCAGATAATATGCATGGGGTAATTTCAATTTCTTTGCATTTACTTAAGCATGTTCTATGAACTAGTATGTGGTCTATTTAGATAACACCCTTTGTGCAGCTGAGAAGACTATTCTTTTGTTGTGTATAACATTCTGTAAAGGTCTAGTAAGTCCTTTTATTCACAAATTTGGTTCAGTTCTATTATTTCATTGCTGATTTTTTTTGTCTAGTTGATCTATCTCTTTGTGACAATGGAGTGTTAAGGTCCTTTGTTACAACAGTGTTACTGGTTGATTTTTCATGTCTATTATTATTTGCCTTATATAGTTTGGTGCTCCTACATTGGGTGCATATGTATTTATCATTATTGTCTTTTCCTCTTGACATTTTCCCCTAACAAGTATATAGTGACCTTCTTTATCACTTTTGGTCACTCTTGTTTTGAAGTTCACAGTCTGCAAACAGAATAGCTACCCATTTTTTTCTGGGTTCCTGTCATGTAGAATATTGTTTTCTAACCTTTGATAGTCAGGCATGAATTTCCTTTTTAGTTAAATGTGTTTCTTGTATACAGCATATTGTTGGATTTTGTTTCTTGATGCACTCTGACAGTCTGCTTCTTTTGATTGGTGAATTGAAGCCATTTACATTGATGGCTATACCTGATATGTATTGACTTAACTTTGTCATGTTATTTTCCCTGATGTTGGTTCCCTACTTTTCCCCTGTGTTTAATTGCTTGTCCTGCTTGGAAGTTTCTTTTTGTTTTCATTCTTGAAATTGTGGCTATTTTTTCTCTTTCTAGAATCTTTCAGTACTCTTTGCAGTGTTGGTTTAGTGGTCATGAATTTCTTCAATTGTTCTCACATATAAACAATCTAATACTGCACCTTGACCTTCTAGAAAAGACCATTTCAAGCTAAAGCCCAAAGAAGGAAGGAAATTATAAAGATCAGTGCAGAAATTAATGCAAGAGATTAATTAAAAATACAAATAATTAATGAATCAAAGAGTTGGTTCTTTGAAAGAATAAATAAATTGATACATCCCTAGCTAATCTTATAAAAAAAGAAAGCAAAAACTCAAATTCATGTACTAAAGAATGAATGAGTGAATCACTACAGATCCAGTGGAAATTCAGAGGATCATAAGTAACTATATCAAAAGTCCTTACTCTCATAGGATGGAAAATACATAAGAAATGGACAGATTCCTAGAAACATATGAATTACCAACCTGAATCAAGAAAATATAAAAATTCTGAATATCTCAATATCAGTTAATGAAACTGAAAATATGACTAAAACCTTATCAACCACGAAACACCTAGGTCCTGAGTAATTCACAGCTAAATTCTATAAGAAATTTAGAGAAGATTTCATACTAATACCCCTCAAATTCTTTAATGAAATTGAAAGGGAAGCAATTCGCCCTGACTCATTCCTGGAGATAAGTGCTACCCTGGTACTAAAACCAGTGGAAGACATAACTACAAAAGATAAGTATAGGCTAATCTTCCTAATGAATGTACATACAAAAATTCTCAATAAAATACTAGCAAACAAAATGCAGCAAATAATCAAGAAGATTTGTAGAGACATAGTTTTAAGACAAAAGCCTGATGTCCCAAGAGAGTAGGGAACACTGAACTGAGCCCGAGGAGGGTTGCTGTCTGTTTGCAAATTCCTGGCAAGCTGGGACCCAAAGCAGCAGATAACAGCTTCTCCAGCAGGCACTCTGTCCTTTGATCCCTTGCTTGGGATATTATCGGCTAGCATTTGTGTGAACCTAGTGTTAGGCAAATGGTGGAAGTTAATAGAGATAGTAGTTTGTATTCACTTAGGTAATTATGCATATTCATTAGCCTGCCTTTACCCCTAAATAAAAGTGAGATGCTTCTGAGGCTCTGGGCTCATTTGGAGAGAGACTAATCTCAGTGAGACCTCTGAAGCTACATTCATCAGGTCTTCTCATCATTTCTTTAGGCATCGACCCGTAACATACAACAAAGATTATATGCTATGATCAAGTGAGATTCAGCCCAGGAATGAAGGCATAGTTTAACATGTGCAAATCAATAAATGTAGTATATCATACCAACAGAGGCAATGACAAAAACCGCATGATCATCTCAGTAGATGCAAAAAAGCTTTTGACAAAGTCTAACACTCATTGATGACAAAAATCCTACAGAACATCAGAACAGATGGTCTTTACCTTAACCTGATGAAAACCATCTATGACAAACCAACATTATACTAAATGGACAAAAACTGAAAGCTTTTACTCTAAAATCTGGACCAAGACAAGGATGTTCATTTTTACCACTCATTTTCAACATAATTCTGGAAATATTAGCCAGAATAATTAGAAAAGAGACAGAAATAAAAGGAACAGGCATAGGAAAGAAAGAAGTGAAATTGTGACTATTCGCAGATGATATGATACTCTACATAGAAGATCCCAGAACCCTGCATGGTACAGACAAAAACAGCAGCAGCAGCAGCAGCAGCAACAACAACAACAACAACAAAACAGAACTGAAGATCAAGGGAACAGATAGAAGGTATAGACACAACTCTGAACACAGTCAGCCACTTTATCTTTGACAAAGAGGCCAAACATGGTCACTGAAAGAAAGATTGCCATGCACAAATGGTGCTGGAAAAAATAGCTTCCATGTACCAAAGAGTAAAACTAGACCCATGTCTATCACCATGTACTAAAATGAAGTCAAAATGGATCAAAGATCTAAATATTAAAACAGAAACACTAAATCTACTGGAGGAGAAAGTAGGTAGAATTCTTTAAGACATAAGGATTGGCAGATAGTTCATGAACAAAAACCAAATTGCAGAGGACGTACTTCAAAGAATCAACAATTGGGTTATCAATTATTTAAAAGTTTTTACACATCAAGAGAAATCACCAACAGAGTAAAAGGAAACCCATGAATTGGGAAAAATTTTAGCCAACTGTCCCTCAGACAAAATAAGTCTATCTAGAATATAAAAAGGATTAAATAAATCAGGCCCCTAGATGTAAAAGATCTAATCCAAAAGTAGGCATCTGAGATTAGGACACACTTTTCAGATGAATAAATACAAATGGTAAATAAATATATGAAAAATTTTCATCATCATTGGTCATTTGAGAAATACAAATTAAAACAGCTCCAAGATTCTATCTCATCTCAGAAATAATGGATATCATAAAAAAATCAACCAAAACAAAATAATGATGGGGCTGCATAGAGAAGGAAACACTTCCCCACTGTTTGTGAGAGTGTAAACTGGTACAACCGCTATGGAAATCAGTGTGAAGTTCCCTCCCCCCAAATTAGCACTAAAGGTCCCATTTGACCTAGCTATTTCCTTCTGGGTATTTTTGCAGAAGAACTAAAAGCATTATACCAGAGCGATATATGTGCACACATGTTTATAGTGGCACAATTTGTTATAGTTAAATCTTGAAAACAATCAAATGTCTATCATAAT
>NW_004524607.1:716537-722549 GCF_000260255.1 Octodon degus
AGACCACTGAGCCATCTCACCAGCCCCAGACTTCATTTATTTGAACTAACGAAAAGTCTAGTCTTTTTTATTAACAGCAGCAATAACAAAAAAGAGTCCAATTTGATAGTTTTTTTTAAAAAAAAATTATTTATTTATTTACTTATTTTGGTGGAACCGGGTATTGAATTCAGGCACTTGTGCTTGTCAGGCAAGCACTTATTCTACTGAGCCATCTCCCCGGCCCCAAATTTGATAGTTTTTAATCCCCTGTGAATTCTTCCTAGTAGCAGTTTGATACAAATTGATTTGTAGAAAATAAGAATTAGTAGCCATTATCTCTTTGAAAAAACTTTTAAGCATAGATAGATGATAAGGTATTTCAGAAATATTGTATCTGTGTTTTTGAAATATTTCTATGTAGTTCTCTTAAATCAAAAAGTTTTACAAATGGCTTACTTATTCTTTTCCCTCCATTTGTTCCACTTGCATATTTGACAACATTTTTCATAATTCTAACCTTTGTCTAAATGAATTTTCTTACAATTCTATGGACTCTGATGTTCTATAATTCAGGTATGTGTTTCTTCTGATTTGTAAGTTGTTTTGGTTTCAATTGTATTAAATTTGTTCTTAGCTAGAAATTACAATTTTATTATTTGTTTATTCATTTATTTATTACTTTAGGACAGGGTCTACAAGGCCTATGGGATCTCACTATGTAGATCAGACTCGTAGTGATTCTCCTATTTTCAGCCTCCCAAGCACTGGGATTACAGCGCACGCCACCACTCTCAGTCTCATTTGCCGTCTCAGGGTGCTGCGGGGACAGGGCTGGCACGGCACGCAAGGGATCGAACCCTGGCTGCTGCGCTCTGCCTAAGCAGGTGCTTTAATTTGTTGAGCTATTTGGCTGACACATAAGCAATTATTTGTATGTTAAATGGCTTTCATAAAACTGATTTGATAAAGAAATAAACACTTCATAAAATATTAAGAAGTAATGGAGCTTTTTGGTTGGGTATTTTTGAGAGAAACATTGAGATTTTTGATCACTTTTGTTTTGAATTGTGAAATACAGAGGTAGAAATATTAGATATGTAGTTGTAGAGACTGCTGAAATCTTATGTAATTCATTTATTTTTCAAGAAAATCTAATGAGAGAGGCACGAGGTCAGCCCAGCTCTGGTCCGCAGCATAAAGAGCACGTCCTCGTTGGGGCAAATGCGGTCTGGAGCCGGGGAGAGCAGCGGGGGACATCCCCCTCCATGTCCTTTCTGCGGTCCCTGAGCAGCTAGGGTTAAAGTGAGGCAGAGAGGGGCCAAATCCATGAACAGGAATTTTCATGGGTCTTGGACCCTGCACTTCTATGACTGTGGCGCAGCGGAAGTCAAGAGCGAATTTGGGGCTGAATTCCAAAGATTCTGCTTAGACCAGTATAAGCCTTGGAAGTTGGAAGATTTCTTCCCGCTGGTAGTGCTCACCCACCATATCTCCAACACTGAAGGAACCATTGGCTATGCAGGTGTGCATGGGGACCTGCTGCCCATCAACAATGATGACAACTTCTGCAAGGTGGTCTCCAGTGTGAATCCTCTGCTCCGAGTCTTCATCCAGAAACGAGGGGCCCAGCAGGCAGAGCTGCTGCCTTTTTAGTAGTCATTTAAGGCAAAAATACAATTCTTAATTTGGTTCACCATGACAGGATTGGGAAATTCTGTTTTCTAACCCATGATAGGGGATTATTTTCTGGTCAAATCAGTAAAATGCTCAGAAATAACAGAATTGCATCTTATACTTTAACTAGTATTGACTTATGCTTTTTAAATACTAAGGAAAAACAATACTAATACTTCCAGTATTTTAACTGAAAACAAGTGAATTCAGTCATGAAGAGGCATTTGTCAGTAGTCTAAGAATTAAATGTTAGGCCCCTGTGTGTATTTTCCATCTTTTTAGGATTGGGAAATAATGTTAACTTTAAGTTATAATTTCAGTTAATATTTAGCTCTGATGGCCCAGCTGCACTCTAAGTAATAACAGTATCATTTATGTGAAAATAGGGGCTGGGGAGATGGCTCAGTGGAATAAGCACTTCCCTGGCAAGCGTAAGGGCCAATAATTAGTAATACAGTTGGTAATTTGTTTGAAAGTGGGCACTGGCTGCAGATTTACTGTAGGACCCTATCCTATTCATATCCTAGAAGTACATTTTACATTCATTTTGCTTCTCTAAACTTAGGAGAACTCTGTCATTTCATACTAATGTGCTAAAGGAAAGAATGAACTGCAGATGAAGTTTGAAATAAAAAAAAATGAGGAAGGATGCCCTGCTGATGGAGCCCACTGTCTTTCACGATGAGCCTTTCAGTTCATAAACCTTTAGGGAAAGGGATGCCCACTTACATTCCTCTCTCCTCTCACTTGACTTTTTAGTACTATGTACACAGTAAATAATTGTCTTATACTTCTTAAATTGAAAAAATAATGGAGAAGTTTAGAGAACAATCTGGTTTAGTTGTCTCATTTAGTGGGTGAGGGATGTGAGCCCATGGCAGTTGAATGAATTGACCATGAATATGTGGCAATTAGAAAGATTAACAAGTAATGTATTTTATTTCTAAAATGGGAAGAAGGTGGTAATTTTGGCTTAAGTAAAAGGGTCACTTTTTATATTTGTGTCATACTTGTAAAATACTTTTATCCCTAAAGAAGGTTTTATGAGAAAATAAAGCTATATTGGCATTAACATGATTTTATTTTTTATTTCATTTTTTAAATTTAATTTTATTTTGAAAAGCAAAAAGCAAAGCAAGAACAAAAATCAGAAACAAAAATCAGGAACCAGAAACAAAGAAAGAAATAGGGCAACATACAACAGTCCATATGTTACAGATTTTCAAACCAAGAATAGCTGATTAACAATGGTTGATATATTACTTATTTTATCATCAAATCGGTTGCTCCGATTAGCAGATATCATTATATAAGGTTGGACGTATGTTTGGATATTACCACTTGTTTTCAAGAAACCTTAAATTTTGTTCTTGTCTCTTTTTTTCATCACATTTTTAAATTTTGTTTTAAGAGTACAGTAATAATTGATATGACTCTGGAAACGGTGCACATTTGGGAGACCGGGATGTCAGGTATTCAGGCTTGGTTCTTGTATTAAACATTGATGTCATTGATACAGTTGCTTAGAACACAGCTATGAGCATATAGAGTTTGTAGTGTGCCTAAGGAAAGTCACTTAGAGAGAAAAAAACTCTCTTAGGCTTTCACAGAAAGCAAATTGATCAAGCAATAGCCATGACTTATCCAGATGGCTGACACTGACAAAAGATCTACAAGGTTCTGTACATGGTTCCAGGGTAAATCCTGAGGGGATTTGACTGGCTTTTTCAGATACAAAAGTTACACTTTTAGTTATATAACTCTTGCTTTAACTTGGTCTTAAACCATCCAGCAGAAAAGTGTAACTACAAGGTATGAAAAGTAAAGCCATATTAATATGCTGAGCTGTAAAAGGATCAAGTCAATAACTTCAGACAATTGCTAGTTGTGCTGATAACCCACTACTATTATGGACTACTGGTCTGTATTGGGCTATTTGCTGAATTCAAGTACCTACAATCTTGGACTGGCGTCAAGTATGAAAAGGTGATTTTATCTAAATCATGAAAGAGCTTCCTCTACATTTTAGGATTCATTAGAACATTTTCTTAAACTATTTCATATCAAACAGTATTGACAATAAATGATGGGGAATACAAATAAACACTGTTTGTCATTTTAAAAAAAGAAAATCTAGTGAAACTGTGTTATTTTATTATTTTTTAAATTTATGTATTTGGTACAGGGTTTTGCTGTGTATCTTGGATTTGTAGTGATCCTACTGTTTCAGCCTCCCCAGTGCTGGGATTATAGGCATGCATCACCGTGCCTGGTTTTGATGACCAGCTCAGTGGGCCTGGGTGGGGCTAGCATGGCATGCAGTACTGGGGATCAAACTCGTGTCCTTGTACTTGCCAGGCAAGTACTTAGACCACTGAGATATCTCCCCAGCCTAAAAATAAATTTAAAAGAGAAATGGGTAAGTAGATAAAATGCTTAAAATTCATGAGAACTACAAAATTAGTTTGTGAGCTTATGGTTACACATGCTATAGCTATTGTGCTTTTCTATGGATAGAGTTAAAAGATTATAAGTTATTGCTGAACCAGAAAGAATATATATTAATTGGTAGAAAGTGGATTATAATCAAATGTTGAAATGGCATGCAAAAATAAAAGAATGTTAAGACAATCTGCAAAGTCCCAAACATTACTTCATAGTAGTATCTACTAAAATTATTTTAAGCAAGAGTTTCTGTTCTGAAACCCCTTTTCTTTTTATCTTCTCAGGACTTCTCTCTATCCATCAAAGGCAAAGCAAAAATAGGTGGGAGGGGGAAAAAAGCAACAGGTTTCACACAATAAAGTTACAAAACAAATTTAACAAGTCTGACTAAAATACAAATTAACACATATGAGAGTCAGAAGGTATAAATGTCTTCTAGTAAATATAGGGAAGTCTTCCTAACTGGAGAGTCCAACATGAATAAGCGAGATCTAGCACTGGATCTTCTTGTCCACTCTCAGGAACCCATGAGCGTTAGTCTACAGTAAATGTGGCAACAGAGGTAAATATATATGATCCATCCAGACACCTAAACACACTCAGTGTGTAAGTAACATTGAGAATAAACAAAAATAGACCTAAGAGAAAAAGACCAAACACATAATAGTGAGAGAGTTCTCAAACCCTTGTAGATTGTTGGGAACTGCAGAGTACAAGGTTATTACCAAACAGTCCTCCAGGATTTTGAACTGCTGTGTGGCTGGATTCATGTGTGTCCTTCCTATGACAGCTGATAGCAATGGGGTCTTGGTAAGGTGGATAATGGCCAGATCCAGAGGCAAGTCTTTAGTTGACATCTCTGGAAGGAGAGTTTTCAGAACTTTAAGACTGTGGGTTATCTGTCTCAGGCTGATGCAGGTGTCATTTTCTCCTCATGGAACAAAGTTGAAAGTACAGGGTTAAATGAGGGGGAGGCTGACTGTCTTGGTGCAAAGGAGACTGTTTCTAACTTGAAGAGAAGCTCTCTTTCTGGAACCAATATGGGGACTGGCTTACAAAGATGTCCTATACTGCAAGTTTGTGGCTGGAAGAAGGGGCAAGAGGAGTGAGATCAGTTGCTCCAGTGATGGTTCCATGGGTTCCCAGTGGCCCAGCTGAAAAAGAGAGCTCCATCTGGCCTAGTCTAAGCCTGTCAGGCTGTTGAAAGGTTGTCATCTGATCTAGGTTAAATCTTTTAAAAGCTTTTATCTTTTAATCTAAATGGGCATTTATTTTTAGTGTCCATAATCCTTTTGTCAGGCTTCTGGGTAACAATAGCAACTTTTGATATACTGTTGGGATTTTTGCTTCTTTTTTGATGTTTTTAAGAAGTGTTTGACTGGGTTGTTTCTAGGTGGGGCTACATTTTGGAAAGGCTATGAAAACTCCTTCATGAGGGTTGGCAGTTCAGTTTTTCTCAGTCAAAATGTGGGACACAGAAGGAATTACTTACAGTCATCTTGGGAGTGTGTGAGATAACACCATCTGACCAGGACAGACAGAGATTTGAAGCAGAAAGTTCAGTAGTAGAGCCTCTATGGCTGAATGCAAGTAATGACTAGCTGGAACCAGTTCAATTGGTGGAAAGTAGACTAGTAGCGGTACTGTTGGCAGCAACTGCAGCAGTTGATGAAGGTGACAATGTGGAAAGAATGGACATTGTTTTCCTTTTGTTCTTTGAGATGTAGGGAACTGTTTGGTTTCATTTTTAACCCCATAAAAGCCCTTTTTTCTTGCAATAAGGAAAGCTGTGGGGTTTGACTAATTAATTTCTATTTCTTGTTCCCTATGTGTGTGCTGTATATCCTTGAATGATGGTGCAGAAGACAAAGGGTGGATGCCCCTCAGAGAGAGACTTTTTAGATGCCTGCG
>NW_004524607.1:722649-724855 GCF_000260255.1 Octodon degus
TGCATGCCTATATCTGATAATCTGAGTAAAAACTTTGAAGATAACAATATGCAATATAAAAACTCTCAGTTAATCTTCTCTAATTTCTGGGACAAAATACCCAACACACAAAATTAAGGAAGGAAACTTTATTTAGCTCAGTTAGTGGAGGTTTCAGTCCATACTCAGCTGGCTCCAAGGCAGAGTGGAACATGACAGAAGGGCAACGTTTCATGGTGGCAGAAAAGAGCAAAGAGCAAAGGGAGGAGCAGAAGCTGTGGCAACTAGCAATCCTCTCTCCCTTCCATAGATTTGTATGCAGATTATCTGCCCCAGAGTGGGTGTAACACTCACAGTCATAATCCCAGCATTGGATCAAGAATTAATTGCAAAAAAAGGAATTAATTACAAACTCTAGAAGCTGCCCCATGACTGCACGAGGCTTTGGGGGAACAACTAGACACAAACCATAAAAATACACTGTTGATTTCCTATAAAAAAATATTGATACCTGTGTCTACCTCAGAGATTCTGACTTGGTTCAGTGATACTACTGAAGCTAACAATTGTGCTATTTTACCACCCATCATGCAACATTTTGAAGAGACTATGCAAAGAGACTGGAGCTTTAAGGATTTGAGATCCAAATAAAAAGCATTCCCAGTGCAAGTCAGGTCACTAAGCTTTCTGTAATAGCAAACAAAACAAAACAAAACAAAACAAAACAAAACAAAACAAAACAAAACAAAACAAACAAAAAACCAAAACAAAAAGCCCGCTAATATTGTGTCCTGTGAAGATCTTTGGTTTGTTGGTTTCTGCTGAGGCTCCTCCCCAGGTCATGATGAGAAATCCTGGCTTTCTGAGTCCATATTTACCTTGTTTCCAGGGCAAGTTTTTACCCGTGAGCACCTAGGCAGTGATTTCTGTTGGGCTTGGAAGATTTTCTTAGCATCACTAGGCAGGAGCACCAGTTTGAAAATGGGGCTAGCTTAGAAATGCATTAATCAATGTCATTATTCTTTGGCATTTTCTAGAACTGGTTATGTTGTTTATCTTTGTGAGAAGCCACGGAAGAAAACGTAGTGCTTAGACAGATATCTAAGGTAGGGTAAATCCACTTAAGTAAGGAAATTGAAAGAGAATAATAAACTTGTTTAAAAGGAAATATACTGATATAAATGTTTCACGATAACTTAACTATATGTAAAAAAAAGAATGAATTGTTTTATTTCTTGATGTAGTTATTTAGTAGCCATAAGGGAAGAATATTCTTTTCTTTTGACAGAGCTTTTTAAAGTTTTATGGAGACGTATTTCACAATCACATAACTCATACACTTTAACGACTTCCAATTTATTTAAAGAATTAGATAATATTCATCACAACCAAATTTTAAATTGTTTTGTCTCCACTAACAGATACACTATTCCTATTAGCTATCATTCTCATCTATTGTATCTGAAAGCACCTACTAATAATTTTTCTACAGATTTGCCTGATCTATAGATTTCATATTATAAGATATTACAAGATAATATAATATGTGGTTCTGTGTGACTGGCCACTTTGACTTAGTATATTTTCAAGGCTCACATATGTTGTAGCATGTATCAATATATCATGTCTTTCTCTTTTTTGGTGAATACTGTTTTATTATATAGATGTGTCACTTTTGTTTATCCATTTATCATGATGGACATTTGCATTGTTTCTGCTCTTTGGCTATCATGAATAATGTTGCTATTGGCATTTGTTCAAGTTTTTTTATTTAAATTTTTAATGTATTTAGTACAGGGTCTACAGGGTCTCTCTGCATGGATCAGACTCAGGGATCCTCCTGTTTTCAGCCTCCCAAGTGTTTGTATTACAGGCATGTACTACCACGCCCAGTCTCAATCACTGTCTCTGTGTGCTCCAGGGGCAGGGCTGGCATGGCAAGCTGTGGATCGAACCCCGGTTCCTGCATCTGCCTAAGTAGGTGCTTTAGGCTGCTGAGCTATCTGGCCAGCCCTTATTTTTAAAATTTTGGTTATTTCATTTTTTAATATTCAAAATTTTCTTCCATGACACAGTAATGCATGATAGAAATGACTTAACATCCTCACATGAAACATTTTGATTCATTTTCATTCACAAGTCCTTTTTTAAAAAAGAAATATTTATAATTTTATAATCCCACCCACTTCCAACCATTATCACAGATTTAACTGACTGTTAAACAGTA
>NW_004524607.1:724955-726518 GCF_000260255.1 Octodon degus
GCAATGAGACAGTTTTAAACCAAATTGGTAGGACAGTTTCAATAATTAACACATTGCATACATTCTTCCTAGTGGTTAATTGCTGTACAAGATGTGGACATATCCTATTTACAAACACTATTAGAACAAATCCCTCTATTTTTTTAAACTGTGCATACATGTTTATTTTACAGAAGTATTTGAAAACTAAGATATATAGTATAGAATACATTTTCTTTTTTAGTACATGATTTCTCTAATTTCCCCACATTCAGCTTGATAAGGACTTTGGCAGCATCTAAACTAAATTCGAGTCTTGCAGAAAATTTATTTCTAAGTCAATAAGCTATAAAGCCAGGACAAACATTATTGATGATTCATGAAAATAATTATGATCCTGAGGCATAAATCATAGAACTATTGAAGTTACCAGCTGGACAAAACTTTGATGATAAAAATCCCTCTATCCATTAAGAGGATATAACTATATATTTATTCTAACCATTATGAATACAAAGATACAAAATGGACATTCATCTGTATCCCCTTTTTTTGTTTAGTTCTATTACTTGAATATTGTAGGTGTGTTAACTCAGCAAAATATTCTAAAAGAGTCCATTGGTCCATAATAGTATTGGGTCCTCCGCTTGACTGGCAATGTCAGAAATTGTTGACCTGAGTCCCTTACAGCTCAACATAACAGCATGGCTTTACTTCTTACTGACTTCACCTCTTATGAGGATTTAGGCATAACTTGGCTAAGGAGGGTGACAGGCCTCCATTATCCCACATTTCAGTCAACACAGAATTGCAGATGTGGGCCTAATCAGCCACCATGACCAGTGTCTACCAATCTTGGTGCACAGATGGAGCTACCTATTGCTTACACTGTCTAGTCAACTGACTCACACATTTATTTAGCAGGCACTCAGAAGTTAAACATTTCAACCCCCCTTCCCTTGAAGATAGCCTTAACAAACAAGAGTTGATGAAACTCTTTTTCCACTCAAATTGAGCAGGGACTGACAGACTAACTGGGTTACCCCAAGGAGGATCTTACCAGAATCAGACAGACAGAAAGATTGCATCCTCTTCTCTTTAGGGTCCAACGTGAGCTGCTTGGACTTGAAGCCAGGAATCCTCCTCTAAAGAGGTCAACATAGTCAGTCTTCCTGGCCAACACACCAGCTGCAATGGCAATCAGAAACAGTGAAACAATATGTAAGATTTGGAGGCAGATTTACTTACTTTGACAGGCACTGATTGTGATCATTCCAAGAATACCAGGCCCCGATCTCTGGTGGTCTAGGGCTTATATGGGACAAACAGGCAGGAAGTACAGAGGCAGAATAGTTTGCCAATTGGGAATTTATTTATACAATGTGTATTGTAGTGCTCAGCTGTGCATCACAGTGACCAGCCATTTTAAAGAATCAGAAGCAACTGTAACTGTAACAGGAAGTGTTTTACCTTGTGACTAAGAAACTGTAGTATACTGGCTGTGGGAGTATTTTTTGTTACAGGAGAAAGTACTCATCTTTGAATTATGCAATATCAGAGCATAAACAGGCACTAAAATTATGT
>NW_004524607.1:726618-727284 GCF_000260255.1 Octodon degus
TGTTTATATTTTTAAGAAATTGCCAAACTTTTCTTCAGTGACTGTACCATTTCATTTTCCCACTAAAATGCAGAATGGCTCCAGTTCCTGTAGCTCTTTGCTGACAGCTGTTGTCTACCCTTTTGATTATAGTTGTTTCAGTGCATGCGTGGTAGTAGCTCATTGTGGTTTTGGTTTGTTTTCATTAATGAAAGAAAATCTTTGCATTGTGTATTGTTTTTCTTCATGTCTTCTTTAGGGAACATGCTTTATCTCCTAAGCCTGGTTTCTAAACTTACAGAATGTTTTAATCTACTATTTAAGTTATGTTTTCTATTCTGTTTTGTGGCTCCTCATTTTTCTGTTTTCTGAACTATTTGCTAGAGATTTTTAAGTAGTTATGATAGTCTATAAATTTGCATAAATATAATTTTCTGATAATAACACTTTGTGTTCTTGTGTATTACACTGCAGAACCAAGTGGAACTTGAGAAAGCCAGATTGTCAGTCTACATTCAGCCACAGCTAGCATTGACTTATGATCGCTTCATCTTTGGCATCATGCGTGAGGTTTCTCTCTTGGTTTGAAGAAATAACAATCATAAATGTATATACCAGCAACTGAACTATACAAAATAAATACTAACAGACAGGTAAAATCAAATAAACCTAATATAACTATAGTGG
>NW_004524607.1:727384-727994 GCF_000260255.1 Octodon degus
TATATGCACCAAATATGAGAGCACCCAACTATATAAGACAAATATTAATAGAAAAATCACAAAATCAATAACACAATTGTAATGGGGGACCTTAATGCCCATATACACAAAAAGATAGATCAACTAGACAAAAAATCAGCAATGAAATAATAGAACTGAACCAACATGTGAACAAAAGGACTTAGTGGGCCTTAACAGAGTGTTCCACCCAATGATATCAGAATACACATTCTTCCAAGTTGTCCTTTCTTATTCCAGAACCACAGGTAAAACATACTTTTTAACCAATGTACAAGCTTATTTATTCCTTTGAATTATCAGAGTTCTGAGTTAAATGATGCTGTGCTTAAGATGAAAAATGTAATTAAATTAAAACATTCTTTTCTACCATTAAGGAACATGTCTTCCAATTGCTTTTATGTGCTAGTAGTAATTAATGATGCATGTGTTTAGCTGATTTCCATTTGTAATATTTGTTTTTCTCTTGTCAATTAATAATGAATCTGATGTTTTTATTTTCTTTTTTTTTCTACAGTTTTATTGATAAACATATAGCAATGAGACAGTTTCAAATCAAATCAGAAGTACAGTTTCAACAAATAATACACTG
>NW_004524607.1:728094-744642 GCF_000260255.1 Octodon degus
ATTGAGACTGGGCGTGGTGGTGTGCACCTGTAATTCCAGCTCTTGGGAAGCTGTAAACAGGCGGATCGCTACAAGTCCGATCTAGTAGTGAGACCCTAAACACCCTGTAGGCTCGTCCTTAAAATTAAAAAAAAAAAAGAAGAAGAAAAAAATGCCTCAACAGAGATAAATATTTAGCTGATCAATGCAAAGGTTACTGTCCTACTTACTTCCTCATTGCTGGGCCCATCTATCCAACACCCACAAATTAAAGGCAGAAAGGTTTATTTTGGCTCACAGTTTGTAGAAGCCTCAGTCCTTATTGGCTGGTTCCAAGGGTGGGCAGCACAGCAGATGGACAAGGCAGAGGAGAAACAACCCATCACAGGACAGGCAGGAGGCAGGAGCATTGGGGCTTCCTTTTCCTTTGTGTGCCATCCAGGCTACCAGCCTATTTGTGCCACTCACACTCAGGGTCAGGCTTCTGTCATCATTAAATCCATCAAGCCATACCCAGAACTATGCTAATCTAACTAGTGGACTGTTCCCGAAGCACTGCCTTAAATGCAGTATCACGTAGTCATGGGCCACCCATCTTCCCAAAGTCCCACTATGAGTGCCTGAGGCTTGGGAGGGGGTTGTCATCTAGATACAAGTTCTAACATTTGCTTAACAAATTAGAATTTATGTCATCCAAAATAATATCCTCTTATTAGTAATGATGAAGACTTATACTTTATTTCTCAAGATTACATGCAACTAAAAGGACTGAGGATTGAATTTTGTGAAATATCACAATATTATTATTTAGATGAGTAGCTTTAAGTTTGAAAAAAATCTATTAAGATTGATTGGTAAAAGAAATTTATTCTATGCTATTGTGAATTTAACCCAAGCCATGAGGGGAAAAAATCCTATAACTTATGAAAATGTTAATGTTTTATTAAAAGGCTACAGCTGGTTTTAATAATTTATTCTGCTATATTTTAAAATTCTAATTAATCTTTAGGGAGCAGAATTGAAATCTTTACCACACCTAGTAGGCATGAAAATAACATGGTGCCAATGAAGTCTTGTACATGAAGCATCATATTTCAGTGAATGATTTGTTTTATTGTCCTGATTGATTCAGGGTCTGGTGCAGAAAAGCAGTCTGGCTCCTACATGTGAAAAGAGAAGCAAATGAGGTTTATGTTGTCCCATAAGAGTTTGTCTCCATTATTCATGCATGAAAGTGATTGAACTCTGGAACTATGAGACATGACCATGGAACTCAGGATGAAGCCAGAAATAACAGGAACAGGGAAGGAAGTTCTGGCTAAGGGGAGCCTTGTTCCCAGTAAGAAATGACTCTAGAAGTCCTGAAAAGGGTTCTGGGACCCTATGTAGATGTGAGATTATGCAGAATTACCCTGCTCTAAGATGTATGTTCTTTTCCTTTTTTTTTTCCTTCCTTTTTTTTTGTTTTTCATTGTATATTTGGTACAGGGTCTCACTACGCAGAACAAACTTGTGGTGATCCTCCTGCTTTCAGCCTCCCCAGCACTAGGATTACAGGTGTGCGCCAACACATCGGGACTGTTGCCAGTCCAGGGACAGGGCCGGTGCAACATGTGGGACCTGGGGTTGGACCCTGATCTCTGTGCTTGCCAAAGCTGGCACTTAGTCCACTGAGCTATCTTACTAGACCCCCCCTTTTTTTTCTTTTCAAAGCACATTTTGGTGCCCTGTTTGACAGTGATCTGGGGCTTTGTGTTACCAGGTGTAATTAGAATTATCTTCTGGAAGTCTAAAGTGTTTGTGATGGGAATGTTCTCTTTGGTTGTGAAATAATTTTGTAATTAATTCCACTGTAGTAGCTGCAACTATTCATTTCCTCTAGGAAGTTGGGGATAAAAGGAGTGTTTGAAGAATAGGTGATTATATGGTTAAGAAAAAGAAAAAGCAAACCTGGCAGGTAAAAAATCAGACTGATGAATGACTAAGCCATATTTGAGTGAAATTAATGACAGAATTTTCTTTTTCCTCAGCGTAACATTCAAAGGCCAAATAACCCGGATGTGGGGACTTTTGCCTGTTGTGTAGAGGAAATGTCACTGACAGTAAGCAGCACTAGGTTTCAGATCCACTTTTACTCTAAGTAAAAAAACTGTTGTATGAGCAACTTGGAAAAGTCCTGAAATACATGCAATTTTTTCCTTCTTTATTATACATTACACACACATACACACATTTGTCTTTACAAGTCTTTGGTTTCAGTTTCCTTGATATAGTTAAAACTTGATGAACAATTTAAATCCAAAATTATACTGAGGTTTCTCAAGAAAGTGTAAATATCAAGAGATAGAAATATCTCTTTGGCAAATCCCTGTCAACATACTACAGACTATAGTTTGGAAATACTCAGGTTTTAATTTGATGAGAAGTACTGCTAACTAGTGACATCCTTAATTTTTTTCTCCTAACACTATGGTTTCCTTGATCTGGTTTCTAAAGGATTTCAGTTTCTAGTTTTACCTAGTGGTAAAACTTTTCAAGCTGCCAACATTTTTATTAAAGAAGTGATATCATTTTTCAAAGTAATATTTTCCAAATGCCTGTGAAACACATTTAAAAATCTTATAGGTGGCCGCCATCATGGGTTGCACGCATGCTCCCAGGAAGGGCCTGTGCCAGTCTGCTCTGCTGTATGCCGCAGTGTCCCCAGCTGAAGCTGACGTCCGACGACGTGAAGGAGCAGATTTACAAACTGGCCAAGGAGGGCCGACTCCCTCACAAATTTGTGTGATCCTGAGAGACTCTCATGGTGTTGCTCAAGTAGCTTTGTGACGGGTAATAAAATCTTGAGAATCCTTAAGTCTAGAGGACTTGCTCCTGATCTCCCTGAGAGTCTCTACCACTTAATTAAGCAAATGGTTACTGTTTGAAAGCATCTTGTGAGGAACAGAGAGGATAAGGATGCCAAGCTCCACCTGATCCTCACTGAGAGCCAGATTCACCGATTGGTTTGATACTATAAGACCAAGTGGGTCCTCCTCACCAACTGGAAATGTGAGTCATTCACAGTCTCTGCCCTAGTGGCATAAATTTATGTACTCAAGCAATAAAATCGTGATTTAACTGAGAAACAATCTTGTAGGAAAAAGAAATTCTGGAGTGGTTCTACAAATCTTAGCAATTGCAAACCAATGCCTAGTGTGTGATTGTTGTTAACTTACTAACTGAACTGTGGATAGAGCTATAATTTATACTTCCCTTGTTGTGTTTTTATTAGTATTTGCCATCCATTTGCTTCCATTTCTGAAAACTTCAGTTTGAGTTCTTAGAGGTTTAGGCTAATAATGTTCACATCTATAGATTTAGTTGTATAAAGCCAATGCTATTGATTATTGGAAATTGCTTTGAACCAGGAACTCAAGTCAGTACCTGGTTAAAGTAAAACATAGGCCATTGCAAAGATTTAGAAGAACAGGGCAGCTCAGCAGTCTAAAGCCCCTCTTAGGCAAGCTTAGGCAAGTGTGCAGGGACCACAGTTCAATCCCTGGCACCACATACCTTGTCAGCCCTGCCCCCAGGACAGGTGAGCTGGCCATAGGGCGGAAAAAAAAAACTTAGAAGAACATCTGCAGCAAAAATTTTTGTTTGAGCAATTAGATCAGGGTTTGGTAATAGAAAAGTATCTTGAAGTTAACTTCCTTTTGTGTATAGGTAGAATTGTTAGAAGTTGAAGCTCTTTGTTGTACTGTTCATTAAAGATGGAGGAAATGAAAATAGTTCTTCATTTCCTTGTTCTTTCTAGACTATTTCTGTTGAAAGCATAAAATGTCATAGCCGAAACATATTCAGTGAGTCCATTTTCATAATTTGGGGATATATGAAAATTTCTTTAAAGTTGAATGAAAGTACTGTTTTGTCATTTCATTTGTAGTGGTGTTGATAGTTGTGACTTGGATGGTGTATCTTAGATCCAACCATTTCATCAGTGTAAAGTACATATATAAATGTTTCTAAAACACTCACAGAATATCAGGAAGTGATACCCTGGAAGTATCTTGAGAGACACAAGTTATAATTTTCATTAAGTATTTTAGGAGAAATGAATTTAACATCTGGTTACAAGAAAAAGGTGAAGTAGGTACAATTTAATACATAAATAGATTGTGCTGAAGAAAATGACAAACCTACTCCACATGCTCTGACAATGTGTTCAACTGGTTCACACGTCCTGCACTTACTGTTGTTGGTGATCACTCACCATGCCATGGACAGGTCGTGCAGGAAAGTGTGCTCCAGTGTGGAGGTGGGATCAGCCCACATTGTCCATAATCACTAGCAAACTCGATGGCTAGCACCAGGGATACTGCTCGAGTTACATCTTTGGTCTCAACTGCTTCTGCTTTTGCTATTTTTAAGCTCCTCTTTATTTTATTTTTTATTTTTTGTATTTAAGACAGGGTGTACAGGTTTAGGGTAATAAACCTGTCTCACTGTGTAGATTGAACTTGTAGTGATCCTCTTGTTTGCAACCTCCCAAGTGCTAGGATTACAGGCGCACGCCACCACGCCCAGTCTCAGTCACCCTCTCAGCATGCCCCAAGGTCGGAGCCAGCATGGCAGGCCAGGAAATCAAACTCCCAGCCCCTGCTTAAGCAAGTGCTTTAATCTGCTGAGCTAGTTGGCCAGCCCTTTTGACTTCATTTTAAAGCAGTAAAGAAATTAATATTTCAATCCATCAAGTAGAGTAACCACTTTGAATTTTCCACTTGTCTGCAAGTGGTGTGCATTATGCTAAGATGTAAATTCTAGATAAGATCTTTCATCTTTCTTCTTAACCAGTCAAAAAGAGAATCCTAGGATAAAAGGAGTGAAAACTAAGAACATGCTGCTGCTTTTCTAGATTTATAAGTAGAGCAGCTAATTGATTTTACTATCACTTTTGTTCTCTGTAAAAATATTGAGAATGATTAATTTTTTTCTAAAATTCTAATATGAAATGTTATTTTATTTAATTTCCTATTTTAATTGACATAGGGATGATATAAGAACTTCAAATATGATGAAAGGGAAATATTATAGTCCCTAATATATTAAATGTCTGATATGCCAAATTTGTGTTCTCTAAAATCTAAGAATGAATTCTAAGAACAACAGAGGCTAACAGTTGGAACTGTTTATTGAGGGATAGAAAGCTCCTGCCTGAGAGGGAAAGGAGGGAACACCTGGACAGTATGTTGCTTGAGGACTCCACTTCTCAGGGGGTTTTATAGAGCACAACTACAAGGGTGCAATATGAATTACAGCTGTTCTGAACAATAAGAGTAGTATGGCCCCTTAGGTAATGTTGATCCAGTGGGGAAACTAGTCAGTATCCAGCAGGCATGGAAAGAACAGAACACTTCTCAAGTAGATCATGTCTGATGCCTATCTAGACCAAGGGTTATCACTTATTTCATCCTTTGGGGAGTATGTATGCCTGGTCCTTTTGTTATCTTGGGGCCTTCCCTCCAGCTGCTACATCTCTGGACTCAGCTGTATGTTTTCACCTTTTGTCTTGACTCTCTCTCCAGGGCCCAGCCCCATCTGATTGCCTGATATTCCTACCTAACTTAGCTGTCTATAGTACAGTGGACACTAGTAACATTTGACAATTGAATGACTGTGTAAGCTTTTCAAAGATGTCACTTACACTGATGTGTAAAGTTAAGTGCCTTCAGAAAAATTCAATTTTCAGGGAAATAATATCTTTCATATGTAGGCCGAAGAGTTCTATAAATAGGGGAAAACCTCACTATATTTTCTGGATAATCCTGACAAGAAAGAGTTAAAACTTTACTGAGGTTGCAATAAACAGACAAGGGAAAATGGGTAAGCCAGGCAGTGTTTTAATCAAGTCAGCTCAGCTGTTCCTCTCTAACTTGAAAAGGAGATAAGGGGCTGCCACTTACAAGACAGCTCTTATTTAATATATATTAGCTCAGTATTTTTTAAAACTTAATTGCTAACTCAGCATTGTATGTAAAGACCCTTCTAACCAACCCATAAATTCTAGAGATGGGACCTAACAGGACAGGGAAAAAATCAAATGAAGACCGCTTAAGAATTTTTACCAGAGCAATGGCACAGATGGTTAGAGGCCTTGGAATCTGGGATCCATTTATAACAGCCCAAGACACCAAGAAAATGATGATAAATTCTAGGGAGGGGGAGGGTCTTGATACCCAACAAAAGCCTAGAACAGAAGGCCCTTGAGTTCTCCATCTTTCCAGAGCCCCCCACCTGATTAAATTAGTTATATATCTCCTTCTTTACCCCCTTTCCTAAAAGTTTCAAATAAAATATCTTAATTTCCTTAAACTTTGTAGCTTTCATGCTTTCATGGAGTTTACTAATCCCAGTGAGCCACCTACCTGCAGTGAAGTAGAGGAGCTTATTCCCTAGAGTAGTGGTGCTCATTCTCTTGACATGACAATATATTTTTTAACAATTATAAACACAAATGTTTATTTTTAGCCATGCTTGAAAATAATTCCTTATAGATGTAATATTAAACATATGTTATGAATAACTCATGTAAAATAATGTTTAAATTAGCAAATTTAAAGCCCTGACACAAATGCAATAACTTTTTACAGCTTTATAGTATCGAAATATTTGTACTTTATAAAATATTGCAGTCCAAAAAACCATGTTTTTCATAATTACTAGCATTTTACTCAGTTTTAAAATTTTTTTTTATTTTTTATTTTATTGAGAAACAAATATTAATGAGACACTTTCCAAGCTGATTAATAGGACATTTTCAATAATTAATACCTTGCACATTGTTATCTTCTCAGTGGTCATCCACAGCACAAGAAGCAGCTAGGACATCCTGTCCAAACACTATTACTACAAATCCTTCCTCTCTCTGAAACAAGCGAAAGCAGCCGTACATCTATCCTAACTATTCTGTATATACAAATACAAAATGGTCCTTCCTCTGTATCCCCCCTCTCCAGTTCAGTCCTGTCAGAGACGGGTATTCTATTGGCATCTAAATATTATAGGTGCTTGAATTCAGCAAAATGATCCAATACAGTCCTGTAGTCCACAATAGTAGTGGGTTGTCCACAGAAGTTGTTGACTAGAGCCTTTTATAGCTCAGGATATTAATATGGCTTTACTTTATATACCTCATTTTTATACTTATCTGCTGGATGGTTAAGACCAAGATAAAGCAAGAATTTGAAACTGTCTCTTAAAATTATGCAAAAAATTGAAATGCAGAGAGATAGGGTGGTTAAGCTTAATAGCCTAATTTGTTTGATAATAACAATAAGCTTGTCTTCTGGATGGTTAAAAACCTAAGTTTGCAGACCAAAATTATAGAAAAAGGAGGGCTACAAAGAAATCCAACATTTTGACCCTAACCTCCTAAGGTCAATTAAGACTCAGGACATATGAGAACTTGTACTGTAACGTCATGTACCTCGGTAGTGTCCCAAATTTTCTGACCAAGAAGATTATGGGGCCAAAGAGGAAAGTGATCAATGATGTAGAGTGTGCCTAAGGAGAGTCACATGGAGAGAAAACACTCTCTCAGGCTTTCACAGAGAGCACATTGGCCAAGCAATGGCTGTGACTCATTCACATGGCTGACACTGACAAAGGATCTACAATCTGAGGTACAGGATCTCAGGATAAATCCTGAGGGCATTTCACTGACCTTCTCAGACCCAAAAGCTACAACTCTTGTTGCATAGGTCCTGCTTTAACTTGGTCTTAATCATCAGTAGAAAAGTATGAAGACGAAATGTAGGAAGTAAAGCCATGCTGTTATGTTGAGCTGTGGGGGACTCAGGTCAATAATTTCTGACATTGCCAGTTAAACAGAAGACCCAATACTATTATGGGCTACTGGACTCTTTTAGAATATTTTGCTGAGTTTACACACCTATAATCAAACAACGGAACTTAGAAAAATAGGGGTATACAGATGAATGTCCATTTTGTATCTGTGTATTTAAAGTGGTTGGGATAGATATATAGTTACATTCTCTTAATGAATAGAATGATTTGTTCTAATGGTGTTTGTAAATAGGATCTCAGGTCTGCATCTTGTACAGCAATTAACCACTAAGAATAATATATGCAGTGTGTTGGGTATTGAAACTGTCCTACTGATTTGATTTGAAACTGTCTCATTGCTATCTGTTTATCAATAAAATTATGAATAAATAAATAAATAAAAATTAAAAAAGAACTATACAAAATAGCATAAATATATAGCTATTTCTATTAGTTCAATGAGAAGAAGGTTTTGAACTAATAGTGTTTAGGTAAGATATCACGTCTGCATCTTATCCTAGGACTAACTACTACAAAGACAACAATATGCATTGTATTAATTATTGTAACTGTACTACTAACCTGTTTTGAAACTATCTCATTGCTACTTTCTTCTCAATAAAAATTATTAAAAAAAAGATGGAAAGGCTAGTTAAAAAATAAATAAAAAATAAAATTTATCTGAAAGATTACAGAGTAATGCAAAAAAAATTATGCAAAAAAAGAAACTGTCTCATTGCTATTTGTTTATCAAAATTATGGGAAAAAATAAAAGTTAAACAAGAAAAAAAGATAAAGCAAGACCTATATAATAAGAATTGTAACTTTTGTATCCAATAAGGTCAATCAAGTCCTCTCAGGATTTATCCTGTAACCCTGTACCGCACTTTGTAGATCCTTTGTCAGTGTCAGCCATGTGAATGACTCACAGCCAATGCTTGACCAATTTGCTCTCTGTGAAATCCTGAGAGAAAGTTTTCTCTCCATGTGACTCTCCTTAGGCACACTATACATCATAGATCACATTCCTCTGTGGCTCCATAGTCTCCTTGATCAGAAAATTTGGGACACAACTGAGTTACATGACGTTACAGTATGGGTTCTCCTATGTCCTCAGTCTTCACTGACCTTGAAAGTCTAGGGCCAAAATGTTGGTGACCCTATCAGCCTGTCCTT
Organism: Octodon degus; assembly: GCF_000260255.1. Classification (NCBI taxonomy): domain Eukaryota; kingdom Metazoa; phylum Chordata; class Mammalia; order Rodentia; family Octodontidae; genus Octodon; species Octodon degus. Next base: position 737,077 of record NW_004524607.1, read on the forward strand.
TTCTCTAATTTTTGATCTGCAAACTTAGGTTGTTAACCCTCCAGAAGAGAAGCTTATTATTACCCTGCAACATATGCAGTTCGGTTTACCCTAACTATCTGTCTAAATATCGAACATCTTAGGCATAACATGGAACAGGTATCTTCCATCAAGTATTGATGTGTTGAAATTTAAGTCTTTACAGACTATGAAGAAAACAATTTAAAAAATAGGAATAAACACACATTTTTACACAGAAATTTAGAAATCTAACCATATACAGCATTGTAGCAGTATAGTCCTGTGACATTTTTTCTTTTTCTTGTGTCTTTTTTTTTCATTTATTACCCATTTTAAAAAAGAAAAACAAAAAGCAAAAAACCTTTTACTTGTGAGACAGTATGGCAATAATTGGAATGTCATGACAAGAATTATGTATTTAGAAGACCAGAATGACAGGCATTTCAAGCATGACCCTTCTATTACACATTGCTATCTTCAGTGCAGTTGCTTGGTTCACAGGTATCAGCATATATAGTTAGTCACGTTGAGAATCCTACCAATTAACTGCTAGTTTCAAAAACCCGCTGATGTTTCTCAAGATCATTGCCTTACCCATCTTGTGATACAAGTGTATGGCTTTGTCCCTGTCCATCTTTTGCATACAAGTGTATGGCTTTGTCCCTGTCCTGTTTCCCAGCTTTTCTCCTTACCCTCTCCTCATTGTCCAGTCCTCAAGTTCTCTCTTTCCTTTTAATCTTTTACTCAGTTTTTACATTGCATAGAGTCATTTGTCTAAATATGTATTTAATAATGCATATTAATTTGTCAACAGGCAATTAGGCTTGCTCCATATATTGGTTATTAAGACTTATGCTACAATAAATGTGCATTTGCATTTCTCTGCATAGTATACTAACTTTATTTTAGGTGTGTACTAAGGAGAGCTAATTCTGGATCACATGACAGTTCTATTATTAATGTTTTGAGGAATCTGTACATGGCTTCCAATAGTAATTACTTATTTACAAATGATGTCCCACAAATGACACATAATTCTCCACACATCACATCAGCCTTCATGCTGTTTGTGTTCTAGATGTTAGCTATTCTGAGCAGGATCAGAAAAATTCTCAAGGTACTTTTGAGTTACACTTCCCTAATGGCTAAAGATAGTGAAATTTTTAAAATACAAATATTGACCATTTGTATTTCTTTTGAAAATTATCTGCAGTTCAATTGTCCACTTTTATTGGACTATTTGTTTTGAGGGAGTTGAGTTCTTTTTGTTCTTTATACTTGTATGCAGTGTAATAAGCTTATGTCAGAGAAGGAGTTGGCAAAGATTCATCTCCCTTTTGTAGACTCTCTTCCGTATCAGAGTGCTTTCCCTTGCAGAGCTGAAGGTTTATAATTTGAAGCAACCCTACTTATTTTTCTTGATTTCATTTCCAGAGCTATTAGTGTTCTCTTCAGAAATCTACAGCCTATGACTATATCTTAAAGTTTTGGTCATATGTTTCCTTGGAGAACTTTCAAAGTTTCAGGTCTTATGTTTAGGTTGTTTAATTTTGTGTTGATTTGTGTTTAGAGTGAGTGATATAATTTGAGTTTATATCTTCTCCATTGACATGACAATATTAGTGCACAAAATGGATGTGGAAGAAGAGTGAAGTTTGTTTTCCATTTATTGAAAATTACAGAATCTGAATCTTCAGTGAGTAAAAAGACAGCTAAAGATTTAAAATGTTTTGAATAGAGAAAAGTTTAGATATGGTTCTGGAAAATCTTTGTTTCAAACTTCATATTGTATATTCATTTTACCTGATAGTCATGAGTTAGACCTAGAGCTTAGAAGATATGAAGGACTTAGTTAAGTAATTGAATATTATATACACACACACACACACACACACACACACACACACACACACACAGAGTTTTTTGAGAAAGTTCTCACCATATAGTCCAGGGTGGACTTGAGCTCACTTTGTAGCCCAGGCTAACCTTGAACTCACAATAATCCTGCCTCAGCCTCCCAGGTTCTGGGATTATGGGCATACATCACCACTCTAATAATTTTTATAGTATCTGTTATGGCTTGTGTCTAGATGTCCCTCCAAAACCTCATGCAGTCATAGGTGGGGCTTTTTTTGAGGTGACTGGGTTTAGAGTGTTTGACCCTGGAATTGATTCATGGTGCAATGCAAGATCAAGAGCAGTAGGATTAAGGATGCTAGTATTACCTGCCCTAAGTACTCTGGATATGATAAAAGGAGAAGAAAGACATTATTAAGATCCCTTATTGCTTTGTTATCTTCTGCCTGCCATGAACTATTTGTCTTCTGCCATGCTACCCTGCCTAGAAGCCAGCCAATGATGGACTGAGACCTCTACAAATTGTGAGCTAAATCAACCTTTCTTTCTTCCTTTAACTTTGGGTGTCATATATTTTTTTGTCGGCAAGAAGAAGAGTAACTAAGACAGAACTCAAACGTGATGATTTAAAAGTATGATACTACTATTGAGCTTAAGATTTTTTTTGCCTTGCATGTTTTGAAAATAGTAGAAACATATGACTTATAATAGTACCATACAGTTACTTTGACTATGCTAGGTGAAATAGGCAAAAATGTTCTCAGATATGTTGCTATTGAAACTACAATAATGCTTTGCTAAATTATTCATCAAGTCTGCAGATTTGTATTTCTCTCTTTTATTTTAGGCACTCCTTGTGTTATCCAATGTAAATTTAGACTTCCCCTGAAATTAACCTGCTTACCCTGTCAGCCTTCAAAAACTACAAGCCATGAACTAAGTAAGCATTTGTGTCAACAAATCTCTGGTCAGCATTCTCAGTCTCTTCCCACATAGGACTTTTGAAGTAACATGCCTGTAGCATCAGAAATGTTCGGAATTTCAAGTGGAGCCCTTTATCAGCACAAATGAGGGGGTAATTATCAGATAATTGTCATATAAGCATATAAAACGCTGCAAGAACTTTTCCCTCTTGCTTGCCTGTTCAAAGGCTAATAGCTTATGACAACAACAAAAGAAGTTGTACCTTTTAAGTTTGATTTAAATTATTATAATCATTATTTTGCTTCAGTATCAAAAATGAAACCATCAAGTGTATCTTTTTAGATGGAAATTTTTGGCTTGCAATGCAAATATTTATCATTATCTTTATTATACATTTTTGTATTTATCCCTTTTTAAAGAATATAAATATTATTAATCATATTCACTGTGAGCTCTTGGATATTATATTTAAAATTTATATTCTTATGCCTCTGAAAAGTAATCCAATAAATAGGTGCTCTGTGTATTCTGCTGTCCACAGAAGCCAGGAGGAGCAAGTAAACACTCATTCTGTGGCTTGGGTGGCTTAGGAACTGTTGGGACTTGGCTATTACAGTGTGCATTTAGATAATTTGTGAAGGCCTGACTCTCTCCAGGCGCCAGTGTTTCTTTCTGAGCATTTTAGATAAACAGAGGCTTCGATTGGATAAAGCATCTGGAGGGATCAGGGCTTCAGGTGTGTCACATTCATTAACTTTTATAGTGAGGGGTGGAATTGAAGAAAAAATTGGGAGATTAAGTCAACCCTTTTAAATCCATTATTAAAAATGATTACTGTTGGCGATGAGATGTGTCTCACCCTTGAAATTAAGGATAAGATTTAGAATATAAAAGATATTTCCCACAGGTTTAGAAATTTCTGGTAAGTTAGTTTTTGTGTTATTAAATACTTCAAGTACCTAAATTTTCTTTCTCAATTTGAATACTTTAAAATCTTTGTTTATACATCTCTTTGAAAGCCTGTCCAAAATTAAAATTTGCTTTTTCATAATTATTAGATGTGGCAGACCACCTGAGCAGCTTTCCTTGAAAGAAGAGTGATTGTCTCCATTTTGGCTGAGCCGGACCCTATTTCCTTGTATTAATATGTACAGAGCTGGTTAGAATTTCTCTTTATCCTTTTAATTGGCCTTAAGCAATGTGTATTGGTATAGCCAAGGTGCTGGTGATAGTCTTTGAAGGTGGCATGTGTGCTTCCCGGGTAATCTACACCTGCTTTTCTTTAATGTGAGCCAGGTTGAGACAGGATGAAGAGCCAATGCCCTGTGCTGCCAGCTGAGATTGAGCCTCAAGATAGAGGCTAGGACTTCCTGGGGCTTGAAAGATTACATTAGAGCTGAAGCACCAGACCCCAGAAACATTAGATACTATCTCAATAGCATAATGCAAATTACTCTGTCTGCATATGGTAGAGGTATATGCAGACCACCCACCTAGACCAACTCACAGTAATCACCTGCTTCCCATAATTCTCTTCCTCAAGCCACTCCTTCTTGGCTGAATAAAAACCTGGGTGCTGCCCTGGGTCAGTCTCTCTTCCAGAAAGCCTTCTTTGTGCTGGACTTAGGGCCCCTTTGCCCCATAATAAATATAAATACGTTTTAGTGTCTTTACTTTTTGCTGTGGGTTGCACTGGGAGTGGTAGATTGCAATTAACTTGGTGGGATTCCAATAACACTTGGTAGGATTACAAATTGACTTCTTGGACTGAGATGAGAGCCTGAAAGGGTCTCCTACAATTAGACTCATAACTTTGAGTTGAACTTAGGTATTTACATGGATTGTTGGCAAATTTTTTTTCTTTAAAACTTTTAGCTTCTTTCCTCTTCCTTCCTCCTACTGTTCTCTTTTTATGTAATAAATTTGATTTAAAGAAAGGCATAAAGAGTCACTACTTTGCATATCCTGCACAAGTTTGTTAGTTCCTTGGATTATCTGTACTACCCTTGATGCAGTAGTTGAGTTAGATAGAAATATTATAAGCAGTCAGACAGAGTTAGGCCCTCAAGGAGACACTATGGAAGACAAGATGACCAAAATTTGGGAGAGACAGCCACCCCTGTTGTAGGCCCAGATCTCAAGATAAAAGATCAAACTGATGCATATCTCCCTAAGGTCAGACATCAGCGATTGATATTCTAAACAGGTCTCTCACCTTGAAGATGCCTAGAAGAGTTACTAACCTAGATCCTTATAGGAAAAGCCCCTGTTCTGTATTCAGGCCCAATTGCTATGTGACTTGCTTTCCCATTTGGTACTGGATTTAATCCATTTTATCTGAGCAATTGTGCTTGTAATCTTATTGGTTGACCATAGTTTTGTTCCACCACATGCCCGCTTAGGGACTTCCCATGTTCTCCATCTTGGACCTGCCTCATTGCATGGTCTTGCTCTATAAAAATCCCTAGAAAAGAACCAAGTGCTGGGATTTTAAAGCTGGATAGTATCTCATTGTTTACGTCTCCCACATATCCTTTTCTTCCCAGTTTTTATATGTTATTAGTACATATTTCCAATATGTAATGATTATAATTATTTTTTTTCTTTCTCTTCTTAATATATTTTAGTACAGGGTCTACAGGGTCTCACTATCCAGATTGGATTTGTAGTGATCCTTCCTGGTTTTTAGCCTCCCAAGTGCTGGGATTACAGGCGCACGCCACCATGGCCAGTCTCATTCACTGTCTCACTGCACCCTGGGCATGGGGCAGGCATATCGGGCCAGAGATCAAACCCCAGGCACCTACATCTGTCTAAGCAGGTGCTTTAATCCACTGAGCAATCAGGTCACCCCCTAATGATTACAGTTCTTATGGGGTGTTGATACATGTACCTGACACATCTTCATTCTTTCATGCAACGACTTTTCCTACCCCATCCCTTCATCTCTTAATCCCTTTCCCATATGAGAAAGATCTGTCTGCCTACTTATTATCTATCCTGTATTTTACTTTTTATATTTCAGGTTTCTCATATAAAAGACATTCTACAATATTTCAACTTATGCATTTGATTTATTTAACATTGTGATCTCACAGGCATCCATTTTCCTAAAAAAATGACTAAGGTTTATGTTTCCTTAAGGCACAAAGTATACCATTGTGTATATAGACCACATTTTTTTTTTTTTCGGAACTGGGGATTGAACTCAGGCCCTTGCACTTGACAGGGTAAAACTTATTCCACTCAGTCATTTCCCTAGCCCCTAGATCATATTTTCTTTATCCACTTATCTATCAATGGATACATAGGCTGTTTCTTAGATTTAGCTATTGTCAATTGTACAGCTATAAACAACCCTGTGCATGGATCACTGTACTACTATTACTTTAACTCTTTTATAAAGAAGGGGAACAACTGAGTTGAATGGAACTTCTAGTTTTAGTTTTATGAGGAATCTCTATGATGATTTCTATAGCGGTTTTATTTGTTTACATTTCCATCAAAAATGTAAGCATGTTCCTTTTCTCCTATAGCCTGTCTAACATTTGTTACTATATGATTTCTTTCTTTCTTTCTTTCTTTCTTTCTTTCTTTCTTTCTTTCTTTCTTTCTTCCTTCCTTCCTTCCTTCCTTCCTTCCTTCCTTCCTTCCTTCCTTTCTTTCTTTCTTTCTTTCTCTCTTTCTTTCTTTTTGCGGTACCAGGGATTGAACTCAGGACCCTGAGCTTGCCAGGCAAGACTATATGGCTTCTTGATGACAGCCATTCTTTATAAAGAAAGATGAAATTTTGAATATGATTTTAATATGCATTTCTCTAATGGTCAGAGATGGTAAAAAAATTTTATGCATTTGTTGGCTGTTTTCAGTTCTGAAAAATGTCTATTCATTTCATTTGCACATTTTTTGATTGGGTCTTTTATTTTTATTTTTTCCCTTTTAATGTTTTTACAATTTAATAAATAGTTTTTTTGATGAATATAATCGTAAAAGAGTTGTTCAGCAGTATTCAAGTTATGGTTTTCCTGATTGGTAGTCTTCAATAAGGGTAAGAAGTTATTGTATGAAACATCTGTCAAACTAGTGAGACTGCATTGATGCGTCCATCATTTTCAGGATTGTTGGTCACCTGGGCATATTTACCCCAAATAACCTTGCCTCCTTGTGTCACAAAGCCCAGCTCACTCACGTTCACCTCAATCACTGTTTCTTTGGTAATAACACCCAAAGTTGTATACAGTGGTGAGGAAGGATTCTTTTTCACACCAAGTATTGGCAGGCAAAAGGTGGCTTTCAGTTCAGGATGTGTTACATGGGCCTTCTTAAATTGTAAATCCATCGACCTAATGAATCTTTCATATTTAGGTGGTTTTCTTGTAAAACTATCTCCAACAAAGCAGACTGTAGTAACCATCCTCTTCCATGCCCTCTTTTTCTCTTTCCAGTTTGAATAAGTTTTAGTACTTCTGTTTCTCCTTGGGCACAAATTTGGGCAGAGGAATTTCCCATTTTCCTGCCTTTTCTTTTTGTTTTTGTTTGATCATACTGGGAAGTACTTTTGCACAACACTGTCTTTCTTTGTCCAGCAGGTAGGCAGGTACTGCTTCTTGTGGAGTCTTTTTTAAAATTAGTTTTGTTGAGAAACAAATAGCAATGAGACAGTTTCAAAACAGGTTAGTAGGACAGTTACAATAATTAATACATTGCATATTGTTGTCTCTGTAGTAGTTATTCATAGTACAAGATGAACACATGATATCCTGTCCAAACACTACTAGTACAAAT